>NW_017619254.1:5240000-5652500 GCF_001879475.1 Ipomoea nil | reverse complement strand
AAATATCGATTCTTTTTCTTATACTGCTTATTAATTCTTTTCCATTTTTCAGAGTGTAGAAAAAATTTACATGACTAACATTTCCTTCCATTCATTTCCATTTTTACATATTATTATTAATTGTTTAGGCGGGAACTTGTAAAGGATGATATTGTTTTTATTAATTAATATAGAATATAGATTACCAATTAGAATTAAATTTTTTATTATAATTGAACAATAATATTACCAATTATTATTTGAAGATTTTGTAAAATAATAAGTAAAATTATATTACGGATAGGAAAATATATGTACTTTAACTTAAATTTAAATTATTAATAATTAATTTTATTTTATTTTTTAACAAAATCTTCCTTAAAGATTAATAGTAAAATAAAGTTAAATTATTAATAATCGATTCAATTACATTTGTTTATGCATAATTTTTCTTAAAGATTAATATAGTAAAATAAAGCTAAATTATTAATAACCGATTTTATTACATTTTTTTACACAGAATTTTTCTTAAAGATTAATAGTAAAATAAGGCTAAATTATTAATAACCAATTCTATTCTATTTTTACGCAAAATCTTCCCTAAAAGATTAATAGTTAAATATCTTAATGATTATTTTCCTTATACTGCTTATTGATTCATTGTTTTTCTTAAGGTGTGTTGTTTTTTTTTTTAAGGTGCGTCATTTTTACAAATTTTTTTCATTCAACAATACAATGGATTTTCCCAAGTTCAAAATGATCTAATTCAAAAGAAAAAAATATAATTGCAATATAATACGGAGTAACAAATAATGAAGTTGTTATCTTTTGGAGTAAACAAAGATAGATGCATTTGAGGACGTGCGTTTTTTTTTTTTTTTTTAATTTTCATTGATTTGAGCCGTTAATCTAGATCTAATTAACCCCATTTTTCATCTGGGAGCAATCTCCGCACCAGAATTGATCCTTATATATATATATATATATATATATATATATATATATATATATATATATATATATATATATATATATGATCAAATGAGAACAAGCCTTTAAGGATAAAAATAAGAATCAATCTTAGTTTTACATTTGAAAAAATCGGATTGATCATATCAAATTTAAAAAGAAAACGTGATATTTTCGTAATTATCACCAACTTTATTATGTAAACTTGAACGCTAAAATCTGATTAAAAGTCCACCAAAATACAAGCCATAAAAGTCAAAGTCCGCCCCGTGTTTTTACGGGACGAGACTGGCTAAGCTCGTTTTACGGCTTTACTTATAAAGTTTTTGCTATTGACTCTAGTACAATGTAGTATCTGTTCTATACTTTCTCTAACTACTACAGTCTAAAGAGTCAATACCACACCACCGGGGTTCGATCCTGTGATCTTCCCTCTAACCTGATACAACTTCCAAATCATACCACCAAGGCAAAAATATCTACATTACAACATTCTATGACATATTCCACTCATCAAATACAAGATTAATATCATTTCCAAAGTCAGGAATGTGGCAAGCTCGCACAAAATTGGGAAGGCCTGTACGTCGTCTCTTCTATGATCCGACCAGGGACATATAGATTGGAGACCACTACTAGAAGACCTGTAGTCCGCCCGTTGTCCAAGTAGTCGAGTTGTACACCCTGACCACCAAGTTATGGCTTAATGTGTTGTTAACATACTATGTGCCTGCAATTAATATATTATTAGCTTGTAGTTAACATTTTACAACGAGACATATAATGGGACCACAAATGTGCCATCTGAGTACAATGTGTTCGACTACACATTGTGTTAGAAAAAGAATGTGTGGCTCAAAATCCTTCAGACCATGTCCACCCACGTCGCATGCGCGCAGGCGGCCTCTTCTTGCACATTCCCTCCAATTGCGTCTCTGATTCTCATGCATGCCACTTAATTCTCTTTTTTGGTTGTATAAGTTGCTAGCTTAGCCTTGTAATTCAATGCATCAATTTTGAATTCATCTTCATTTGTCTTTAGCTTTCCTTACGTACAAATATATATATTTCATTTGTTATTCTCTTTTGAGAATTTATATATATATATATATATATATATATATATATATATATATATATATATATATATATATATATATATATTATATTTTCCCATTTTATATTAGATTCATTTGTCATTTATATAATTTTCTTCATTTACATATTTTTCCTATTATTTAACTTCTATAATTCTCAATTTTTGATTCTTCGCTTCCGCATTATTCTGCTATATTCCTACTAAGTGGTATCAGAGCTGTTTAATTGAGAATTATTTTCAAAGATGTCGACTGTTACCAAGTTCGATATCAAGAAGTGTGACGGGAAATTAGTTTTACTATCTGGGAGGTTCAGATAGAAGCCGTTCTAACCCAGAATAGTTTGAAGAAAGCTCTAGTTGGGAAGAAGAAGAAACCAGCTGCAAGGACAATTGAAGATTGGGAAGATTTGGATGACAAGCCACGTTCAACCATTCTTTTGTGCCTGTCTAAAGAGGTTCTACGTGAGGTGGTTAGTGAGACGACTGCGTCAGATTTATGGTCCAAGCTAGATACGATTTATATGGCCAAAACTCTGGCGAACATGGTACGCTTGAAGGAGCGTCTGTACACAATCCGTATGACGGAAGGTACTTTTATTAAATCTCACATGGATGAATTCAATTCTATTTTATTGGACTTGGAAAATATTGATGTCGTAATTGATGATGAGGATCATGTTGTTTTATTGCTTGTCTCTCTCCCTAGATTATACAAGCATTTCAAAGAAATTATGCTATATGGTAATAGTAGTGATACCCTTACTTTCGACAATGTTATGTCAAACCTATTGTCCAAAGAAAAGTTTGACTTTGAAATTAAGTCTGAGGACAAAGGTGAAGGCTTGACTGTAAGGGGTCGCTCACTTGAATTAGGGAGTAGCAAAAAAAAAAAAATCTAGATCCAAGTCCAAAGGACGTAAGTCCAACAAATCCTATAAGTACTGCAAGAAGCATGGTCATGATGTGACTGAATGCTTCAAGTTGAAGAACAAGCAAGAGAGAGAAAATAAGTCCACCAAAGCTAGTGTTTTTGAAAGTGATTCAGAAGGCGATGTTATGCTATTTGTTAGCTCCGGTTGCAAACGGAGCGAAACCGAGTGGATTCTGGACTCTGGTTGCACATTCCACATGTGCCCTAACAAAGACTGGTTCGTCTCTCTGGAACCGGTTGATGGTGAAGTTGTCTTGTTGGGTAATGATACCCAATGCAAGGTTAGTGGAATTGGAAGTGTGTAGATTAAAACTCATGATAATGTTGTCAGGACTATTAACAATGTTCGATATATTCCTGATTTGAAACGCAATCTGATATCCTTGGGCACCTTGGAATCTCTGGATCATAGCTGAATGTGGAGTTTTGAAGGTTATAAAAGGCTCTATTGTTCTCTTGAAAGCTTCTCGTTCTGGAAGCTTGTACGTCTTGAATGGCAGTACTATGACAGGTTCAGTAGCGATATCCTCATCGATGTCTGATGCACATCTCACCCAAGTATGGCATATGCGTCTGGGGCATATGAGTGAGAAAGGCATGCACATCCTGAGCAAGAAAGGCCTCCTTGGTGGTTCAGGTATGGGTAAATTACAATTTTGTGAGCATTATGATTTTGGGAAACAAAAGAGGGTTAGTTTCTCTACTGCTATACACCGTACCAAAGATGTATTAGAATACATACATTCCGATTTATGGGGACCGACTAAATTCCAATCTATGGGAGACTGTAGATATTTTATGTCTATTATTGATGACTTTTCTCGTAAGGTCTGGGTCTATTTCCTGAAACATAAAAATCAGGCATTTTCTATTTTCAAAAAGTGGAAACTACTTGTTGAGACTCAGACAGGGAAAAAAGTCAAGAAGCTCAGGACAGACATTGGCTTGGAGTTCTGTGAGTCAGATTTCAATGACTTTTGTGCGGCAAATGGATTCGCCAGGCACAAGACCTTGCCTGGTAAACCCCAGCAAAATGGTGTTGCCGAATGTTTGAACATGAATCTATTGGAAAGAGCTCGTTGTATGCTCTCTAATGTTGGGTTGTGGAAACGACGTAATTTTTGGGCCGAGGCCGTTTTTACTACGTGCTATTTGGTAAATACATCTCCACATTCATCCCTTGATTTCTAAATTCCAGAGGAAGTTTGGTCAAGTGATCCTGTTGACTACTCTATCTTAAGAGTTTTTGGATGTCCTGCATATGCTCATTCCAGTACGGCTAAATTAAACCCGAGAGCTATTGAATGCATTTTCCTTGGTTATGCCTTTGAGTCAAAAGGGTATCGTCTATGGTCTCCTGATTCTCAGAAAATCATTATAAGTCCAGATATCACTTTTGACGAAAATGCACTACTTTCTTCTAGAAAAGTTCCTAGTACAGATGAGACGCAGAGTATTGGTGAGAAGGTGGAGTTTGAGTTCATGCCTATTGATAGTATTACTACCACCGATGATAATACTAAAGATGATGCATCTACTAGCACCGCACCTCTCGTCGAGCCACAACGAAAGTATTCCATTGCTATGGAGCGTCCTAGGAGGACAATTTAAAAACATGCTAGGTATGCTAGTGATGATGAAACCAACTTACTTGCTTATGCTCTTTCAGTCGCATAGGAGGTTCATGGTGATCCATCCAGATATTCTGAAGCTCTTCCTATTGCTAAGTTCAAGCCGTGCTTGAGTTTAGTCGGCTGTTCCAGTTGTTAATACCCACAATGGATTTGATCCAAGATGGAGATTGTTAGGAAATAACATAATGTGTGTAGTGGCTCAAATCTGTGGATACTACTTCATCCTCAATCATCCACATCACGTGCTGCATGTCCACGTCTCTTGCACATTATCCGATCTTTGCTCTCATTCTTTGTAATTAACGCATTTGTCTCTCCCTTTACTGCATGTTTGGTTCGCGGAATGAATTGAGGGAATAGAAATACTATTCCATAGGGAATGAAATAGGTTAGGAATAGAATAGAAATTATATTCTAGTGTTTGGTTTGGTGAGGGAATAGACTATAGAAATTATAATCCAGTGTTAGTTTGTTTAAGGAATAGGAATAGAATATACGTGAAAAAGACATAATTACCCCCGTACAAAATATTTATTATTATTATTATTATTATTATTATTATTATTATTATTATTATTATTATTAAAATTTTTGTTATTATTATTATTATTATTATTATGATTATTATTATTATTATTATTATTATTATTATTATTATTATTATTATTATTATTATTATTATTATTATTATTATTATTATTATTATTATTATTATTATTATTATTATTATTATTATTATTATTATTATTATTATTATTATTATTATTATTATTACTACTATTACTACTATTACTACTATTATTACTATTACTACTATTATTTTTATTATTTTTATTATTATTTTATTATTATTATTATTATTATTATTATTATTATTATTGTTATTATTATTATTATTATTATTATTATTGTTATTATTATTATTATTATTAATGTGTGTGAGGTTTATACTTAATGTGCATGAGTGTTGTGCTTAATGTGCCTGAGATTTGTACTTAATGTGCGTAATGTTAATATGCGTGAGTTTTGTACTTAATGTGCCTGAGTATTGTGCTTAATATGCGTGAGATTTATGCTTAATGTGCGTGAGTAGTTTAGAATTACGAGCTCAGAAGGAAGCAGAACAGAAAACTCACGCACATTAACTCCCAAACTTCTTGTTACTTCTTCCTTCAATTTGGCCATGGATTCTGGATTATCAGCTACCTTCAGTGGAGTTGAATGTTTATATAGATGACGCACGCACAACAAAATTTGCATACCAGCTAAGTGTGAATTTCTGTTGTATTATTCCCATAATTCTTAACCACCATAGCCCGCCTCCGCATCATCATCATCAGGGAGGGGGCAATGGCTTCTGGGGATGGGTAAGAAGCTGACATCCATATTTTCTGCTGCATTTTACACATTCACGCACATTAAGTACAAATCTCAGGCACATTAAGCACAACACTCACGCACATTGAATACAAATCTCACGCACATTAATCCACCGCACAACCGCACGGAAAGCATTCAACCGCACGAGAACCTTTCACTATATATATATATATATATATATATATATATATATATATATATATATATATATATATATATATACTCACATTATTAATTCTTTTTGTCATTTATATATTTTTCCTATTATTTAACTTCTATAATTCTCAATTTTCGATTCTTTGCTTCCACATTATTCCGCTATATTCCTATCACATTGGAATATAAACAAATAAAGAAATTCACATAAAATCTCTGCAGGACAACAAACACTAGTACGAAAAACATCAATAAAATCGACAAATTCGCGTCCATCAGCTCAGATCGCACCGCCCTCGACGCCGTCCATCAGTCTCCATCGTCCCCACCGTCCACCGCTCTCCATCTTCCCGTCCATCGCCATCCCGTCGTCCATCGCCGCACTGTCGCTGCTCGCCGATCGACGTCCCCGCCGCTACCGCCCAAGCTCGCCGCCGTTGCCGCCCAAACTCGTCGCCGCGACACCTTAGGTCTAAAAGCTTGCCACCGCAGTACGCACGCCAAAAATGTACGAAATTAAAATTTTAAATTCACTTTATATTCATGTTTATTATGTGAATTTTGTTCTTTCATGTTATAATTTTGTTCTACTTCCTGGTGGCATATCTGTGTATTTTCTTCTAAGCCAAAATCTATACCAAATACCAATTGCTCAAACTGCACAATTCAAACAGACCATTACATTTGCCATTGATCTTGTTATCATTCATTTGGTTTTCTGTACAACCTGTTAGCGTGTTGGTGTCCAAGGAAGGTGATTCATCTTGTAAAATTATCTAATTTAGCTTACTGAAATGCAGTGTTAGGAGTACTGTCCCCGATTCCCCGTATATATAGGCTTTGGATCTAGTGCACCCCCTCTAATTGATGAGACCATGAGGCCCACTAATACCCATTAATTAAATTCCCATCTATGGTTGAGATTAAAAGAAATAATGTCAGTTATTATCAATGTTAAGGTTATATTAGTAATTGTAAGCCTAATTTATTTAAGGATATATATATATATATATATATATATATATATATATATATATATATATATATATATATATATATATATATATATATATATATATATATATATATATATATATATATATATATATATATATAGAGAGAGAGAGAGAGAGAGAGAGAGAGAGAGAGAGAGAGGCATTGGATCTGGTGCACCCCCTCTAATAGATGAGACCATGTGGCCCACTAATACCCATTGATTAAATTCCCATCTATGGTTGAGATTAGTAATTGTAAGCCTAATTTATTTAAGGACATAATTTTAATGGAATATGAAGCATTTTTTGATGCTTTTGAGGATGGAAATTAAAAGATTCTAATATTAAAAAGATTAAAGGAATTAATTAGCGTTAACAATGGTAGATGTGTGAAGGCGTCGCGGTTGATGGCAGGAGCAACAGTTTAGGACTTTCAGCAAATGGATATTATCAGTACCGGTAAGTGCTTATACACATCTAAGTCTGTGCATTTCCATGGTTTTCCCGAAATGATTGAGAACTGAACCAGGTTGGGGGGTGGGCGATAGCCGACAATCAAAAATCGTAAGCGTAAAGGTACACCTGCCTGTGCGTACGCTGTCCTACCTAATAGGCAATGTAGGTTGTGTCTGTGTTTTTGTTTTTTCTTTGGTTTGTACCGGTAAGTGTAACACCCCGAAATTTTAAAACTTTTAAAGACTTATATAATAAAGGTATTCTCTTATTAAATCCCAAAAAGAGCATTATATTGTTAAACATAAAGGTACGGGGTGCTATGCCACACCTGAGCTGGAGAACTCAGATGCACATGCTAACTAACTAAATTCCGTAATAATGTAAATGGCACGCAGGCCGAAAGGGAAACTATCTACACTACGCCTCGAATCTCTAGCGCGCTCCAGTGATCTACTCGTCTGTGCCTGAAAGCCAAATATATCTGTTCAGCGAGAGATGCTGGTAACCCACTCCAACGCGTTGAAATACAATACATATAGATATATATAAAGATATACGAAAACCATTTTGAACATGAAGATATATCCTACGAACTCTAGCTTTTAAAACAGGGATAGACTCAACAGATAGGGCTAAGCATAGACAGCAGTTATACCAAGCATATACAGTTTACAACAGGCAAGATAGATAAGATAAGCACAATTAGTAATCATAACCCAACATATACGATTCCCAATATGAATCCCATAGTCACATCCCCAAGGCACTCATAACACAACTCCTCCATATCTCATCACATAGCACACTTTGTTGGCACCACAGGACCAATCGCATGCCCATACATGAGGGTCAGCGCATATAGCTCTGACACGGCCCCGCAGCACCTTGCCCCGTATCGCAACACGGAGGGGTCGATCGCAACCGACCGATGAACCGCAGCTCATCATAGTTTGATCGCAACCAAACAGTGGACCGCAGCCCAAGAGTATGTCATCTGACCGCAGCCAGGAAATATGAACCGCAGCTCATGTAGAAACGTTTGATCGCAACCAAACGGTGGACCGCAGCCTAAGAGTGTAAATCTGACCGCAGCCAGCTTCTGAACCGTAGCTCAGGAATAACCAATCCGATCGCAACCGAATTGGGGTATCATGCACACATAACACATAGCAAGCCATGCAACCCACATTAACACATTGGGAAGGGGGAGAAAACGTATAACAAAACCTATGCGTGATCTTTCACATATTAAGAATAGTCCTAAGGGGTTCATACTTCTTCCACCTAGGTCAACGGGATTCCAATTCAACTAGCATGCAATATATAAGACTCATACAACCTACGAACGGTACCCGAAATATCAAACTAGACATAGGCACGATAGACGGAGTCCGTTGGGACACCACGGGGGTCGGGGGAACATCAAACGGGGAAGCCAAAAATCCCAAATTGGGTGCAAACCAGCGGGTAGCCGGTGGGTGAGGGTTCACCCGCCGGCTGCCCGCCGGCGGTAGCTGTTCCGGGCAGCGGGTGCCCGGCGGGCAGCTGCCCGCCCGCCGCTGCCCGCTGCCGGTGTTACCCAAGAAGGCCGCGGGTAGGTGGCGGGTCCCCTACCCCCACCTACCCCCCACTGACTCTTTTTCACCAAAAACGCCCCGGGAACCTTTGTGGAACCCGAAACCATGCTTAGACACTTTCAAACGCAATCGATAACACACGTAGATAATTAACGGATAAAAATCAAGAAACATATGGCACATAACCTATCATGCTTTTCTAAACATAATCAACACCCAATCATGCGAATTCCCACCCAATATACCAAGAATAATACCATACGAATTCCACGATACAACCTAGGGTTCTAATTATTTTTAAATCAACATGAACACAATTCATTTTCCAAAATCAAGATTTGGTAGGAGTATCAGCAAAACTATCAAGAGCCCCATATAATCATTAAGAACATCAAGAACACCATATAATTAACAAGAACGTCATATAATCATCAAGAACACCATAATTATCAAGAACCTCTCATCATCAAGATCACCCATGGAATCATCCCACCAATCATCAATAATAATATCACAAATCATCAATACACAATAATATGGGGAAATCCTAAGAGGGGAATCATAGCTATGAAAATAGGTTTTGTTGAGACATGGGTTACCTCTTAGCCTTAATTAATTCCTTGGCTATGAAGGGTCTTTCTTTAAGCCTTCTTCCTTCTTTATTTCTCCTAAGGGGATTCTTGGAACTTCTTGTGTGGTGAGAGATTATGGTGGTGAAAGATCTAGGTGCCTCCTATATCCCTATTTATATATTTAAGACTCCTAATTAGGGTCTGAATGGTATGGGTTTACTAATTCTATTCCTTATAGGACTAAGGGCTTATTTTAGGGATAAGGGTCCATGGTCCATAGTGGACCATATTAATTAATTAAAGGGAATCCTAATCGTAGTCTGAATAGTAAAAGGCCTACTTCCTTTATTCCTAATAGATAACTAGGTCTAGGATTCCTAATTAGAATCTGAATAGTAAAGGGTTTACTTTCTTTATTCCTAATAGGCTTAGGACTCTAATTTAGGCAAGGGTCCACGGTTTATGGTGGACCTTATTAATTAATTAAAGGAAACCTAACCGAATTAAATCATATTTAATTATTATTAACGGGATTAATTAAATAATTAATCCGGGATTGAAGGCCGTAACACGGGGTGTTACACGTGCATATACACTTTTACGTGTGTGCATATTCAATAATTTTGTAAAAAATTTGAAAACTTAACGGGGGTGGGGGGTGTTTGATACCCGACTATCCAACGGTCTAAGCGTAAAGATACGTTGGCCCGTGCGTACGCCGTACTACCTAATAGACAAAATAGACTGTGTCCGTGTTTTTGTTTTTTTTTTTTTTTGTTTTTTTTTTGTTTTTTTTTTGTTTGTACCAGTAAGTGCATAAACACTTTTATGTCTGTGCATATGCTTGGTTTTGTCGAATGGTTATAAACTGAGCGACCGTGGGGGGTGTCCGATAGTCGAAAAAAGGAACAGGTCTGTGCATAATGCATTCATATCTATGATAGTGGTTTGGATTTGATGACGCATGTTTTTAAATTATCTTACATTTGAGTGGCAGGTGCACCAACGATGGGGGGCGATGTTGATGAAGACCATTGTTATATGAATATATCCCCGAGTGGGACCAAGGTTTGGTTGACGGCTTGCGACACATCCATAAAACCATTTGTCGGGCAATTGTTTGCAACATTAGACGAAGGTGTTGACTTCTATAACAAGTACGCCTCTGTCGCAGGCTTTGATGTGCGCCGTAGTTCAGACAAAAAGAACAAGCACAAAGTTATCTTAAGGAAGAAACTGGTTTGTTCACGCGAAGGTTTCAAAGGGGGCAAAAAATTAGATCCACCTGAAACGGTAATTGGAACAAAGACCAAACGTCATAGGCCATCTCACCGAGTCGGGTGCATGGCAAAGATTGTGTTCAAAATAGACATTGCGGGGAGGTATTTAGTCACGACATTCGAAGAGGGCCATACGCACTATTTGTGCGATGAGAGCTATAAACCGTTCTTGAAAGTAAACAGGAAATTAGATGTTGGTCACCAACAGTTGATAACAAATTGCACAAAAGTGAATGTGGGCTCGACCAAAAGTTTTGAAATATACGCAGATGTTGTGGGTGGAACAGAAAACGTTGGAGCAACACAGCAAGATTTCAAAAATTACCGACGGGAAGTTTTGGCATACATGCACGGAGTAGACTGCCAAATGGTAATATCCAAATACCTGGATGAAAAGGCTGACTACCCTGACATGTACTTCGAGTATGAAGCAAACCATAACGACCAATTGACACGGATTTTTTGGGCGGATGGTGTGGCGCGGAAACGTTACAGTCCGTTTGGAGATGTTGTGTCCTTCGATGCGACGTACAAGACTAACCCGTAAGATATTTTGAACCTTGTACAACTTTTACTGTAGTTGGACACCCGAAATATGCGAATTAATGTGACTCTGTGTGTGTGTATATTTGACGCGCGTATGAAGAAATATATAATAACAAAGATGGCAGCGTACTATGCACATAGTGTGTGCGTTGGCTGAAGCACATGCATATGAATACAAAAAGCCATCTTTTGTTCATGTGCGCCACAGTTCAAATGTGTGTTTGTATAGTGTCCGGCAATATAATTACATGTTTTACAATGGTAGCTGCATATTGACGTACAAGTTTGTGCATCCCTGTAACACCCCAGATTTTCAAGACATTTAAAACTTATATAATAAAGGTAATATCTCATTACATCCCAAAGTATATCATAAGTGTACGGGGTGCTATGCCACACCTGGGCTAGAGAACCCAGGTGCACAGGCTGTCTAACTAATATCCATTGAAATACAATGCATAATATGGCACGCAGGCCGAAAGGGAAACTAATCTACTTCTACGCTCCAGTTCTAGCGCGCTCCAGTGCTCTAGTCCTCTGTGTCTGAAAGCCAAATATATCTGTTCAGCGAGAGAGGCTGGTAACCCACTCCAACGCGTTGAAATACCATACATATAGAGATATATATAGATATACTAAAACCATTTTGAGCATGAAGATATATCCTACGAACTCTAGCTTTAAAACCGGGAATGACTCGACAGATAAGGCCAGATACACGCAACAGTTATAACGAGCATATGCAGTTCACAACAGATAAGGCAGATAAGGCAAAGCATAACAATAATCACAACCCAACATAAACAATCCCCAACATAAATCCCACAGTCACATTCCCCCAAGACACTCATAATCACAACTCATCCATATCACAACACATAGCACACTTTGTTGGCGCCACAGGACCAATCGCATGCCCATACATGAGGGTCAGCGCATATAGCTCTGACACGGCCCCGCAGCACCCTGCTCCATATCGCAACACGGAGGGGTCGATCGCAACCGACCGATGAACCGCAGCTCATCATAGTGTTTGATCGCAACCAAACAGTGGACCGCAGCCCAAGAGAATGTCATCTGACCGCAGCCAGGAAAGAGGACGAACCGCAGCTCGTATAAAAACGTTTGATCGCAACCAAACGGTGGACCGCAGCCCAAGAGTATCAATCTGACCGCAGCCAGCTTCTGAACCGCAGCTCAGGATAACCAATCTGATCACAACCGAATTGGGGTAACACCCACACATAACACATAGCAAGCACATGCAACCCATATTACACATTGGGAAGGGGGAGAAAACGCATAACAAAACCTATGCGTGATCCATCACATACTAAGAATAGTCGTAAGGGGTTCATACTCCTTCCACCTAGGTCAACGGGATACCAATTCAACTAGCATGCAATATAATAGACTCATAAACCTACGAACGATGCCCGAAACATCAAACTAGACATAGGCACGATAAACGGAGTCCGTTGGGACACTACGGGGAACAGGGGAACATCAAACGGGGAAGCCGGGAACCCAAGGTGGGGGAAATTCCAGCGGGTAGCCGGTGGGTGGGGGCCACCAGCCGGCTGCCCGCCGGAAAGTACTGTTCCGGGCAGCGGGTCGCCGGCGGGCAGCTGCCCGCCCGCCGGCTACCCGCTGCCGGGCGGTGTTTCACGGCCGTGGGTAGGTGGCGGGTCCCCTACCCCCCCACCTACCCCCCACTGACTCTTTTCATCACTTTTGCGCCCCGGGAACCATTGTGGAACCCGAAACCATGCTTAGACACCTTACAACGCAATTAACGACAACACGTAGACAATTAACGGATCAAATACGAGAAACGAACGGCACATAACCTATCATGATTTTCTAGACATAATCAACACCCAAACATGCGATTTCCCCACCCAATAAACCAAGAATAATATCATACGATACAACCTAGGGTTCTAATCACTTTTATATCAACAAGAATACGATTCGTCTTCTAATTGCAAGATTCGGTAAGAATAGCACATAAACATCAAGAGCATCACACAATCATTAAGAACAACACCTAATCATCAAGAATTCCGTATAATCATCAAGAACACCATAATTATCAAGAATCTCCCAATATCAAGATTATCAAGATCCCTCATGGGATCATCACATCAAACATTAATAATCATCATCATATCTCGCCAATCACAATAATATGGAGGAAACCCTAAGGGGAAATCATAGCTATGAAAATAGGTTTTGTTGAGACATGGGTTACCTCTTAGCCTTAATTAATTCCTTGGCTATGAAGGATCTTTCTTTAAGCTTTCTTGCTTTCTTGATTTCTCCTAGGGGAATTCTTGGAACTCTTTGGGTGGTGAGAGATTATTGTGGTGGGGGTTCTAGGTGCCTCCTAAGTTCCCTATTTATAGATCTAGGGATCTTATTTAGAGTCTAATCCTATTGGGATTAGGGGTTGGGTTTAGATATGAGGGCCCACGGACTATGGTGGGCCTTTTTCCCTAATTAATCATTTATAGTTTATTCTTTCTTTTGGGCTATTGGTTAATTAATTAATTAGTTTTAGGGGTCGTAACACGGGGTGTTACAATCCCCATTGATGGAGATATGAGTAGTGTGTAATGACCAAATACCATGATACTGCAGCACAGAAAGGGATTGATGCGTGATATCAATATCCATGCAAAATTGATGTGGAGCTTATTCAAGTAAACTAACACCTTGATGTCACAGGTACAACCTCGTGTTTGTCTCATTTACCAGGATCGACAACCGTAAGAAATGCGTGATATTTGGAGCAGCCCTCATTGCACAGGAAGACGTGGACTCGTACGTTTGGGTATTAAAGAACTTCAAAAACGCAATGAGCAGCCCCCCCGCTATCACTATAACTGATCAAGATCCGGCGATGAAAGTTGCAATTGCACAGGAATTCCCTAAAACGCGTCATCGGTACTGCATGTGGCATATAATGACAAAGGTGGGTGATAAAGTGGGCACTGACTTAGCGAGGAACGAAGAGTTTAGACGGGAGCTAAATACTGCAGTATGGAACGACACGTCAACGACTGAAAATTTCGAGCATGCATGGAAAGCTGTAATGGAAAAATATGCCATAACTGAAAATCCGTGGCTGAAACGTATGTATGATGAGCGTGCATCATGGGTTCTTGCGTGTTTTGAATGTGTTTTTATGGGCGGACTACTACGTACTACATCCCGGTCCGAGGCCGAGAATAGAATTTTCAGAAGCAAGACTAACAAACACCTATGCATTACAGAATTCTTCATCCGATTTGAGAGTACAGTGCAAAAGAAACGGATCACGCACGCACAACTTAGCGGTGCTAGGAAAACACAGACCCCCCTTTTCGAAACACCACTAGGAATTGAGCGTGACGCATTAGAATTGTACACACTAACAGTGTTTTATGATGTCCAGGAGGAAATTATTGCAAGCTGTTTTGAATGCCGGGTAAGAGCAGTGATAATCGGTGGCAGCATCAAGACTTATGAGGTGGATGATAAACGTGGGACACAGTACCGGTTGACCGTTGAGAATGTGACAATGATAACGCACTGCCCCTGCCGAATGTACACAAGGATTGGTCTATTGTGCCGACACGCTTTTGCAGTGCTAATATACGAGAGGGTTGATACCATACCACTACAACAGATCACCCCCCCGATGGACCCGCAACGCAATACCAGATTATGCATCCGAACTGAGGAAAGATGGATATGGAGACAAAACAAGGGCCACAACGGGTAACGAAGCAGGTGATGTAATAAACACGTTCTACAAGTGTTTAGGGATTGCCAAGGGGGACAATTTAAAATTGCAACAAATGTGTTCTGTTTTATCGGATATGGAGACAAACTGGTGCGAGCACGAAGAAGTCCAAGGGGATGCAGCTAGTGGGAAACAAGCAATCATGGAGTCATACTGTGGCGTACCCGCACCTGAGACGATTACTGTGCACCAACCACCAGTGACAAGCAACAAAGGGTCGGGTAAACGAATGAGGTATGCTAAAGAGCTGGCAATGAAGGAGCAAAACAGGAAGAAGCGCACATGCAAAACATGTGGCATGGCAGTCGGGCACAACAATAGAAGCTGCCCGCGGAAGTAGAAATGTTATTAACGATACCATGCAATTCTGGAAGTTTTTGTTAGGTCATTTTTTTTTTGAAACTAGTACACATTGGATATGTTTGTTTTCAGCATTCCCATTTTTTTTTGAAGAAAACTGTTACCAATGAAGCTTTTATAATATGCAGATGTTTTTTGAACAATACTGTTAGGAAGGAAGCTTTTATAGTTTGCAGTTTCTTATTTCCCTTCTAGATGTACCTGCTTAGGAATTAGAAGTTATGCTGTGGTGATTTTTTTTAATGCCTGATTTTTTATGAATTAGAAAAACAGGTGTATAACACAATGTCTGGACTGCCCGGTACCATACTTTGTAAATGCACAAACTATATAGTATGTTACTGCACATACCTTCTACTTATACAAAATTCAACATTTAAATACCAATGCATTAGACTATAACCAAAAGCTGCGTAATGAAAGGTAATACCAAATTGATCATTGAATGCTGCGTAATACCAAATTGATCATCACAGTAACAGATTCACATAATATATTATACATATATTGTAACACCCCAGATTTTCAAGACTTTTAAAACTTATATAATAAAGATAGAATCTAATCAAATCCCAAAATACGATACAAAGAGTACGGGGTGCTATGCCACACCCGAGCTAGAGAACTCAGGTGCACAGGCTAAATTCTAAAACCTCAATCAGTATCAATACTAAATAAGGGCACGCAGGCCGAAAGGGAAAACTATCTAAGCTACGCCCCAAGCTTCTAGCGCGCTCCAGTGATCTACTCGTTTGTGCCTGAAAGCCAAATATATCTGTTCAGCGAGAGATGCTGGTAACCCACTCCAACGCGTTGAAATACAATACATATAGACATATATATAGATATACGAAAACCATTTTGAAGCATGAAGATATATCCTATGAGACTCTAGCTTTTAAAACAGGGATAGACTCGACAGATAGAGCTAAGCATAGGCAACAGTTATACCAAGCATGTACAGTTCACAACAGGCAAGATAGGTAAAGATAAGCACAATTAATAATCATAACCCAACATATACGATTCCCAGTATAAATCCCATAGTCACATCTCCAAGACACTCATAACAACAATTCATCACATAGCACACTTTGTTGGCGCCACAGGACCAATCGCATGCCCATACATGAGGGTCAGCGCATATAGCTCTGACATGGCCCCGCAGCACCCTGCCCCGTATCGCAACACGGAGGGGTCGATCGCAACCGACCAATGAACCGCAGCTCATCATAGTTTGATCGCAACCAAACAGTGGACCGCAGCCCAAGAGTATGTCATCTGACAGCAGCTAGGAAATATGAACCGCAGCTCATGTAGAAACGTTTGATCGCAACAAAACGGTGGATCGCAGCCCGAGAGTGTAAATCTGACCGCAGCCAGCTTCTGAACCGCAGCTCAGGAATAGCCAATCCGATCGCAACCGGATTGGGATATCATGCACACATAACACATAGCAAGCACATGCAACCCACATTAACACATTGGGAAGGGGGAGAAAACGTATAACAAAATCTATGCGTGATCCTTCACATACTAAGAATAATCCTAAGGGGTTCATACTTCTTTCACCTAGGTCAACGGGATACCAATTCAACTAGCATGCAATATATAAGACTGATACAACCTACGAACGGTACCCGAAATATCAAACTAGACATAGGCACGATAGATGGAGTCCGTTGGGACACCACGGGGATCGGGGGAACATCAAACGGGGAAGCCAAATCCCAAATTGGGTATTTTTCCAGCGGGTAGCCGGTGGGTGAGAGTTCACCCTCTGGCTACCCGCCGGCGATGATGATTCCGGGACGCGGGTGCCTGGCGGGCAGCTGCCCGCCCGCCGGCTGCCCGCTGCCGGCGACGCCAACAACGGCCGCGGGTAAGTGGCGGGTCCCCTACCCCCCACTGACTCTTTTATCACAAAAACGTCCCGGGAACCTTTGTGGAACCCGAAACCATGCTCAGACACTTTTAAACGCAATTGATAACACACGTAGACAATTAACGGATCAAAATCAATAAACATACGACACATAGCCTATCATGCTTTTCTAAACATAATCAATACCCAATCATACGAATTCCCACCCAATATACCAAGAATAATACCATACGAGTTCCACGATACAACCTAGGGTTCTAATTACTTTTAAATCAACAAGAACACAATTCATCTTCTAATATCAAGATTCGGTAGGGATTTCACATAAACATCAAGAACATCATATAATCATCAAGAACACCACATAATTATCAAGAACATCAAGAACACCATATAATCATCAAGAACCTCTCAAGATCATCAAGATCACCCACGGAATCATAACACCAATTACCAAGATCAATATAACGATTCATCAATCACTCAAGAATATGGGAGAAATCCTAAGAGGGGTATCATAGCTATGAAAATAGGTTTTGTTGAGACATGGGTTACCTTTTAGCCTTAATTAATTCCTTGGCTATGAAGGGTCTTTCTTGAAGCTTTCTTCTTTCTTGATTTCTCCTAGGGGAATTCTTAGAACTTCTTGTGTGGTAAGGGATTATTATGGTGGGGGTTCTAGGTCCCTCTTAAGTCCCCTATTTATATATTTAGGAGTCCTAATTAGGAACTAATATGTTAGGCTTGCTAATTCTATTCCTTTTAGGGCTAGGGGTTGGGTTTTTGGGGTGAGGGCCCATGGACTATGGTGGGCCTTTCCTAATTAATTATTGTGATTTAATTCTTTCTTTTGGGTAATTGGTTAAATGATTAATTGGTTTTAGGGATCGTAACACGGGGTGTTACACTCTCCCCCCCTTACAAGGGGCTTCGTCCCCGAAGCCCGGTGTGTTAACCCATCCTTTCACCCCTAGGCATCCCGCATCTTGGCCTCCTGGTTAGGAATGTGGCCCCACGTTTTGCCTTAGCTGGGATAGGCTGGACCACTGGTGGTGTCGTGATAGGAAAGTTTTGGGTCTACCTTGGTCTCCTGCTCCTGAGCTGGACGCCCCGCGAGTGCCCAAGGTGGCCTCGATCGCTGCCACCCTCTGATCTAGTGCGCGCGTCGTACGGATCAAGGATGAGAACCCTTCCTCCATGATTTGGTTTTGTCGGTTAAGTTGCGCGAGTATGCGCTCATTGATCGAGCCCTTGTTTTGCTCCCTTGGGTTCCCTCTTGATCGGGGTGCAACGATGGGTCAGGCTCGTCATCCTCCTCCTGGTCCGCATTCCCCTCCAGGATTCCGCAATCTTGCATTGCCCGTTTGAGCTTCTTGTTGGAGATGTCTAATTGGTCGACCAATTCTCTTCGTTCCTCCTCGGGTTTTTGGCAAATGTCTTCGAGGGTGAGGTAATGTCCTCCCTCGGTGTAGTAGATATCATTGCGACATAGGTTCTGGGCATTAAAGACCATGCCATTTGCGGTTTTGACCTCGGTGTGGCTTAGGTCCACCCCTTTTTCTCCATGATCCAACTTAGGATCATCCCTTAGGGTAGGCTAAGTCGGTTGCTTGTTTTGCAAAACTCCATGTGTTTTAGCATGAGGGCCGGCAGGTTGAACTTGATTTTGTTTTTCAAGAAGTAGGCAAAGGTGCACTCTAAACTCCCCACGTCCTTGCTTTTATTGTTCGTGGGCAAGAGGCTATCGGTTACAATCATAACCAATATCTTTTGTTCCGCCGATAGCCACTTTCTATTCGGTCGTGTGGCCGAGGTGAATCCTTCCTTTTTCCCGAGTTGGTACCTGAGGTAGTCTTTGTACCCCGTGTTTTGGGTATCAATCCACCCCTTCCGGTCATAGCTTGACACACCCGTGGTGGTCAATTTCAAAAGCTTGGCCAAACGGCCTTCGGAGAGTATGATTTCCTTGCCGCGGACCTTGGTGGTGATTTCTAGCTTATCACCCCGTTTGGTAGCTACAAGATGTTGATAGAATTCTTTCATCAATTCGGGGTACGTATCCCCCTTGATGGTGAGGTACGTATCCAAAAGCCCTTGGTGTTTAAGCATATCAACCAATTCCGGAGAAAATTGGTCGGGTTCAAGGGCTTTACCTCTGATTATGGTGTAATCGGCGTTGCTCCATTCCAGGGTACGGGTCCCGAGGGGTTTCTTTGGCATTGTGATGCTTCGTTCGATGGTGATGTTTTTCCGGCGACTTTCCGGCGGGGCTTCGGCGCGTTTTTCCGGCGGTTTTCTTGGCGGTGCGGCTCTGTTGCGAGGGAGGCGGCGGTGACTGGGCTCCGGTGTCGGCTTGGTGAGGTGGGGCGGTGGTTTTCGGTGGCGTCGGGCAGTGGTGGCAGCGGGTGGAGCTCGGGCAGGTGGCGGGCGGCGCTGGCGTTGCGGGCGTCCTCCGGCGGCGAGGGCGGCGTCCGGCGGGTCGCGGTCTGGGCGGCTGGCGACGTCCCGTCTGTCGTCGGTGGAGGTCTGTGGATTTCGGCGTGGGGGCAGTGAGATGGGTAGGTAGGGTGAGGAAGAGGGAGTGTGGAAGAAGAAAAGGAAGGAGAAGGGTTTTTGATTTGGGGATTTTAGGGGTTTTAGGGATTTGTTGGGGTTTAAGAAGGGAGTGTTCCCTTGAGGTTTCAAGAAACACTCTTAGCCTAGTGGTCAAAACCTTGGTTTTGCATGTGGGATGTCAAGGGTTCAATTCCCATTAGTAACACTAGGTTTTTCTTGAGGGTATGGTCCTTGTCTTTTTCCCTCTTTCGTCTTTTAGTGATGGGAGGCTTGGCTTGTTATATAATTTTTGGTTTCATCCTTATAAGCAGGATCGAATTTCGATCGAATTTTTTTTATTTATAATAATTCCGAAGTAATCACTAAATAAGTAGTCTTACTATGAAGGTGATTACAAGGAATTGCTGGTTTATCCTAGACAGAATTCGTCTTCTTGATTTTCTCCCGCGGGGTCTGCGTGGTCCTCGTCTTCTGGGTTTAGGTTCCCCTCCTCGGGGTTGCTCTCGTTCCCGAGGTCGGCTTGAGTGCGGCTCATGACGAATATTTTCCCGGGAGTGCCGTAGTTCCCTTGGTGGGTGGTGCCTCCGTGTTGACCTGTGGTGGTGGGGCGTGGCCTTTGGGGTTGAGTGCACTGGAAGGCCTTGTGCCCTTCTTCTCTGCAGTTGAAGCATCGCCAGGGATTGCCCATGCAATCTTTCCCTCTATGGCTTTTGCTGCATTTTGGGCAAGGGAAGCTTATTGGCTTTGCTTCATTGTTCCCTAGGGACGGTCTTTGGTTGGTCAGGTTGCTTGGTCATGTGTTGGTGTCGTTCTTTGTCGTTTTTACCGGTGGTGCTCCCCCTCTGGTGTTCCTCTTTCGTATCTGTTCCTGAACCCCGCGCTGGAGTAGTTGGATTCGATAGAGATTGGCGGCACTGGAGTAAGCCTCGTTGAGTGTCCGAGGTCTGCTTACCACTAGTGCTTTTCGGGCTTCGAAGTTGAGGCCCGAGATGAATCTTTCTATTTTGGTTACTTCGATGGGGACTAGCTCTGGAGCGAAGCGTGCTAGTTCGAGGAATCGCTTGTGGTATTCCATGACGGTGGCTGTCCCTCGTTTTAGGTGGAGGAACTCTTCGTACATGGATGTTTTTACGTGTGTTGGGTAGAATCGTTCTCGTAGTCGTGTTTTGAGGTTTTCCCAGTTGAACCCTGGTTCTTGTTGGTAAGCGGGACCCTCGTGGATCCACCAAAGATCGGCCTCGTGTCCGAAGTAGAACGAGGTTATCTCCACGCGACGTTCTTCTGGGCATTCCACTAACCCGAGAATTTTGTCGAGGGTCCGGATCCATTCCTCCAGGATCACGGGGTCCTCTTCTCCTGAGAACGTGGGTGGTCGATGATTTGAAACTTGTCGGGCGACGTCTGAGTTCGCGTTTGGAGGAGGCGGGGGCCTGTTGTTGCGAAGAGCTACGTCGCTTAGTGTCTGGGCGACTTGCGTTAGTTGTTGGAGTGTTTGGGTCAGGGGGTCGTGTGTGGCGGGTTCTGGAGTCCTTGATTGTCTTCTGTTTGGCGCCATGCTGTCGTCTTTCTGGGCCAATGTTTATAAGGACGTTAGGTTAGAGCTCGGTGCTTTTCTTTCGATGTGGTAAGCGGGGGAAAAGTTCTCTTTAGATAGGGGAGGGATAAAGTGAGGGGAGGTTACGTGTAGGTCTCACAATCTCACTGCGCGTCCTAGGATTCCCGAATCCTATGTCCGTAAGTACCTAAAGTTCAAGTCTATGTCCTAAGGTCTGTCTTAATAGTTTTATCCTAGGGTCAAACTTAGGCTCTGATACCAACTGTAACACCCCAGATTTTCAAGACTTTTAAAACTTATATAATAAAGATAGAATCTCATCAAATCCCAAAATACGATAAAAAGAGTACAGGGTGCTATGCCACACCCGAGCTAGAGAACTCAGGTGCACAGGATAAATTCTAAAACCTCAATCAGTATCAATACTAAATCATGGCACGCAGGCCGAAAGGGAAAACTATCTAAGCTATGCCCCAAGCTTCTAGCGCGCTCCAGTGATCTACTCGTTTATGCCTGAAAGCCAAATATATCTGTTCAGCGAGAGATGCTGGTAACCCACTCCAACAACGGCCGCGGGTAGGTGGCGAGTCCCCTACCCCCACCTACCCCCCACTGACTCTTTTATCACAAAAACGTCCCGGGAACCTTTGTGGAACCGAAACCATGCTCAGACACTTTTAAACGCAATTGATAACACACGTAGACAATTAACGGATCAAAATCAAGAAACATACGGCACATAACCTATCATGCTTTTCTAAACATAATCAATACCCAATCATACGAATTCCCACCCAATATACCAAGAATAATACCATACGAGTTCCACGATACAACCTAGGGTTCTAATTACTTTTAAATCAACAAGAACACAATTCATCTTCTAATATCAAGATTCGGTAGGGATTTCACATAAACATCAAGAACATCATATAATTATCAAGAACACCACATAATTATCAAAAACATCAAGAACACCATATAATCATCAAGAACCTCTCAAGATCATCAAGATCACCCACGGAATCATAACACCAATTACCAAGATCAATACAACGAATCATCAATCACACAAGAATATGGGGGAAATCCTAAGAGGGGAATCATAGCTATGAAAATAGGTTTTGTTGAGACATGGGTTACCTTTTAGCCTTAATTAATTCCTTGGCTATGAAGGGTCTTTCTTGAAGCTTTCTTCTTTCTTGATTTCTCCTCGGGGAATTATTGGAACTTCTTGTGTGGTAAGGGATTATTGTGGTGGGGGTTCTAGGTGCCTCTTAAGTTCCCTATTTATATATTTAGGAGTCCTAATTAGGAACTAATATTATAGGCTTGCTAATTCTATTCCTTTTAGGGCTAGGGGTTGGGTTTTAGGGGTGAGGGCCCATGGACTATGGTGGGCCTTTCCTAATTAATTATTGTGATTTAATTCTTTCTTTTGGGTAATTGGTTAAATGATTAATTGGTTTTAGGGATCGTAACATGGGGTGTTACATATATATAACGCACAAACCATTTGGACCTCTAACACAGCCAAAAAATATAATAATATATGCATTAGTACACCTAGAGTGCATGTATAGAATGCGTTGTAGACGATAGGTACATGCATAGCTGCGTAACGAGAGGTCATGTGCGATGGGAATATAAAATGACTGCATAATATGGTTATGATTATTGAAAGCATATTAGTCATATGATTGGGTGGCAGATTTAGTACTTACAAAATGTGCGTTTGATGCAACCAGCCAGTGCACCGTGAATTAAATCTGTTGTGCGTTGCATTGATGTAGTTAATGCGTTTCGATGGATGAAAGGTCGTTGGTGTACTATGCACTGTTCAAATCGCAAAATAATATTATAGAAATACGTATAATACGCACAGTTAATATGAAAAACCGGAATGAAATCTGGTCTAGTCCAAAGCATAACAGAAATACCAAACAATACGTAAAGTTAGAGATGGAATAATAAAAGCAATGTATATAATAAAGGTGTTCAACGAGACGCATCCATTGATCTCATGGCGGAGTTGAAATTCATTCGACGATGGGTGTTGTTTTGAAACAGCAGGATATCATACAAGTAGCGTGTGCGTAAAGCAAGCAAGGCACGTGCGTCACCCTTGCAAAGACCACAATCCCATGAAGCATAGGGCTGTCCAACATAACACTCCATGTGTCGCATCAAGAACACACCACAATCTACTTTGTTCTTCGCATCGCGACATGATAGGTGAACCCTCCGAGGCGTGAACCTAGTGACCTTCAAAAACAGTTCGGTGGCCTCCAAATCCTCCAAGAAAACAGTAAAGAACTCATGCTACACAAATGACATTGTGTTAATAAATAATACAGCCTACACCAGGGTGGTTTGAACTAGACAACTATATATTAAATATACAATTTGAATGAAATTGTTAATCAAGCATACCAGCAAGGCAGGGTGTAACACCCCAATTTTCATATCCAAAATTTCCTTAAATTTTTTCTTCTTAATTTACAATTTACTAAACTCATAGCGGAAGCATTAACTAATCAAAAGAAAATGGGTGTTACCGCCACGCTCAGGTACTAAAGTCATAGCGGAAGCATTAACTAATCAAAAGAAGTCTTTACACATGGCATGTTCTTTATTTAATCATTTTATAATGATTTAACATATAGGATCACAAGTTGTACCGAACATATAATTATCTAGATGAGAGGAAAATACCACGGGGGTGCATACTCAGATAGCCACATAGTTATTATAAAGTATATATGCACATGTATCAACACAGGCGAACCTCATTTACAAATGGGTGCAGACGTTTTAATTATGTAGTGTAGCATGTTGTGAGTCTAGATGCCATATATGTAGGATCTATGTCTAATCTTTGTGTTTAGCAGATTATACCAAATATTCACAGTTACGAAATAACAAGCTTATCGTGTATGATAATTAACTATTTATGTTATATGCGAAACCTGTAAGTTGGCAAGCCTATATGTGTTTGATGGTAATTATGCTAAATATGCAATTTCTTAAGTCTATAAGCATAGAGTGTGAGGGCATGTGGGCCTATTTCAAGTCTTAAATAATAACTAGTCCTACGGAATCATAAAGCACACATATGTATTATTCCTCATGTTAGTCTAGGGCATGATTAACAATTAAATTCACGTACTTAATATCGTGGCATAACCAAACTTTTGTCATATAAATCCAGGAAGGTCATAAATCATATAACAATTATTCAAATAGCGAAAATTAGGTTATGAGGAAAAGATTATAAGTAATTAGGAGGAAGGCTCTTGCTTCATATGGGGTAAATAAATTCTAGGGAGACAATAGAATTAGGATCTTCATCATGGATAATAGTGGGTGATCACATAACAAGTATTGGCACTTATATGCAGATTGTTTTTAATTAATAATATTGTATATATGTATAGTGGGATGTCTCATAACATACTGTTTTTGTCTAACCTGCTTTGTATATATACATGAATGCGTGTAAGTGTGTATTTTAACATAAACGTGTGAGCTATGTGATTTGACACGTAATGCACATGAAAAATATAATTTTCGACTCATAGTTTAGACCATGCAATTTGCATATAAATATTTTAGTAATTACGAGTAAGATAGCCTAGGTTCACAAGTACTAGAAGTTCTATCTTGAGAATTTAATCATACAAGCACTTAGGAAAATTAGTTTTATCTTGGTGGTAATTAGATTTTAGGTCGGCATAAATCTTACCTCTAGAAGCCCGGGATACCTAAACAACTTTAGAGTTGAAGACCCTTGGTTGCTAATTCCTAACTCAATTGATGACCTGATGATGAGGCTAAAGTTTTTAATTATTTAGGGAAGGTAGGAGTTGTAACAGGGAGGTCATGCGAGGGGGAAAAGTAGAATTAGGGCTATCCCAGGGTATGCGTATATATATAATAGTGATGTAGTTTGTACGGAATGATATTTCAGGGTTAGGATATGCTAAGGTTAAGCTTATAGGTGTGCGTAAGATTATTGTAGCTAGGTGCATGTGTATGGTTTGGGGGCTAGGGATTTATTGTATATAATGTAAGTATTTATATGGATACGTATGAATATGGGAGGATGTTCTATAGGTTCACAAGTTTATGCACATATATATAGATTTAAGCGTATAGGGACATACCGTACATGACGCAACCATTTTTAAGATTAGGCAAGTGATTTAGGATTAGGGTGTAATAAAAATTAAAATAATAATAGTAATAATAATAATAATAATAATAATAATAATAATAATAATAATAATAATAATAATAATAATAACAATTTGGTGTAAGTGTAGCATATGAACGCAATTGGGGTTTACTACATATCTTAGATATATATATATATATATATATATATATATATATATATATATATATATATATATATATATATATATATATATATATATATATATATATATATGATAGGAGTTTTAGGGGAATATATCTAGGATAGTAGTGATGTACCTATTTATGTATAAATGTTTGTTTAGGGGGGTCCTTATCTTAGTGGTAAAGTGTCCTAAACAAGGTATGGGAAGCTTGTGGTCTATTATGCAACGTGGACCAAGGTCTAGAGGGATAGTTTTAAGATGGTTTGGGGGCGCAATATATTTTTCCACGGATAATTTCTAGATGACCACTTGTTTTAGGTTTCTACCGGTCTTACTTAGATTGAATTTCGGGTCGAAGCTTAATACGCAATGTATCCGAGGGTTTAGATTTCTAGAAATAGGATTAGTCCCTATAATTTCTATGTAACATATAAACAAATCAATTAGGAAGATAATTTGATTTTCATGTTCAAGCATTAGATTGTTATTTATATGTTTAAACACATAGGAAGTATCAAGGGAGACACGCAAAGGCACAATGGATCAATAAAATGAGAAGTCAAGAAAACATATCGGACCAGTGGGCGCGAGGTGGGCGGTCGACCGCCTGTCAAGTCCACACTGGAATGTGGCAGTGGGCACGTGGTGGGTGGTCGACCTCCTGCCAAGGCCCCATTGGAACGTGACTGTGAAGGAGGAATCACTTCGGGAAAAGCCCCGAGAATGCACAATTTTAAGTTCAAGGAATTTCATACTTATGTGAACAACGAAAGGGCTTTGAATACATGGAAAAACTCAAGGGATTACGTTATTAATAAGGAATATGGGAGGCTTCAACTAAATATCATAAGGATCCCACACCCCATTCTTCCCCTTCTTAATTAAAGCTATGTTCCCCAAAATTTCCCTTCATGCAACTCATGTAAGTACTTATCAGGCTATTTAGTGAGTTAACTATATTGGTAAATTATGATAAGGACAAGTGAGCCCTTATAAGCTGAATAAGATTACTAATTACAAGTTCCAAAATACTTTATCAAGTAACAGATATCCAAATAATGCATGTTTGATCAGATAGTTAAGTAATAATATGTAGTTCCTAACACGGTCTAAAGTCAATTAGGAACATATGTTTAAGCAAATAAACAAGTATGATAATCAAAGAGTGATAAGCAACAAAGAAGGTAAGAGCATGCATGGACATCTCAAATTTCTAGGGCCAGTATGTGGGATAAAGAGTTAGTGTGTTGCACCCTTACCTTGATGTGATAAGCGAAGGGGAAATTCTTTAAATTAGTGTGGGGTAAAGTGAGGGGAGGTTATGTGATGATAGGTAGGTTCACAATCTCACTGCGCGTCCTAAGATTCCTGGATCCAATGTCCGTAAATACCTAGAGTTCAAGCTTAATGTCCTAAAGTCTGGTCTTAAGTCATATCCTAGGGTCAAACTTAGGCTCTGATACCAACTGTAACACCCCAAATTTTCAAGACTTTTGAAGCTTATATAATAAAGGTAGATTCTCATTAAATCCCAAAACATAATATAAAGGAGTATGGGGTGCTATGCCACACCTGAGTTAGAGAACTCAGGTGCACAGGCTAACTAACTAATATCCTCAATAATGTAAATACATAAGCATGGCACGCAGGCCGAAAGGGAAACTATCTACTCTACGCTCCAAGTCTCTAGCGCACTCCAGTGTCTACTCCTTTGTGCCTGAAAGCCAAATATATCTGTTCAGCGAGAGATGCTGGTAACCCACTCCAACGCGTTGAAATATAATATAGATAGATATATATATAGATATACAAAAATCATTTCGAAGCAGGAAGATATATACTTAAGAGACACTAGTTTTAAAACTAGGAATAGACTCAGCAAATAGGGATAAGCACATCAGACAATAATAATAACATCATAAGGAATACGCATTTACGGTCACAAGCTACTTCTCAATTCCAATCGACATTATCATCCAATCATCATTCATATCACATAATCATCGGTGCCGCCACGGGACCAATCGCATGCCCCGAACATGAGGGCTAATGCCTATAGCATTAACACGGCCTCGCAGCACCCTACCTCAGTACCGCAGTACGAGGGGAGTTGATCGCAACCAACCCTTTGAGAACCGCTGACGAACTCAACGTTGAACCACGATCCGACACACCGCTGACGCGCCCAGTCGGTGGACCGCGATCCCCTTTACAAGGGGGGACTTACGACCCTACACACCGTTGGTGCGCACAATCGGCGGGCCGTAGCGGATCAAGCCCGACACACCGCTGAGCTAAACTCAGTCGGTGGGCAAAGATCCTCGGAGACTACGGTCCTACATACCGATGTCCCACCACTCGGTGGGTCGCAGCCAGTCGTAGCCCTACACACCGCCTGATTACTCAGATCGGTGGACTACAACCTTCCTCGGCTTGTTGGCCCCATACCGCCTGGCGCATCCCGGTCGGTGGGTCATATCACCGAGGCCCATGTGGACCTTCAGTCCTATACATAATCTTTATATACCTGACCGGTCTTTAACAGCCTGGTTAACAGTTGGGATGGTTCTCAACCCATTCAACTGCCCGTACAGTGGACCTCAGTCCTATATCATATCAATATCCCTTACCGATCTTAACCGGCCTGGTTAACAGTTGGGATGGTTCTCAGCCCATTCAACTGCCCGTATAGCCCAATTGGTCTTAACCAAGTTGGGGTCATGCATCACGTAACACACAATAGCACATAATAACACATAATTCACATAGGGAAGGGGGAGACATACAATTAAGCTTACATGTGATCATTCACACACTAAGAATAGTTCCTAAGGGCTCATATAACTTCCACCTAGGTCCATGGGTTACCAATTCAACTAGCATGCAATTCCTAAGACTCGTTTAACCTACGAATGGTACCCGAAATTCCAAACTAGACTCAGGCACGACAAACGGGGTCGGTTGGGACACCATGGGGGACGGGGAACATCAAACGGGGAAGCCGGGGACCCGGGGTGGGGTGTGGACTAGCGGGTAGCCGGTGGGTGGGGGTCACCCGCCGGCTGCCCGCCGGTGTGCACTGTTCCGGGCAGCGGGTGGCCGGCGGGTAGCTGGCTGCCTGGTGGCTGCCCGCTGCCGGGAAGCGCCTCTTTGGGCAGCGGGTAAGTGGTGGGTTCCCCCACCCCCACCTACCCCCCACTGACTCTTTTCTCATATATTCGTCCCGGGGACCTTTGTGGAACCCGAAACCATGCTTAGACACTTTTAAACGCAAATAACGACACCACGTAAGCAATTAATGGAGCAAAAGCAAGGATCATGTAGGACTTATCCTATTATGACATCTAAATGTAAACAACACCCGAACATGCGAATTCCCACCCAAATGCAAATCGAGAACATCACAATACAAATTCCCAATCCAACCTAGGGCTCTAATCCCACCCAGATCATCAAGAACATATTTAATCTTTAACATCAAGATTCGTCAAGAATCATCACATCATAATCAAGAACTTCTCCTTAACATTAAGATCATCAAGATTATCAAGAAAGCATATAAATCATCTTATCAATCATCAAGAACATAACATAATTATCATAGAAGAATTCAATCAAGGCACAAGAATATAGAGGGAGGCCAAGGAAGGGGATTATAGCGAAGAAAATAGGTTTTGTTGAGACATGGGTTACCTTTTAGCCTTAATTAATTTCCTTGGCTATGAAGGGTCTTTCTTTAAGATTCCTCCTTTCTTGATTTCTCCTAAGGGAGTTCTTGGAACTTTCTTGTGTGGTGAGGGATTATTTGTGCTGTGAGTTCTAGGTGCCTTCTATATATATTTAGGAGTCCTAATTAGGGTCTGAATGGTATGGGTTTACTAATTCTATTCCTTATAGGACTAAGGACTTGTTTTAGGGATAAGGGTCCATGGTCCATGGTGGGCCATATTAATTAATTAAAGGGATTTCTAATCAAATTAAATCCTTTTTAATTATTATTAATGGAATTAATTAAATAATTAATTCGGGATTTAAAGGCCGTAACACGGGGTGTTACATCACCACTCGTCTAGATTCCACCGTACCATCGGAGCTAATCACGGGGACGTTTAGGATAAATCACGCACTTGCTATGGTGCTTTTAGATTCTGGAGCTACCAACTCCTTCATATCCTCGGCAATGGTGAAAGAGTTTGGATGGCAGCTTACCAGTCAAAGGAAGATAAGCATCCGAAAGATCGATTGTTTGCAAAGATATTTTGGAAGGCTTTCCCGTGGAGATAGTGGGAGTGATTTTTCTCGGGGACTTCATTAAAATGGAATTGGAAGGTATGAACGCAATCCTAGGGATGGATTGGTTAGGCAAGCACAAGGCCAAGATTTTATGTGAATAACGGGAAGTGATAATGAGAGAATCGAAGGGAAAGTACATGTCATTCAAAGGTGATCCAGAACCACTAGGCATGGGAGTGGTGTCCATGATTAAAATGAGGAAGTGTGTGAAAAAGGGGCACAGGTTCAATCCGACGAGTAGACTGGACCATAGAGGTGGGGAAAGGAGGAGCATGACAATGAGACAGGGAACTGGAGCTGGAGGACCACTGAGAGAGGGGACTTCGGTATGCCCAAGATGTGGCAAGGATCATCCTAAGACCACTTGTGGAGGATCGCCTATAGTTTGCTTCCGGTGTGGGAAGCCGGGTCATAGAGCCGCTATTTGTCGTTCCCCGAAGACGGAGGGATCCCATGGTATGATCCCGAGCCAGCCACCTAGAGATCTGATCTACCAAGCGCCAAATCAAGCAATGGGACGTGGCTACCAACCGAGAGGAGGTCTACACAGAAATGGGAATCAAGGGCGAGGTGAAGCGCAGCAAGGACGTACCAGAGAAGCTGGACCAGGGAGGATCATGGTCATGGGATAGACTCAGGCCGGAGATCGCAATCCCAAGAAAGGTAACACTCTAACTTGGTATGAGTGCGTTACTTTTGCCTAGACGCTTAAACAGATGTGCATAATTGAGAAACTGTTACAAGTTGTTGCAAGGTGCTAAAAGATGTGCTAATCTATAAATTTTGGGAATTTAAGAGCTAATTGAGTTTGCTTTAGAGAAAAGCTTAGATTTGAATGCTACGAATTAGTGAACAAGAGAATTAGAAGAATGAAAGAAGATATGAGTAAGAATGAGAAATCGTTAGGGAACGATTAGAGTTTATGTTAAAAGATGTAATTTTGGAAATAGCATTCTACCCAAGTAAAGTAAGAATAGAAAGAATCCATCTTTGCTAAGAAAGAATTAGACGAAGATTCGTTCCGAGCTGGTATTAGTATGAACAATCTCGAAAGAGGAATTGGGAAGTCAAAGGATTGACTAAAGGAGGTGAAATGTCTAAAATTGAAGGACTACACTCAATTTTGACTCGATTTGAAGATTTGACAAAGTCGGAGGACCGATTTTGATTTGGGGTCGAACCGGATCCGACCCGATTAACCCGACCCAGTGGCGGGTCTAGGCCACGGACTGGAATGGGACCCGTTCTGTGTGACGGAACGTGGTCATGGACCACGTAATGGTCCGTGACCTGGGGGTCGTGTTAGCTTTGCTGACAACGGGCCTTGGCGCGGGCCATTGGGAGGGCAGCTGCACAGCCCCACCCCCCTAAAACCCTTATGTTGGTTCTTCCAAAGCTGAGAGACCAGATTCACATCATCTTCTTCTTCTCTTCTTCGCTACACACTGCCTCAACCTCAACCCAAAACCTATCTCCTCCAAATCAACATCTTTCATCAAGGAAACTTCAAGAGTGTCTTCCCCAGGACATACTAAGTACGAGAAAAATACTAGTTGGAGCATTCATTGCAATTTCAACAAGATCAAGACAACAAATCTTGGACCACAATGTTGAAAGGAAAACAACAAGTCGAGGGAACTAGTCATGAAGCACCTACCTACTCAGTAATAGGAAGTAAAACCTATTTCCATGAATTCTTTTCTGAAGATTTTAATAGTATTTTGGAGAATTGAGGTTTGTGTTGAGGAAATTTTTTAGAATCCAAGAGGAAATTTACCCTGATTTAGTAATTGAATTCTATGAGAATTTGTCCACAAAACATAAGAAGGGAGTGACTTCGATTGTCTCTAATGTGATAGGCATGAATATAGAATTGACACCGCAGAAATGTCAAATTGGTTTGACTTACCGATGGATGGGTTGGATATGTATGATCGAGATGATTGGGTTGCCCACGCAGGGTTGGCACATCAAGAGTATTTGAGATACATGACCGGGAGTAGGGAAGAGTTCCCTAAGGAATATCGTCCCGAGAAACCTACTTTGACTGGAGAAAAGAAATTGCTAGTTTTGTTGTTAGAAGAGTGCTTGTTTCCATGTAGGAACAACTCTACAGAGATTGGTAGTTGGACATGTACCGTTGCTTTTATGTTGAGATTTGGTCATGCTTTTAACTTTCCAGTTTTGATTCTTAAGCACATGGCTTACTTTAAGGCAAAGAACAGGAAGAATCTACCCTATGGCATGATGTTGAGTTGGGTTTTCAAAAAGATGAATTTACCTGAGTTGGGAGAAAGGATCCAAAGGACTACTAGATCGGCTCTGAATGCCGTCAATCTGAGATACTACGAGTTGTATCAAGTTGCTGAGAACAAGTATTTGACCCTAGCTGACATTTCTAAGAAGCCCTTGGACGAGAAGATGGCACTTGTGGTTAGTTTGAATGTACCACAAAGAAAGTGGTCGAGTGTTGGAATCGAATCAGGACACATAGCTGAGGCTAGTGGAGAAGGGGTTGCAATGGGAACCGATTCGGGAGTTGGCATGAGTCATGAAGGAGCACCGTTTACACAACTCAGCAGAGAGCACCACAGGAGTATATGAGTGGGCCTTAGGGACCTACTTATGAGGATCTTTATGCTATGCTAAACAATCGTTTTGAGAATTTGAGTGCTCAAGTGAGCTATGGTTTTGCCAACTTTGATCAAAGGGCCGTTGTCATGGAACAAAGGATGGGGATTGAGAATGTACAGAGATGGACTCCTTATGGTTGGGATCCGAGCTACATGCCACCAGGCGACTCATCAGGAGGCTTTAATCAAGGTAACTAGTTAAGCTCTTAAGCTCAGTTATAGAATCATTGGTGCAGTTGTTTAGATTTTAGATGAGATAGATAGGAACTCAGATATTCCTAAATCTTTCCCAAGTCTTCCAACAGAAGATTCCAACCTTTTGGTTATATCACATTTTCTCTTCGAGAACTTGATCCACCCGTTTCTTCTAAGTTTCGGGACGAAACTTCTTTTAATGGGGATAGAGTGTAACAACCCAAAATTTCATTTTTATAAATCCAGTACTAAGAAATCCCAAAGTAGCTTTTTCACTGCATTAAAAATGTTTGCGATCAATCGATGTTTGAATAAAATATTTTCATCGCATTTTAAACTAATTCGACACCGAAAAACGGATTCTATTCGAAAATTTCTAAGTTATCGGGTACTTTGCGTACCAAGATTTAAATCGAGAATTTTATCTGAGTGAGACCGGGAGAATTCAAAAAGGATTTTAAACAAGTGTTCATCCAAATAGTTTTTGGGAAAATTCACTTTCAACCCCAAAATAATAAACGATAGCATTTTAAGCCTATGGTTCATGTTGCATGCTGGACCGCAAGACATCCAAAATCCCTTCTTGATTCATCTTTTAGCTTGTGGAATTACCCCTTTGCCCTCAGCCAATCATTATGAATCATCCTAGGGTTTTGAACCCTTATAAATAGAATGGTGTTGGCCTCATTTTCTACTGATCTCTTCCTTGGCTGCCAACACCATAGTAGTAAGCTTCTTCTCCATTCATTTCCTCCTTCTCTAAGTTTCTCTACATATCATCTCTTCTTAAGGTTTAAGACTTAGGTCTTGTGTGATTGTTTGAGATGTTTAGGTAGTGAAAGAAGTAGAGATCCTTGAGTGAAGTGGGGCTGCAATCCAAGAAACAAGAATAGACTACAAGAGGTATAACCCCATAGATTCATCTTTAAATTTTGTCTCTGTGAAGCCTTAGTTATGAATAGAAACGAGTAGAAACTATGAGTTTTTTATGTGTTCATGCTTAGAAATGATTTAGTATTTGTTTGGGAGTTGTTGAGATTGTTTTGGACTTGTTTGGATGAGTTTTTGCAGGAGAAATATCATCTGGTGCACAACACAGTGTGCACCAGATTAGAGGGACGACCCTAGCTGCGGCCCATTAGGAGGGCCGCCGGCTAGAGCTGTGGTGGCACGGGACTAGGGCACGGCCCTAGAGGAAGGTCGTTGCCTAGTCCCAGTGCTTTAACGGGGCTCATGGGGCGGAGCATGAGGAGTCCCGCCCCATGTCCCTGAGTTTGTTCTGATGAGGATTTTGTGAAGTGGCCAGGCTCTTGTGGCTCAGCTACGTGTCGTTTCGGACCTAGTGTTACGGGCCCTTGTGGCTCGACTCTTCGGGATCATCTCGACGCACGATTTGGCTTTGATTTCGTTGAATTTGGATTAAAAACGAGTATGTTATGAAGGAAATTGTGAAGAATTGCTACACAGTGCATATTTGCTAGTTTACTGTGTATGAAGAATTATTTGATTATTGTGATCTGATGATATTTTATTGAGTAAAGAAGCATGATCATTTGAGAATATGATTTATTATGAAATCATGATTAAATTGTGATATTTGATCAATGAGAAACGAAGCATATTTTGATGAGTGAATTATATAGAAATTGCTATGTTGCAAACTGAGCATGATGATATATTCTTGAATACTTCATGTAAGTTTATACACGATTTAGAAGCATGTTATAGAGAATTTTGACATTTCACATCAGTCGTATTTCAAAAATGCATAAGGGGCCAACGTGAGCCCAAGAATACTTTCAAAAACCATAAGCATGTGGTATAGCATTCTTTGATGCATTGAGAAGTAGTAGAATTGTTGCATGCATGAGATTGATGCATGAGAGATATATTTATGTATTATCTATATCGGTGAGGTTTTGGAGGATACCGTTTGGACAATGTTCCTCTCGGGAGATATTTTTATAGACACTGCGGTCCCAGTATATGTAACACGACGTATTCCGATGTTACGAGGTTGGAAACTTCCCGCCAGGCTTGTAATCCTGGTTAGGGGGTGCGCACACTAATAGTTCGATACTTGATTCCACAGAGTTTGAACCACGAGATTGGTTCCGTAGACAGTAGGATATATTGGGTCGGAATTATGATGTTCCCGATAGGGTAATTCACACTTCTGTGAAACCCTAAGCCGTCTACGAGTACAAGAGAAAGAAAGAGTGTCAACAGAGACTCAAGAAAGAGAGTCAACAGAGACTCATGAAAGAGCGTCAATAAAGACTCGAGAGGAAGAAAGGGAGTCAAGAGAGACTCGAGAAAGTAACAAAGAGATCTCCATAGAAAGTACTCTAATTTATAAAAGAATGTATGCGTATATTATTGCACTAGATTGCATATGAGTATGAGTATATTGTTGCACTAGATTGCGTATGAGTATGAGTATATTGTTGCACTAGATTGCATATGAGTATGAATATATTGTTGCACTAGATTGCATATGAGTATGATTACATAATTGCACGAGATTGCATATGAGTATGAATATATTATTGCATTAGATTGCATAAGAAGTATGATCATAATGTTATACGTGATTGCATGCGAATAGAGCATCGCAAGAGATTGTAAAACGAGAAGTTTGACTTAATATATTCCTTTGAGCAGTATTAGAAGCTCTACTTATTGAGTTATGTGATAAGAATGTGAAAGCATGTAAACACCTGTTATTTGGTCTTTTAACATGATCCAATCCGTAAGCATGAATTGCTTGTTAAGTTATTTGAGAAGTTTATAAGCTGTTGAATCTATGTGAACAGTCTTGTACATACATGAGCGTATCAGCCGATATTATAGGGTGCATGCATCTAGAAAGAATGTGATAAATCTAAAGATGATTTGAGATTAGCTTATTGCTGTAAAGAAATCAAATGTTTTCAACGGGGTTGAGTGTGGTTATACTCACCTTGATATAACTGATGTTTGGATAGCTGGGGTCAAGGGAGCGAGATGTTTGTTTGTTCTATCTTGTTCCTATCTTTGCATGTTTTGTTTCTTTGGCCTCCGAGGCATTGACTGTTCTATAGGTTTCTTTGGTTTCGCCTTTACAGGCATCTTATAAGATAGACCAGGCCTCAACGTTGGTGCAAGTGGTAAGAAATTGCATCCTGGCCTGGGCTGAACGGTAGCCGGGTTGGGGTTTTTCAAAGCCGTTGGCGGTAGTCCAGGCTTGCTGCTGGCCCATAGTAGCTAATCCCGCTAGGGTTGGTTCTGGTTCGTTGCTGGTGCTGATCGGGGGTTGATGCTATTGGCTGCCTTTGTTGCATCGGTCTACGTGCCGAAGTTTTGGCCTGTGAGCCGCCCTGTATTACTTGTGTTAGCTCTTTGACTTAGGCATGTGGGCCGATATCTCTTATTTAGCCGGGAGCATGTGTATTGTTGCTTTGGTAACAGGGTAGTCAATAGCACCCCAGGAGATGTTGCGGTTGTGGTTGCAGCTCGGTCAGATTGCATTATAGTGCTGGGACGCTATAGTGCAGCTGGCATAGAGGTACTATGGCGCGTGACAGGCGAGGTGGCTGTTCCCCTTGCCACCCAACTACACGTGGTGGGCTGTGGTGCTCATATGCTACACTCGCATTTACATCATCCGAGCAGTTGTGCAGTCTACTTATTATTATTAGCATTTTTGTAGTCTAGTCTATGGTCTAGTGTTAGTTATATGGCTAGCATGGGACTTGGGACCAGGCATGATATAACCCTGGGGGCCTTCGTTTGTAATCTTTTTTCTTCCTTTGGACTTTGTATTGGCTTCGGCCTTTCTTTTATTTTTTAATAAAGTATGATTTTATTTTAAAAAAAAAAACAATAATAAATCCACTTATAATAAACCAGTGCAAATGATATGGCCTGCCATGTAACATAAGATGTAAATGCACAAACAAAAACTATATATGCACATACCATAAACAAGTAAGCCAAAGCGCGTGTTACAGATAAAAAAATGCTAAAAAAAATAAAAATTCACCAACAAAAAACCCTAACTGCATGTTTCAGCTAATAAACACAATCTTATAAACATACTAAATAGGCATATTTTGTAATGCAGTCGCAAAGCCATTTCTACGCACATGCACATTACTATGCACAAACATAAGAGTGTCTATGCACTTGCAAAAATATGCATAAAAACATGCTAAATAGGCAATCGCACATACCATCTCATCTAAAAGCGCAAACAATGTATTACGCTACTGCCTATTTTACCTAATAAACCCATGCAATTGATATTATGTAAATGCACCACATATATAATATGCTACTGCACATACCTTCTAGTTGCACAAACTATATAGTAAATGCAAACCGAATTAACCATTTAACTACCAAATGCACTCGCATTGGAGCTGATACGCACATGCATTATTAAACAACGAAACTGCACCACCTTGCATGCCTATCAACCAAACAGTACTAAAAACCAACTTGCATGCCTATCAACCAAACAATCAATCACAAATAATGCCTATCAACCAAACAATCAGTCGCAAAGCCACTTCTACGCACATACCCATTAATATGCACAAACATAAGAGTGTCTATGCACTTGCTAAAAAATGCAATAAAAAATATACTAACAGGCAACACGCACAGACACTAAAATCTAAACGCATAAAATATGTAATAATCTACTGCATATTTCATCTAATAAACCCATGCAATTGATATGGACTGCCGGGTACCATAATATGAAAATGCACATGCTATTTAATATGTTACTGCACATATCTCGTATTGCACAAACTATAGAGTAAAATGCATACAAAATGCACAACACGTGATTTAGACCAATAGAACACTTAATGCACATGTTATTTAATATGTTACTGCACATATCTCGTATTGAGTTCCCTACATTTATTTATATATATATATATATATATATATATATATATATATATATATATATATATATATATATATATATAGAGGCGGGTTCAGGTGCGGCAGTGTCTTACGGTGCGGTTATTTCTTACGGTGCGGCAACACCAATAGTTCACCAAATATGCACCATCAACGTTAGGAAATACACCACACAAAACAGAGTAAACAGAGCCCTGCATCACCAAACACACACCATTAGGTGTGAGTAAAAACACCATACACTGTTCGGAAATACACCATTGGGGGTGGTGAGTTATATGGTGTGTTTTTTTGAGTCTGTGGTGTATTTTGTGATGTTTTATTACATTTCATTTGGGGTGTGTTTTTATTACACTGTTGGTGCATATTGTTAACACTGTTGGTGTATTCTGGAATTTGACCGCACCGCCGCACCGTAAGACCCCGCCATACAATAAACCATATATATGCACATACAATATATACACTGTTGGGGTATATATATGCACATACAATAAACCTACAATCCCAAAAATAAAACCCAAGGTTCATGTTACAGCTAAAAAAATCAGCAACGAAAAACCCTAATGTATTACTAAACAACGAAACTACAAAAGATAAATCGAGATCAATAAGGGGAGCGGTCTAGAATATTGGAACAACATAAAAGAAATACATTGGCAGGAGCATCGCCAACTATTAGATGATCATCCCCCACTGCATTAGGCACCTACAAACATAAACAGTTTGAGGACCAAAATACCCCACCACATACACTACAAAAGATAAATAGGGAACAAACATACCTCCATAATATATGGACCAAATACCTCACCACGTCCAAACCCACCGCTCCTGAACACCTCAAGTTCCCTAGCCTTCAACAAACTCGTTGACCATCCCCGTAAAGCTGGCAAAGCCCTAGGCACAACCCTCTCACCATGCACCAACCTATCCACATAAAGAAGCTAATAACAAGACACATATTAGTTTGGTTAGCACATGAATCACGTCTCTTCTATATACGGGATATAACTAATCTAACTAATTGTGAAATCCTTACCTGTAAGAATACATAGGGTCCAATAAATGGTTGTTTTCTTTCCTTGGACCACCTTGCATGCCTATCAACCAAACAATTAATCACAAATTCGCGCCAATTCAGATTCTTAATCTCATCCACGTCCTCGAAGTGGTGGAACACACGCTGATTGGCATAACCATTCGTCATGGGCGCAACCAATGTGCTAATCGCCAGCACAGCAAAATTCCTCTTGAACTCCACGTCCCCCTCGAGGTTTTCCCGTAGCTTGGTAGAAATTATAGCCAAAGTAACATCATGGATTGTCTTCTCAAACTTCGAGCGCCACATCTTTAAAGTATCACTAATGTCGTCCTTCTTCCGTTTAGTAATAACAACGTCTCCACGCGGCAACCCCAACACAGCATTAACATCAGCCTCCATAACAGGAATGGTAGAACCATTTTCAACCCGCAAAACCTTGGGTACAGGATCGAAGTTCGTGAGCAACCACATGGCTAACGACTTGGGGATGTCCATCGAGTCCAGGTTCAGAAGCTCCCCCAATCGAAGCTCTACTACGGCTTTCTTCTGGGAAGCGTTGAAACGTGTGATTAAAGGAATGTGCGAATGTATATTCTCTCTATTTCAGTGTGTAAATACAGAAGATGAAAGATCTATATATACAAGCTAAGGAAAGACTAAAGCCATTAGATTCAAAATTCAAACCCCAAGGTTGAGAGTGATTCTCTCAACCACAACCTAACTTCTCTAACACTCCCCCTCAAGCTGGAGCATAAATATCAAACATGCCCAGCTTGTTACATATATACGACATCCGACTTCCGCTCAGCCCTTTCGTGAATATGTCAGCTAATTGATCACCACTACGAACATGCTCAGCCGAAATCAACCCTTGTTGCACTTTCTCTCGTATAAAGTGACAATCCACCTCAATGTGTTTCGTCCGCTCGTGGAAAACTGGATTATTCGTAATGTGAATGGCCGCACGATTGTCACACCACAGCTTCACAGGAAGTTTTACTTCTACACCCATCTCTTTTAGAATGTTATGCACCCAAACTATCTCACTGGTCACATGAGCCATAACTCTATACTCGGACTCTGCACTTGACCGCGCCACAACACTTTGCTTCTTACTCTTCCACGAAACTAAATTGCCTCCCAAAAACACACAATATCCTGTCATCGACTTCCTGTCACTAGGCGAGCCAGCCCAATCCGCATCGGAGAACGCCTCAACACCTGTATGTCCATAATCAGCATAAAGGACCCCCTTCCCAGGTGCAGTCTTAAGATATCTCACAATACGAACAGCTGCTTCCCAATGAGTTCGTGTAGGTGAACTCATGAACTGACTCACCACACTCACCGGAAATGCAATATCCGGACGAGTAATCGTGAGGTAGTTTAGCTTCCCTACCAGTCTCCTATACCTTTCTGGATCCTCAAACACCTCCCCCTCATCTGGTACAAGCTTGACCCCTTGTTCCATCGGCGTATCACACGGTTTCGACCCAAGCAGTCTAGTATCACCAAGAAGGTCCATCACATATTTTCTCTGTGAGAGAAATATGCCCTTCTTTGAGCGAGCAACCTCAATCCCCAGAAAGTATTTTTGTATTCCCAAGTCTTTAGTATGAAACTCAGCTCCAAGGAAGGACTTAAGAGCACCAATCCCGTCTACATCACTACCTGTGATCACAATGTCATCCACGTACACTATCAGTAAAACACACCCACGGTTAGTATGTTTATAAAAGAGAGTATTATAAGCACTCCTCTGCATTCCAAATTTCATAATCACACTGCTAAACCTCCCGAACCACGCACGCGGGGACTGCCTCAGACCGTACAAAGATTTCTTTAACTTGCACACCTTCCCAGACTCCCCCTGAGCTACAAACCCTGGTGGTTGCTCCATATAAACTTCTTCAAGTAAATCACCATGCAAAAAGGCATTTTTGACATCTAATTGATATAACGGCCAGTGATTAGTAGTAGCCAAAGATATAAAAACACGTACCGAAGCCAACTTAGCCACTGGGGAGAAAGTCTCGGTATAATCTATACCATACGTCTGTGCATACCCCTTAGCCACTAAGCGCGCTTTGAGTCTAGCAACAGAACCATCAGGTTTCATCTTCACTACATAAACCCATTTACACCCAATAGCTACCTTACCGAATGGAAGATCCACCAAATCCCAGGTTTGGTTCTCTTCAAGAGCAGCCATCTCTTCTCGCTTAGCCTGTCTCCAACCATCATGACCCATAGCTTGTTTCAAAGATGTTAGCACTTTAACTGACTCTAACTGAGATATAAAGACACGTGAAAAGGGGGATAAATGGACATATGACACAACTGAAGAGATGGGATGAACACAACGATGCGTACCTTTACGAACAGCAATTGGAAGATCGGAATCTGTTGACGACGACGCTGGCGAGGAAGGATTGGCTGATGGACCTAACAATGCCTGAACTTCTCTTGACCGCCGGTGATAAACCTGTGTAACAGGAGGCCTTGTCTCACCCCAACCCATGGAAGGAACAGTAACAGTATATGTAAGAAAATCGTCTGACACTGAATTACAATCAGATGAGGTGAGAGGTTCCTTAAACACAACATCCTCAAAGAACGACACATCAGCAGACACTAAGTACCTTTGTAAGTCAGGAGAATAACACCGATACCCTTTCTGAGTGCTAGAATACCCCAAGAATATGCACTTCAGAGACTTAGAATCAAGTTTCCTTCTGTGAGGACGGATATCCTGAACAAAACACGTGCACCCAAACACCCTGGGTGGAAGGGAAAATAATGGACTGGACGGATAGACAAGGTGACACGGAACCTGGCCTTGGAGTACTGTCGAGGGTAATCGATTAATCAAGAACGAAGCTGTATGGACAGCATCCGGCCAGAACCCTTTGGGAACTTTCATCTGAAATAACAAGGCCCAGGCAACCTCCAACAGATGGCGATTTTTACGTTCTGCCACACCATTCTGTTGAGGAGTGCCCACACAAGAGGACTGGTGTATTATGCCGTTTTGGCTCATATACTCGGAAAAAGTACGGGAAAAATATTCAGTCCCATTATCACTACGCAAAACTTGAATAATTTTATTGAACTGGGTCTTAACCATAGAACAGAACTTACAAAAGACTTCAAACAATTCATCCCTCGATTTCATGAGATATAACCAAGTGTGTCTCGAGAAATCGTCCACAAAGATTACAAAGTATTTGAACCCGGACTTAGACGGAACCCGACACGGTCCCCATACATCTGAATGAACCAACTGAAATAAAGACTCTACCCTTTTGTTGACTCTAGGCGGATATGGTACCTGACAATGTTTTGCAAACTCGCAAGCTTCACATTGCAAAACAGACAAAGACTCTAAGTTCGAACACAACTTCTTTAAAATAGGTAAAGGCGGGTGACCATACCGACAATGTAACTTGGAAGGAGACGTACTACCCAACAGACTAACAGGAGCCTTTTCAGGACTAGGAGGGAACTGTTCCAGCACATATAGCCCAACAGCTTCCTTTCCTCTACCAATAATCGCCTTCATCAAAAGATCTTGAAACAAACAATAACCAGGAAAGAACACAACACAACAGTTTAAACTTCGAGTGATTTGACTTATCGACAGTAAATTGAACGGAAATTTCGTAAGGTATAACACACGAGAGAGAGGTAACGACATGGTTACACTGGTACTACCTCTACCCGAAACTGAAGCGGATGAACCATCCGCTAGAGTAACTGTAGTACCAGGCGGAAAGGAAGAATATTCAGAAAAGACATTTAGATTACCTGACATATGATCACTGGCTCCAGAATCAATAACCCACTGTCGGGATGAGGACGAGACACAAGCAGTAGGATTACCTGTTTGGACGAACGTGGCTGAGGAAGACGGTAACGTTTCCTGACTGTTTATAGGTTGTGAGGTAGACACTTTTAACTGTTTGAACATAGCCAACTCCTCATCTGTCATTACAACCACATTACCCTCTGGTTTGGAGACAGAATTGGCAAAGCTTTGTTGGCGGAGAGGTTTTGGACATTGGTTACGTAGATGACCGGGCTCTCCACAATTATAACAAATCCTTGGACCTCGACCTCGTCCTCTACCAAAACCACCACGTCCTGGGAATCGACCCCCGCGATTACCAGAACCTACACCTCCATTATCCCCTTGCGCTACAAAAACATGCTTCTCCGATACCCCGCTACCTGTACTTGAGGCATTCTGGACAATAGTAAAAACTTGGTCTATTGATTCTAATTCTTTATGCCCTAGCAACTGAGACTTCACAACATCATATTCTTTATCTAACCCTGAAATCCAGCTAAACACATACAACTGTTCACGTTGCTGTTTTACTGTGTCCAAATCCGTGATTGGCATAGCAGTACACAACGCCTCACTCGCACTCTTGAAATCATAAAAATAATCTCAAATGTCTCGTCCATTTTGGGAGGGACGATGGACATCCTGAGACAATTGATACAATCTCCTCAGGTTGTTGTTCCACTGAACCACTTATTTTCCAAGTTCCAAACGTCCTTGACAGTCTTACAGTGTTGCATAGACAGAATGATTTTCCTATCAATACAATTTATTATGCGGGATAATAAAGCTTTATCATCCCTGTTCCATTCTTGAGCTCAGTTTGCTCTGTTGGACACGTCCCAGTCAAATGTTTATCCTTACCCATACCCCCCAAATTAATTTCAACCAAAAATCTCCATTCCCCAAAATTAGACCCATCTGGTGCAAGCACCACATCCACTAATTTGGTCGGGGTCGATATAATATTACACGTAATATTTCTTGCATCCGCCATAAAGAAAAAACTTAAACAAAAGAACCTGGGAAAGCCAACTGTAACACCCCGTGTTACGGCCCCTAAAACCATTTAATTAATCAATCAATAGCCCAAGAGAAGGAATAAATCATAATGATTAATTAGGGAAAAAGGCCCACCATAGTCCATGGGCCCTCATATGTAAACCCAACCCTAAACCCAATTCTTAGTTCCAAAAGGAATAGAATTAGCGAGCCTATAATATTAGTTCCTAATTAGGACTCCTAAATATATAAATAGGGGACTTAGGAGGCACCTAGAACTTCCCACAAGAATAACGCCCCACCACCCCAAAAGAGCTCCAAGAATCCCCTTAGGAGAAATCAAGAAAGCAAGGAAGCTTAAGGAAAGATCCTTCATAGCCAAGGAATTAATTAAGGCTAAGAGGTAACCCATGTCTCAACAAAACCTATTTTCATAGCTATGATTTCCCCCTTAGGGTTTCCCCATATTATTGTGTATTAATGACTTGTGATGATTATTGTTGATGATTGATGTGATGATCCCATGGGGGATCTTGATAATCTTGATATTGGGAGATTCTTGATAATTATGATATTCTTGATGATTATATGGAGTTCTTGATGATTATGTGTTGTTCTTGATAATTGGGTGATGCTCTTGATGTTTATGTGTCATTCTTACCGAATCTTGCAATTAGAATACGAACCGTATTCTTGTTAATATAAAAGTGATTAGAACCCTAGGTTGTATCGTATGATCTTATTCTTGGATTATAGGGTGGGGAAATCGCATGTTTGGGCGTTGATTATATTTAGAAAAGCATGATAGGTTGTGTGCCGTTCGTTTCTTGTATTTGATTCGTTAATTGTCTACGTGTTGTCGTTAATTACGTTGTAAAGTGTCTAAGCATGGTTTCGGGTTCCACAATGGTTCCCGGGGCGAAATTGTGTGATAAGAGTCAGTGGGGGTTAGGTGGGGGGTAGGGGACCCGCCACCTACCCACGGCGGAGATTTCACTTCCTGCAGCGGGCAGCCGGCGGGCGGGCAGCTGCCCGCCGGCGACCCGCTGCCCGGAACCGTAAAACCGGCTGGCAGCCGGCGGGTGGTCCCCACCCACGGGTACCCGCTGGAAATTCCCCCACCCCGGGATCCCGGCTTCCCCGTTTGATGTTCCCCCGTCCCCCGTGGTGTCCCAACGGACCCCGTTTATCGTGCCTATATCTAGTTTGATGTGTCGGGTACCGTTCGTAGGTTTATGAGTCTATTATATTGCATGCAAGTTGAATTAGTACCCCGTCGACCTAGGTGGAAGGAGTATGAACCCCTTAGGACTATTCTTAGTATGTGATGGATCACGCATAGGTTTTGTTATGCGCTTTCTCCCCCTTCCCAATGTGTAATATGGGTTGCATGTGCTTGAGGTGTGATATGTGTGTGTGTTACCCCAATTCGGTTGCGATCGGATTGGTTATCTTGAGCTGCGGTAGAGAAGCTGGCTGCGGTCAGATTGATACTCTTGGGCTGCGGTCCACCGTTTGGTTGCGATCAAACGTTTCTATACGAGCTGCGGTTCGTCCTTTTCCCTGGCTGCGGTCAGATGACATTCTCTTGGGCTGCGGTCCACTGTTTGGTTGCGATCAAACACTATGATGAGCTGCGGTTCATCGGTCGGTTGCGATCGACCCCTCCGTGTTGCGATACGGGGCAGGGTGCTGCGGGGCCGTGTCAGAGCTATATGCGCTGACCCTCATGTATGGGCATGCGATTGGTCCTGTGGCGCCAACAAAGTGTGCTATGTGTTGAGATATGGACGAGTGTGATTACGAGTGTCTTGGGGGATGTGACTACGGGATTTATGTTGGGGATTGTTGATGTTGAGTTATGACTATTGTTTATGCTTTGCCTTATCTGCCTTAACTGTAGTGAACTGCATATGCTCAATATAACTGTTGCTTGTGTCTGGCCTTATCTGTCGAGTCATTCCCGGTTTTAAAGATAGAGTTCGTAGGATATATCTTCATGCTCAAAATGGTTTTCATATATCTATATATATCTCTATATGTATTGTATTTCAACGCGTTGGAGTGGGTTACCAGCATCTCTCGCTGAACAGATATATTTGGCTTTCAGGCACAGAGGACTAAAGCACTGGAGCGCGCTAGAATTGTAGCGTAGAAATAGATTAGTTTCCCTTTCGGCCTGCGTGCCATATTATGCATTGTGTTTCAATGGATATTAGTTAGACAGCCTGTGCACCTGGGTTCTCTAGCCCAGGTGTGGCATAGCACCCCGCACACTTATGATATACTTTGGGATGTAATGAGATATTACCTTTATTATATAAGCTTAAAATGTCTTGAAAATCTGGGGTGTTACAGTTGGTATCAGAGCCTAAGTTTGACCCTAGGAAAAGACTCGTAAGACCGGACTTTAGGACATTAGGCTTGAACTCCAGGTACTTAGGAACATAGGACTCAGGAATCTTAGGACGCGCGGTGAGATTGTGAAACCTACACATAACTTCCCTACACCTTACCCTTCCTCATTCTAAAACCCTTCCCCACTTATCACTTCATAAGAAGTGCATCAGACTCTAATTTAACGTTCTTATGAAACACTGACCAGAAAGACGATAGCATGGCACCGAACAGAAGGCAATCAAGAACTCCGGAGCCCACCACAGACGACCCCTTGACCCAAACCCTACAGCAGCTAACACAAGTCGCACAGGCACTAAGTGACGCGGCCCTTCGCAACAACAGGCCCCCACCACCTCCATCAAACGCAAACTCAGACGTCGCCCGACAAGTTTCAAATCACCGACCACCCACGTTTTCGGGAGAAGAGGATCCCGCGGTCCTAGAAGAATGGATCCGAACCCTTGATAAGATTTTTGGGATAGTAGAATGCCCGGAGGAACGCCGCGTGGAGATAGCCTCATTCTACTTCGGACACGAGGCCGATCTCTGGTGGATCCACGAGGGGCCCACTTATCAACAAGAACCGGGGTTCAATTGGGAGAACCTCAAGACATGACTACGAGAGAGATTCTATCCAACCCACGTAAAAGCATCCATGTACGAGGAGTTCCTTCATCTAAAACAAGGAACGGCCACCGTCATGGAATACCATAAGCGATTCCTCGAGCTGGCACGCTTCGCGCCAGAGCTAGTCCCCACCGAGGTAACCAAGATAGAGAGATTCGTGTCAAGCCTCAACTTCGAAGCTCGAAAGGCGCTAGTGGTAAGCAGACCTCGGACCCTCAACGAGGCTTACTCCAGTGCCGCAAATCTCTATCGAATCCAACTACTCCAACGCGGAGTTCAGGAACAAATACGAAGAAGAAACACTGGAAGTGGGGCACCGCCAATGAAAAGAACGAGAAACGACACCGGCACAAGGTCGAACAACCCGACCAACCAAAGACCGCCCCTGGGAAACAACGAAGCTAATCCAAGAAGCTTCCCTTGCCCGAGATGCAACAAAAGCCACAGGGGCAAGGATTGCGCGGGCAACCCCTGGCGATGCTTCAACTGCGGAGAGGAGGGGCACAAGGCCTTCCATTGCACTCGACCCCAAAGACCGCGCCCCGCCACCGTGGGCCAACACGGGGGCACCGGTCATCAAGGAAGCTACGGCGCTCCCGGAAAGGTATTCGTCATGAGCCACACTCAAGCCAACCTCGGAAACGAAGAAGACCTAGAAGGGGGAAACTCAATCCCGGAGGACGAGGACCATACGGATCCCACCGAAGAAAATACAGAAAACGAGTTCTGTCTAGGATAAACCATCACGCTCCTTGTAACCACCCCCGTGACGTAAACACCACTTATTTAGCGTAGCTATTTCGAAAGTATTATGAATAAAGGTTTTTCTTTCAAATTCCAATTTCCACTACAAAGGTAAAACACAAGTTACACTATCAACCCAACCCTTTCCCCACTAAAGGACAAAACAAGGAAAAGGACAAGAATCATACCATCAAGAAATGCCTAATGTTGCCATTAGGAATTAAACTCTAGACCTCACATTTACAAGTCCAAGCTCCAACCACCAAGCCATGAGTGTTTCTTAAAACCTTAAGGGAATACTCTTTTGTTAAACCCCCCCCCCCCCCCAAGTCCCTAAAACCCACAAAACCCCCAAATCAAAAAACCCTTCTTCTTCTCCTTCTTCCCCAACCCCTTCCCTTCTTCCCCTCCCACACGAACCACCACCTCCTACCCGTGAAACCACCTACCTCTCACACCACCACCGATCGGACGCCGCCACCACCCGACCACGCCCCGACGACGCCGCACCATCGTACCACCGTCCGAACCGCCTCGCCGGAGACCACCCGCAGCACCGAGGATGCCACCCGCCATCCACCCGAGCTCCGCCCGCTGCTATCAACGCCCCACGCAACCGAAAACCCCCGCCGCCCCGCCGAGCAATCGCCGGACTCCACCCCAACCGGCGCCACATCGCCGCAGTTCGAACCTCCATCGGAAAAGAGGCTCGCCGGAAATTTCGCCGGAGGCCTGCCGGAAAACTCGCCGGAAAAGTGCCACTTATCACGATGCCAAAGAAACCCCTCGGAATCCGCACCCCGGAGTGGAGCAACGCCGATTACACCGTAATCGGAGGTAAAGCACTTGAACCCGACCAATTCTCTCCGGAATTGGTTGACATGCTCAAACACCAAGGGCTTTTAGATACTTACCTCGCCATCAAAGGGGACACATACCCCGAATTGGTGAAAGAATTCTACCAACACCTTGTGGCCACCAAATGGGGTGACAAAGTAGAAATTACCACCAAGGTCCGTGGCAAGGAAATTGTACTTTCCGAAGGCCGGTTGGCCAAGCTCTTGAAATTGACCACCACGGGTGTGTCTAACTTTGACCGAAAGGGGTGGATTGAAACCCAAACTACGGGATACAAAGACTATCTCGGGTACTTACTCGGGAAAGAGGACGGGTTCACCTCGGCCACTCGACCAAACCGAAAGTGGCTATCGGCAGAGCAAAAGATATTGCTTATGATTATAACCGATAGCCTCTTGCCCACCAATAACAAGAGCAAGGATGTGGGGAGCTTGGAGTGCACCTTTGCGTATATCCTAAAACATAAAATCAAGTTCAACCTGCCGGCACTCATGCTAAAGCACATAGAGTTCTGCAAAACAAACAACCGGCTTAGCCTACCTTACGGGATGATCCTAAGTTGGATCATGGAGAAAAAGGGGGTAGACCTAAGCCACACCGAGGTCAAAACCGCCAATGGCATGGTTTTCAATGCCCAAAACCTCCGCCGCAACGACATCTACTACATCGAAGAAGGACACTATCTCACCCTCGAAGAAATTTGCCAAAAACCCGATGAGGAACGTAGGGAATTGGTTGATCGGTTGGACATCTCCAACAAAAAGCTCAAGCGGGCCATGCAAGATTGCGGGGGCACGGAGGGAAATGAAGGACAAGAGGAGGAAGACGGGCCTAACCCGTCAGTGCACCCACAGCCAGGAGAGAACCCGAGGGGGCAAGACGAGGGTTCGGTCAACGAACGCATACTTGCACAGCTCGACCGGCAGAATCAAATCATGGAAGAAGGGTTCTCATCCCTGATTCGCACCACACGCGCACTCGATCAAAGGGTAGCAGCGATCGAGGCCGCCTTGGGCACTCGCGGTGCACCCAGTCCCAGCGCAGGAAACCGAGGTACAACCGAAAACTTCTTTATCACAACATCATCAAAAGTTCAGCCTACCCCAAGCCAAGACAAACGTAAGGCCGCAACCCTAATCGGGAGGCCGAGCTACGAGGTGTCTAGGGGTGAAAGGATGGACCATAACACCGGGCTTCGGGAACGAAGCCCCTTGTAAGGGGGTGAGAGTGTAACACCCCGTGTTACGGCCCCTAAAACCATTTAATTAATCAATCAATAGCCCAAGAGAAGGAATAAATCATAATGATTAATTAGGGAAAAAGGCCCACCATAGTCCATGGGCCCTCATATGTAAACCCAACCCTAAACCCAATCCTTAGTTCCAAAAGGAATAGAATTAGCGAGCCTATAATATTAGTGTTTCCCCCTTAGGGTTTCCCCATATTATTGTGTATTAATGACTTGTGATGATTATTGTTGATGATTGATGTGATGATCCCATGGGGGATCTTGATAATCTTGATATTGGGAGATTCTTGATAATTATGATATTCTTGATGATTATATGGAGTTCTTGATGATTATGTGTTGTTCTTGATAATTGGGTGATGCTCTTGATGTTTATGTGTCATTCTTACCGAATCTTGCAATTAGAAGACGAACCGTATTCTTGTTAATATAAAAGTTATTAGAACTCTAGGTTGTATCATATGATCTTTTTCTTGGATTATCGGGTGGGGAAATCGCATGTTTGGGCGTTGATTATATTTAGAAAAGCATGATAGGTTGTGTGTCGTTCGTTTCTTGTATTTGATTCGTTAATTGTCTACGTGTTGTCGTTAATTACGTTGTAAAGTGTCTAAGCATGGTTTCGGGTTCCACAATGGTTCCCGGGGCGAAATTGTGTGATAAGAGTCAGTGGGGGGTAGGTGGGGGGTAGGGGACCCGCCACCTACCCACGGCCAAGATTTCACTTTCGGCAGCGGGCAGCCGGCGGGCGGGCAGCTGCCCGCCGGCGACCCGCTGCCCAGAACAGTAAAACCGGCGGGCAGCCGGCGGGTGGCCCCCACCCACCGGCTACCCGCTAGAAATTCCCCCACCCCGGGATCCCGGCTTCCCTGTTTGATGTTCCCCCGTCCCCCGTGGTGTCCCAACGGACCCCGTTTATCGTGCCTATGTCTAGTTTGATGTGTCGGGTACCGTTTGTAGGTTTATGAGTCTATTATATTGCATGCTAGTTGAATTAGTACCCCGTCAACCTAGGTGGAAGGAGTATGAACCCCTTAGGACTATTCTTAGTATGTGATGGATCACGCATAGGTTTTGTTATGCGCTTTCTCCCCATTCCCAATGTGTAATATGGGTTGCATGTGCTTGAGGTGTGGTATGTGTGTGTGTTACCCCAATTCGGTTGCGATCGGATTGGTTATCCTGAGCTGCGGTTCAGAAGCTGGCTGCGGTCAGATTGATACCCTTGGGCTGCGGTCCACCGTTTGGTTGCGATCAAACGTTTCTATACGAGCTGCGGTTCGTCCTTTTCCCTGGCTGCGGTCAGATGACATTCTCTTGGGCTGCGGTCCACTGTTTGGTTGCGATCAAACACTATGATGAGCTGCGGTTCATCGGTCGGTTGCGATCGACCCCTCCGTGTTGCGATATGGGGCAGGGTGCTGCGGGGCCGTGTCAGAGCTATATGCGCTGACCCTCATGTATGGGCATGCGATTGGTCCTGTGGCGCCAACAAAGTGTGCTATGTGTTTAGATATGGACGAGTGTGATTACGAGTTTCTTGGGGGATGTGACTACGGGATTTATGTTGGGGATTGTTGATGTTGAGTTATGACTATTGTTTATGCTTTGCCTTATCTGCCTTAACTGTAGTGAACTGCATATGCTCAATATAACTGTTGCTTGTGTCTGGCCTTATCTGTCGAGTCATTCCCGGTTTTAAAGATAGAGTTCGTAGGATATATCTTCATGCTCAAAATGGTTTTCATATATCTATATATATCTCTATATGTATTGTATTTCAACACGTTGGAGTGGGTTACCAGCATCTCTCGCTGAACAGATGTATTTGGCTTTCAGGCACAGAGGACTAGAGCACTGGAGCGCGCTAGAATTGGAGCATAGAAATAGATTAGTTTCCCTTTCGGCCTGCGTGCCATATTATGCATTGTGTTTCAATGGATATTAGTTAGACAGCCTGTGCACCTGGGTTCTCTAGCCCAGGTGTGGCATAGCACCCCGCACACTTATGATATACTTTGGAATGTAATGAGATATTACCTTTATTATATAAGCTTAAAATGTCTTGAAAATCTGGGGTGTTACACCAACCGTCCGTACTCTGACACAAGCCTGAAGAACACTCCAACCACCCTTCAACAACACATCTCACGCACTGCACAGCCGGACTGGGCTCTTCACTGCGACCACGCCGGTGTAATCGGCGTCGGAAAAAGCCGCCGAAAAACTCCCCACGCGCCGGCGCGTGGATCGGCGGTTAACTGTGGCGGTGGCGCGTGGCGGCGCGTGGCAGCTCCGGTGGCGTCGCGGTTTCACGGCGAAGAGTCGCCGTCGTCCTCCGGTCGCAACCCACCCCTCACTGCTCTGATACCATGTGATTAAAGGAATGTGCGAATGTATATTCTCTCTATTTCAGTGTGTAAGTACAGAAGATGAAAGATCTATATATACAAGCTAAGGAAAGACTAAAGCCATTAGATTCAAAATTCAAACCCCAAGGTTGAGAGTGATTCTCTCAACCACAACCTAACTTCTCTAACAAAACGCTTCATAGGCTTAACGAGATGCCTGATAGAAGCTGTAATCTTCAATTGTGGGAACATATTAACATCAACCTCGTCAGGCACACTATCCGGCGCCGGGTCAGCGGGGGCTTGGGCCACTTCGTTATCTTCATGTGGTGCCAAAGTCACCGGGGGATGGTGTTCTTCGACAGGGGAATCAAGATGTAAAGGTATAACGGGATCGGCTACACCAACCGGGGGGGGGGGGGGGGGACACCGTGACCTGCATAAATCGAAAAATAACACCGTTTAACCAATCATAAATAAACAATATAAATGCAATATAAACATAGATAACACTGCTTTTAACTACATCCCAATCACACACCATTATACCTATCCAAATTAAAACAAATACAAATCTGAAGATGCATTGCGCATATACTATCCCCTATAAAAACACAAACCACATACACACCTAGAAAGCATACTCGACCTTGTAATGAGCATAATAATGCACCTACCATAACATATATATGCACAGACTTAAATAAACAAAAAGAACAAAAAAAGCACATAATACAGACTACAACTGGACATGCACATATAATATATCTGGTGCACATAATTTATATTCCCAAAAATGCACAAACCTTCAAACTCACGACCAAGGAACCCCAATGGTATGATTAAATGAAAAAGATGTTTACAACACACTGCATCACCCTAAATAAACTTTATAAATGCAAAATAAAGATAGATAACACTGCAAACAAACCATTATACCTATCCAAATTAAAACAAATCAAAATGTGAAAATGCAACACGCATATACTATATCCTAGAAAAGCACAAACGACATACACATCTACAAAAGCATATAGCGACATTGTAACACCCCAGATTTTCGAGACTTTTAAAAACTTATATAATAAAGGTGAAATCTCATTAAATCCCAAGCGTAATACAAGAGTACGGGGTGCTATGCCACACCTGAGCTAGAGAACTCAGGTGCACAGGCTAACTAACTAACATCCTCCATAATGTAAATGCATAAGCATGGCACGCAGGCCGAAAAGGGAAACTATCTACTTCTACGCTCCAAGTTCTAGTGCGCTCCAGTGACTTATTCTTCTGTGCCTGAAAGCCAAATATATATGTTCAGCGAGAGATGCTGGTAACCCACACCAACGCGTTGAAATACAGTACATATAGATATATATATAGATATACGAAAACCATTTTGAGCATGAAGATATATTCTACGAACTCTAGCTTTTAAAACGGGGATAGACTCAACAGACAGGGCTAAGCACAGACAACAGTTATACCAAGCATATACAGTTTACAATAGGCAAGAAAGATAAGCACAACTAATAATCATAACCCAACATATACGATTCCCAATATGAATCCCATAGTCACATCCCAAGGCACTCATAACAACAACTCCACCATATCTCATCACATAGCACAATTTGTTGGCGCCACATGACCAATCGCATGCCCATACATGAGGGTCAGCGCATATAGCTCTGACACGGCCCCGCAGCACCCTGCCCCGTATCGCAACACGGAGGGGTCGATCGCAACCGACCGATGAACCCCAGCTCATCATAGTTTGATCGCAACCAAACACTGGACCGCAGCCCAAGAGTATGTCATCTGACCGCAGCCAGGAAATATGAACCGCAGCTCATGTAGAAACGTTTGATCGTAACCAAACGGTGGACCGCAGCCCAAGAGTGTAAATCTGACGGCAGCCAGCTTCTGAACCGCAGCTCATGAATGACCAATCCGATCGCAACCGAATTGGGGTATCATGCACACATAACACATAGCAAGCACATGCAACCCACATTAACACATTGGGAAGGGGGAGAAAACGTATAACAAAACCTATGCGTGATCCTTCACATGCTAAGAATAATCCTAAGGGGTTCATACTTCTTTCACCTAGGTCAACGGGATACCAATTCAACTAGCATGCAATATATAAGACTCATATATCCTACGAACGGTACCCGAAATATCAAACTAGACATAGGCACGATAGACGGAGTCCGTTGGGACACCACGGGGGTCGGGGGAACGTCAAACGGGGAAGCCAAAATCCCAAATTGGGGTCCAAACCAGCGGGTAGCCGGTGGGTGAGGGATCACCCGCTGGCGGTAGCAAAACCGGGCAGCTGCCCGCCCGCCGGCTGTCCGCTGCCAGCGTTGCCCAAGAAGGCCGCGGGTAGGTGGCGGGTCCCCTACCCCCACCTACCCCCCACTGACTCTTTTTCACCCAAAAACGTCCCGCGAACCTTTGTGGAACCCGAAACCATGCTTAGACACTTTCAAACGCAATTGATAACACATGTAGACAATTAACGGATCAAAGATCGAGAAACATATGGCACATAACCTATCATGCTTTTCTAAACATAATCAACACCCAATCATGCGAATTCCCACCCAATATACCAAGAATAATTCCATACGATACAACCTAGGGTTCTAATCGTTTTTAAATCAACAAGGACACAATTCATCTTCCAATATCAAGATTCGGCAAGAATATCATATAAACATCAAGATCATCCTACAATCATCAAGAACATCATATAATCATCAAGAACGCCATATAATCATCAAGAACACCATAATTATCAAGAACCTTTCATCATCTAGATCACCCATGGAATTATCCCATCAATCATCAATAATAACACAAATCATCAATACACAACAATATGGGGAAATCCTAAGAGGGGAATCATAACTACGAAAATAGGTTTTGTTGAGACATGGGTTACCTCTTAGCCTTAATTAATTCCTTGGCTATGAAGGGTCTTTCTTTAAGCCTTCTTCTTTCTTGATTTCTCCTAAGGGGATTCTTGGAACTTCTTGTGTGGTGAGAGATTATGGTGGTGAAAGATCTAGGTGCCTCCTATATCCCTATTTATATATTTAAAACTCCTAATTAGGGTCTGAATGTTATGGGTTTACTAATTCTATTCCTTATAGGACTAAGGGCTTATTTTAGGGATAAGGGTCCATGGTCCATAGTGGACCATATTAATTAATTAAAGGGAATCCTAATCGTAGTCTGAATAGTAAAAGGCCTACTTCCTTTATTCCTAATAGATAACTAGGTCTAGGATTCCTAATTAGAGTCTGAATAGTAAAGGGTTTACTTTCTTTATTCCTAATAGGCTTAGCACTCTAATTTAGGCAAGGGTCCACGGTTCAAGGTGGACCTTATTAATTAATTAAAGGAAACCTAACCGAATTAAATCATATTTAATTATTATTAACGGGATTAATTAAATAATTAATCCGGGATTGAAGGCCGTAACACGAGGTGTTACACTCTCCCTCCCCTTACGAGAAGCTTCGTCCCCGAAGCTTGGAAATCATTGCGGGGGTAACGAGTTCAAAGTAGTACGGTGGTCCTATAGCGAAAGCATTCTATGGGTAAACTGTATAATTGTATGTTTATGTGTGCTGGGTTTTTTGGGAACGATTAGGTTTAAAGGGCTAAGAGAGTGGGTTTCAAACCTGAGGACAAAGTGAATTTAGGAATTAGGATCAAAGTTTTCAAGGTTGCAACTTAGGGTGCGAGGTTGCCACCTTGTATGGAATCGTTAAAATAGGGGATCAAGAGTGTGGTTGAAGGGTAGAAAGGGTTTTGAAATAAGGAGGGGGCCGATTTTCCGAGGGAGGGAAGGGAATTCGGCTAGGATGGGTTAAGGGTTCTCGATCTTCAAGTGACTATTCTGGTTTGATGTTTTGATCACGACGTATTGACGAACTGATGATCCTTCTTCCTTGGTGTTGGCACTTGCTTGACTTTAAGATCCTTGTTAGACCTTGCTTCCCAGGCTAAGGTTTCATCCTTTTCCCCTATCTTGAGGGAATCTCCCGTGATGATTTAACACTTACTTCTTTAATGCGTCCAAGGTCTTGACCAAGTTTGGTCAACCAAGCCAATCTCTTAGGGCGCACTTCCCAAATTCTTCCCAAAGTTTCTTGGGAGTCGGTAATCTTTGGGTTGATTTTCCCTTCTTATTGAATTTCATCGCCTCTTTAGTGCATGAAATTCTTAGTAAGACTTCATGTCTTCCCCGAGGTTCGACTAGTTGTGCCTTTTTGTGTTACTTTTAATGGTGAGGGTGTCCTTGCATGCTCTTTTCCTTTTGAAGCGCAGTTGGTTACCTAACCTCGTTGTGGAATGACTCGGTGACTTTACGAGTCATCTCATTTCCTTGTGGGTCCTTAATGACCCTTGAGATCTTGGCACAAATGTGCTTTTTACTTTTTGCCTAGCACCACGGACTACGTAGTTCTTGATTCCATACAACTTGTAAGGAGTCCTCTGATTTGCTTGAACGATATCCATGGTTTGAAGGAGTCCCGGTCCATCCTTAGCATTTTGAATTTTAAGGTCTTTGTGAGTCCTTAGCACGAGTTCCCAACTCGCCTCCTTGGTTTGCACAATCCTTTATGCCAATCATCCCTAGTCGGTTGCATCGTAGAGTCCAACTTCAACCCCACGTGTAATGCGATTGGTTGTGCTTTTCCGATGGTGTCTTTCGTGTCAAGGTCTTTTACCGATGACACCATGTTTGGGCGACCCATGGTTCTTTACCCAAGACACGCGTTCATCAATCGAGGCACACAAGTGCGCCATGAATCAATAAAGTGAGGAGTTAAGAAATCAGCACATTGTACCAGTGGGCGCGAGATGGGCGGTCGTCCGCCTGCCAAGCTCCTGTTGGGGACCCGTCAAGGTCCCGTTGGGGACCCGCGGGAAGGTGACTAGGAAGAGTGAGTTCCTTCGGGGAAAATCCCAAGAATGCACAGATTCAAGTCCCGATAAGCCCCATGTCCGTGTGCATAATAGAAGGGACTTGAATACATAGGGTGGCCCATTGTATAGTTTTATTAATCCTTAGGTACGAGTTTTTAGATGAGTCAAGACTCTCGCATGTTCTTTTTGCTCAGTAGGTCGGGTCCGGTTTCCAATTAGCAACCTCGTCACCTTCACCGGGTGGTTGGTTATAAGCCAACTTTGTCTTTGCCTTGCTTGATTAACGATAAGCCTTCTTGGTTTTTCTTGGAGTTCGGCTTGTCGCTCGTTCTTTGTTCAGTCCTTTGGTGACCAAGTGCTTGGTGATGCATTTCTCTTCCTGGGAATGCATTGATTGACTGCCTTTGACGTCGCATGGTGTTTCGGCGATTTTATGTGTTACATGTACTTCTTACGGTGTCTTAAAACCATCAAGGTCCTTGTTCCCAGGTAAGACCCTTATCGCCGGGAGGCTCTAGTTGTATAATACTTTCCATGCGTCTGTCGCCTCTTCGTGTCATATCGAGTCCTTTTCGACAATTCGTGCTAACGATTGAGAAAAGACGTTGTTTATGTACTACTTTTCTTTCTTGCATTTAATTGGCATTCCCGGTCTCTGGGCTGGGATAGTTGTGCCCATTCTTTACCAGTTCCAGAAGGGTTCGCTCATGCTAGAGGGAGCGGTCTCCCACTTCCGTTACTCCTTCTTTCGGGTTTGTGCCTAAATTCCCCGTTTGGTAGAAGTTGGCATTACTGGTGTAGGCTTCGTTGGGTGTGCGGGGTTTGCTTACAATTAGGGCCTTCTGGGTTTCGTAGTTGTGGTCTGTCATAGACTTCTTTATCTTGGTTGTCTCTATAGGATCTAATTCAGGCGCGAAACGAGCCAGCTGGAGGGATCGTTTGTGGTATTCCCTGATGGTGGTCATCCCTTGTTTTAGGCGGAGGATTTTCCTCGTACATGGTTGCCCTTACAGGTGCGGGGTGGAATCGTCCCTGTAGCCGTGCCCCTAGGCACTCCTAGTTGAACCCCTGGTTGTTGCCCATAAGTGGGTTCTTCGTGGATTTATCAAGGATCAGCCTCGTGTCTTGAAGTGGAATGAGGCTATCCCTACGCGGCGTTCCTCTAGGTATTCCACTAACCCGAGGACTTTGTTGAAGGTTCGGGTTCATTCTTCGAGGAGTGTGGGATCCTTGACTGTCTTCTTGTTGGCGCCATGCTGCTGCTTTTCAGGGTCAATATTTATTGTATCAATGAGTCAGTGTGCTGCACCCTTACCTTGGTGTGGTAAGCGTAGGGGGAAGTTATTCTAAGTTAGAGAGGGATAAGGTGAGGGGAGGTTACGTGTAGGTTTCACAATCTCACCGCGCGTCCTAAGATTCCTGAATCCTATGTTCCTAAGTACCTAGAGTTCAAGCCCAATGTCCTAAAGTCCGGTCTTAAGAGTCTTATCCTAGGGTCAAACTTAGGCTCTGATACCAACTGTAACACCCCAGATTTTCGAGACTTTTAAAAACTTATATAATAAAGGTGAAATCTCATTAAATCCCAAGCGTAATACAAGAGTACGGGGTGCTATGCCACACCTGAGCTAGAGAACTCAGGTGCACAGGCTAACTAACTAACATCCTCTATAATGTAAATGCATAAGCATGGCATGCAGGCCGAAAAGGGAAACTATCTACTTCTACGCTCCAAGTTCTAGCGCGCTCCAGTGACTTATTCTTCTGTGCCTGAAAGCCAAATATATCTGTTCAGCGAGAGATGCTGGTAACCCACACCAACGCGTTGAAATACAGTACAAATAGATATATATATAGATATACGAAAACCATTTTGAGCATGAAGATATATTCTACGAACTCTAGCTTTTAAAACGGGGATAGACTCAACAGACAGGGCTAAGCACAGACAGCAGTTATACCAAGCATATACAGTTTACAATAGGCAAGAAAGATAAGAACAATTAATAATCATAACCCAACATATACGATTCCCAATATGAATCCCATAGCCACATCCCCAAGGCACTCATAACAACAACTCCACCATATCTCATCACATAGCACACTTTGTTGGCGCCACAGGACCAATCGCATGCCCATACATGAGGGTCAGGGCATATAGCTCTGACACGGCCCCGCAGCACCCTGCCCCGTATCGCAACACGGAGGGGTCGATCGCAACCGACCGATGAACCGCAGCTCATCATAGTTTGATCACAACCAAACAGTGGACCGCGGCCCAAGAGTATGTCATCTGACCGCAGCCAGGAAATATGAACCGCAGCTCATGTAGAAACGTTTGATCGCAACCAAACGGTGGACCGCAGCCCAAGAGTGTAAATCTTACTGCAGCCAGCTTCTGAACCGCAGCTCAGGAATGACCAATCCGATCGCAACCGAATTGGGGTATCATGCACACATAACACATAGCAAGCACATGCAACCCACATTAACACATTGGGAAGGGGGAGAAAACGTATAACAAAACCTATGCGTGATCCTTCACATGCTAAGAATAATCCTAAGGGGTTCATACTTCTTTCACCTAGGTCAACGGGATACCAATTCAACTAGCATGCAATATATAAGACTCATATATCCTACGAACGGTACCCGAATTAAATCATATTTAATTATTATTAACGGGATTAATTAAATAATTAATCCGGGATTGAAGGCCGTAACACGAGGTGTTACAGACATACTAATTAGCAAAAACAATGCACATGCCACAACATCTAAATGCACAAAAATGTGCATGGAAAAGATGTTAACATGGATACAATGAAAAGAATTAAGGCTAACACGAAATGCACTCGCATAGTCACTACTTCGCACATACCCATTGTGACACATCCCCTTACTATTCTTTCTTTGAAAAAAAGGGGGTATGACACACTGCATTAAACTACAAACAAAGCACTAAAGAATTAATATGCACAAAATTAAAATTACAAAACCACGATACTAAATCTACACAATTATGTTTGAACATATATAACGCAACTACAAGATCCTCTATATGCACATACTAATCAACACATGCCACCGACTACACTGGAACACACAAACAATATACCTACAATGCATTTTCCTACATCCCAATCACAAACCATTATACCTATCCAACTTAAAACAATTAAAATGTGAGAATGCAATACGCATATACTAAATCCTATAAACACACTGCATCACCCTAATAACATAGCAGAGTCCCATAAACCAATCAAACCAAGCAAATTACGAGTGAAATTACAGTGAAAAAAAAAAAAGAACTATTGCAGCCGGATAAAAAAAAAAACAGAATGGCCGGTGGATAACACGTTTCCGCCGGAAAATCACCACCATCACACACATGCAACACACCCCTAACATCCCCGTTAGAATTACTTGACTACAGAACCCCCAAAAACCCCCAAAAACCTCCATTGTTAGAATAACATATAATTAACCAAAAAAAACCTAAATCATAACCCAAACCCTAAACCGTAACTTCCCAGTCCCCCCTCCCAGACCGCCTCCCAGACCCCGCCTCCCAGACACCCATAAAAAAAAAGAAAAAAAAAAGAATGGACGCCTGATAACACGTTTCCGCCGAAAAATCACCACCATCACACACATGCAACACACCCCTAACATCCCCATTAGAATTACTTGACTACAGAACCCCAAAAACCCCAAAAACACCCATTTTTAGAATAACATATGATTAACAAAAAAAAAAAAACCTAAATCATAACCCAAACCCTAAACCGTAACTACCCAGTCCCCCCTCACAGCTCGCCTCCCATACCCGGCCTCCCAAACACCGCCCATGCACCGACCGCCCCAGACACCAAAACCACACAGAACACACACACAAAACCCCCGAAACGGAAAATACAGTAGCAAAAAAACCCACACACACCTAGCAAGAAAAAACGAATCGACATAAATAAGGGGGATTGAGATTACCTTCAATGGAACCACCGTTAGACCTCCGTTGCCTCTTCGATCGGCGGACAGTAGACCCAACCATGTTGAACGCGAGAGTTGTGATGGAGAGGGATAAAGTGATGGAGGTCGAAAATACTCAGGGAGAGCAAGAAAGTGAGCGGGAGTTGGACTATGGCTGGAAGAGACAGACACAGAAGATGAAGGGTTGAAATAAGGGTCAGAAAATGTGAAAAGGTTGAAATAAGGGACGGAGAGACGCAGATTCCCAGGCGAAATTAAATACATGCTATAATAAAAGGCATTGCAAAATTACAAAACAAACCCTAATGTCCTTAAAAAGCTGATGCACGTGGCAAAAAAGCCCAAATCATCTGGATCATTCATCTAAACTAATTTAGGGTCAAAAAAGGTGCTCACGAGCTCATCTGCCAAGGGGGTGAGCACCGGATCCAATATATATATATATATATATATATATATATATATATATATATATATATATATATATATATATATGTATGTATGTATGTATAAAATTAAAAACAAAACGTCAATGATTGTTATGTTGCCTGTGCCGTCTGCCTCTATAACCACTACTGGAAATTATGAGATTTCCGACCACCTGAAAGTGATCATAAATAAAGTCAAAAGCCTTGTTCCACCACTTTTGGTATCCAGAAAAACCTTTGTTGCTATTTCCGACCACTTTTTGGTATCCGGAAAAACCTTTGTTGTTATTTCCGACCACTTTTTGGTATCAAGTTGATTTAAGATCACTTTCAGGTGGTCGAAAATTCCATAATTTTCAGTAGTGAACAAAAACAAAATATTATAATATATATATATATATATATATATATATATATATATATATATATGTGTGTATATATATATATATAATATTAATAAACTTAATTAGTCCAGTAAAACAAAATATTATAATATATATAATATTAATGAACTTAATTAGTCCTATAGTTTTTATTAATTTATTAGTTATTTGTTTTAGTTTAGTATTCAGTAGTTCTTATTTGTTCAATAGTTTTCGTTTGTTTTTGTTCAGTAATTTTGATTAACTTATTAGTTACTATTATTGTTGTTGAATTGTCGATAAATTATTTCTTGTTAATAAAAATTTGATAATACCATAATATAGATTTTCTTTTTCATTGCATCATTCAAAAACGGGGCGGGGATTCCCCGTCCCCCAAAAATTGGTATTTACTCTTTTATTCTTTGTAACTACACTAGTTGATTTATGTAACTTTCCTAACATTATTTCTTTGTTATTAATATAGGTTAACTCCATGGAATTTTGTGGACCGATTGTAGCAACTGGATCTTCTGATAGGAAAGTCAAAGTGTTTGATCTGCGCAAGACTTCCCCTTTCCTCCATACCTTGGAATGTCCATTGCAGTAAGATGCTATTCTACTTCCCATTTTCTTCTTGAGGAAACTTTGCTTTCTTTATTAATCGTTAGGGCATAATTGTTCTCTCTCTCCCTCTCTATGTATCTCTCTGTAAATGAAAATAAGTATTAAAGGCTTTTCTGAACCTTGTGACAGTGAAGAGGTTGGCCATGTTAGGTGGAATCACTAGCATAAGACTTTTTTAGCTTCAAGTTCCGGCAGGAAGATTCTTGTTTGGGATATTAGCAGGTATTTCTTCAGTACTGTTGTAAAAACCCAAAATTTCATGTTATAAATTCAGTACTAAGAAATCCCAAAGTAGTTTTTTTCACTCCATTAAAAATTTTTTGCGATCAATCGGTGTTTGAATAAAATATTTTCGTTGCATTTTAAACTAATTCGACACCGAAAAACAGATTCTATTCGAAAATTTCTAAGTTATCGGTTACTTCGCGTACAAAGATTTAAATCGAGAATTTTATCTGAGTAAAACCGAGAGAATTCAAAAGGGATTTTAAACAAGTGTTCATCCAAATAGCTTTTGGGAAAATTCACTTTCAACCCCAAAGTAATAAAGGATAGCGTATTTAGCCTATAGTTCATGTTGCATGGTGGACCACAAGACATCCAAAATCCCTTCTTGATTCATCTTTTACCTTGTGGAATTACCCCTTTGCCCTCAACCAATCATTGTGAATCATCCTAGGGTTTTGAAGCCTTATAGATAGAATGATGTTGGCCTCATTTTCTCCTGATCTCTTCCTTGGCTGCCAACACCATAGTAGTAAGCTTCTTCTCCATTCATTTCCTCCTTCTCTAAGTTTCTCTACATATCATCTCTTCTTAAGGTTTAAGACTTAGGTCTTGTGTGGTTGTTTGAGATGTTTAGGTGGTGAAAGAAGTAGAGATCCTTGAGTGAAGTGGGGCTGCAATCCAAGCAAGAAGAATAGACAATCAGAGGTATAACCCAATAGATTCCTCTTTAAATTTTGGCTCTGTGAAGCCTTAGTTATGAATAGAAATGAGTAGAAACTATGAGTTTTTAATGTGTTCATGCATAGAAATGATTTAGTATTTGTTTGGAAGTTGTTGAGATTGTTTTGGACTTGTTTGGATGTTGTTGATTAAAATGGCATATTGTGATTAAAATGGCATATTGTTTAAAATGGCATGAAAATCATTGAATTTGGATTAAAAACGAGTATGTTATGAAGGAAATTGTGAATAATTGCTACACAGTGCATATTTGCTAGTTTTGTAACACCCCTGATTTTCCTGCCATTTTAAATTTAAATATGCAAGATAAACTAACCATCAAAGCATGAAACGTAAACAACGGAAGTCTATTATTAAAAACCGGGAAACAGGGAGTGTTATGTCACGTTCACACCAACGTGAACGCACTGGCAAAAACCGACATCATCAATCTAATATGTTCAATAGAAGAGACACACAGGCCCAAAACACAATCTAAACTGTCCAGGGAGTCTAATCTATCCATGTCTAACGCTCTCGCCGTCTACTCAGGACCTGTAAAGCACATAAATAAATGGGACGACGCCCGGTCAGCAAATAATGCTGGTAACCCATCAATACGCGTTAAGTATCATATGTAGATAGTATTATACAAAATCATTTTTGAAACGGAATATTGTATATATCAGTTTAAAGCCAAAGATAGAAGTCAACTACAAAGACTTTATTTCACTCACAACAAGAACAAAGGGAATCACATCCCAAAACACGTCCAGGCATGACAACAACCGCACAAGTACAACTCGAGGTGTATTCTACCATCACACAATAGAATACCACCCGACATGCTCAACAGAAAATAATAGACAAACACACATCAGCAACACATGTCATCGTGACATCACCTATCACGAATTCAATAATCCATCCTTATGCCCGGTTCCAACCTTATGGCTACCCCCAACCTTATAACTAGTTTCAACCATTACCTCTAGGACCCCTGTACATCCAAGTCCAACCTTATGCCTCCGGGAACCGTCGTTCCCCACCTATAACCACCAACAATTTCCACCAACACATAGTACACGAGGGTACTGTTCAATACACGGCCGAAGCCACCCAAAACACGTGAGCCTGGAACCCAGGTCACAGCTCCATAATCACATCATGGCCACCACGAGGACCACTGCTGTACCTTGGTGACTAAAGTCCCATACCATTAATCGTGCAATCTAGGTACAGCCAATACACACATCACCATCATAGGAATCAATCAAAGGATCACAACAAAGATATGAAACCATACTCAACAAGGGAAGGATCACAATCCGACAACAACGATGATCGACACAAGTCATCATCCACAATAGGAAAGAACAAACCACACACACTAGCATTTCAACACCGAACTAGCATGCTTATCAAACGGGTAAACCAAACATAGTTCCGAAGAACATAAAAGACTCATCATGGTTCAACGAATCACAAGGTTGAACACTTAGCACGATTCAAGACACCAAATCCTACATGGATTCCTACCATATAGTTCTAGACATACGAAACATCAAGAAGACACTCAAATAGTCCAACAAAAGAACATCAAGAAGTCAAAACATCAATTACCGAGTCAAAAGAATCACGGGGAATAAATCCCCAAACAACACCATCATTGTACCCCGCGGGTGGGACCACGGGTGGACCTCCACCCGTGGTTCCGCCCGCGGGTACGAAGCCAAAAACCACCTGTACCTTGCGGGTGGGGCGGCGGGTGGTGCACTACCCGCCGTTCCGTCCGCGGGTACATACCCTGTACCAAAATAATCCCTTCGCGGATTTTCAACACCAAGTCCAAATTCAAGTCCAAAACACCCAAAATCTCACAAAATACAACAATATGACTTGAATCAAAGGAATAGCCAAGCAATGACATACAAGAACCCTAATAACAAGCTCTAGATATGCATTCTCACAAGACAATGCATCAAATCTCACATTTCATAGAAAAATCACATGTAGAAGTCAAGAAATCTTCATATAGGTCAGAAAATAGATTTTGTAAAGCATGAGTTACCTCTTGTAGCCTAAACCTTCTCTTATCACACCTTTACAAGCTTCTAACAAGGCTCTCCTTCAACACTAACTTCAAGAACACACCAAAAGACAACAAAGGTTTCATCTTTAGAAAAAGACACATTAAAAGGCACTAAAAACACTAAAGAACCAAAGATCTTACCCTCCTATATGCTCAAGAATAAGAAAGGTGGAATCTTGGTGACCAACTTGGAAGATTTTGGAATGCCCAAACTTGGCTTGAAGAAGAAGCTAGCTAATTTCTAGAGAGAAGGAGGAACTTTTGTTTTGAGAGTGTTAGGGAAAGAATGAAAGATGACTCTAGGTTAGCTTGGGATACAATCATAAGGTGAATAGTCTTCTTTACCCTTACTAAGGTGGAAAATTGTAAGGAGACAAGGGAACTATTCATGAAGCGTAGGGTACAACCCATTGACTTAGATTGACTAGTCAATTACTAGTCCTTGACTATTCGATTTTCAAGATTTTTAGGAATTGATTACCAATTAAGCTAGGATTAATTATCGAATTAATCCTTAAATGGAATTTGGATTTACGGGGTGTCACAAGTTAACTGTGTATGAAAAATTATTTGATTATTGTGATCTGATGATATTTTATTGAGTAAAGAAGCATGATCATTTGAGAAAATGATTTATTACGAAAGCATGATTAAATTGTGATATTTGATCAATGAGAAACGAAATATATTTTGTTGAGTGAATTATAAAGAAATTACTATGTTGCAAACCGAGCATTATGATATATTCTTGAATTCTTCATGTTAGTTTATACATGATTTAGAAGTATGTTATAGAGCATTTTGACATTTCACATGAGTCATATTTAAAAAATGCATAAGGGGCCAACGTGAGCCCAAGAATACTTTCAAAAACCCTAAGCATGTGGTATAGAATTCTTTGATGCACTGAGAAGTAGTAGAATTGTTGCATGCATGAGATTGATGCATGAGAGATATATTTATGTATTATCTATATCGGTGAGGTATTAGAGGATACCGTTTGGAATATGTTCCTCACGGGAGATATTTTTATAGACATTGCGGTTACAGTATATGTAACGCGGCGTATTCCTACGTTACGAGGTTGGAAACTTCCCGCCAGGCTTGGAATCCTGGTTAGGGGGTACGCATACTAATAGTTCGATTCCTGATTCCACAGAGTTTGAACCACGAGATTGGTTCCGTAGACGGTAGGAGATATTGGGTCGGAATTATGCTGTTCCCGATGGGGTAATTCACACTTCTGTGAAACCCTAAGCTATCAACGAGTATAAGAGAAAGAAAGAGAGTCAACAGAGACTTAAGAAAGAGAGTCAATAAAGACTCGAGAGAAAGAAAGATAGTCAAGAGAGACTCGAGAAAGTAACAAAGATACCTCCAGAGAAAGTACTCTAATTTATAAAAGATGAGTATATTATTGCACTAGATTGCATATGGGTATGAGTATATTGTTGCAATAGATTGCATAAGAGTATGATTATATTGTTGCACTAGATTGCATATGAGTATGAGTATATTGTTGCACTAGATTGCATATGAGTATGAGTATATTGTTGCACTAGATTGCATAAGAGTATGATTACATAATTGCACGATATTGCATATGAGTATGAATATATTATTGCATTAGATTGCATAAGAAGTATGATCATAATGTTATACGTGATTGCATGCGAATAGAGCATCGTAAGAGATTGTATAACGAGAAGTTTGACTTAAGATATTCCTTTGAGCATGATTATTGTGTTGTATTAGAAGCTCTACTTATCGAGTTATGTGATAAGAATGTGAAAGCATGTAAACACCTGTTATTTGGTTTTTTAACATGATCCAATCCGTAAGCATGAATTGCTTGTTAAGTTATTTGAGAAGTTTATAAGCTGTTGAATCTATGTGAACAGTCTTGTACATACATGAGCATGCCAGCTGATATTATAGGGTTCAAGCATCTAGAAAGAATGTGATAAATCTAAAGATGATTTGAGATTAGCTTATTGCTATAAAGAAATCAAATGTTTTCAAAGTATATGCTAGAATGCTTTACAGGGTTGATTGTGGTTATACTTAGCTTCGTGCTAACGAGTGTTTTTCCTATTTGTTTATGTGTTGCTTGCAAAAACCCCTTTCAGGTGGGCCCAGCAGTGTGAAGAAGCCGAGGTAGATTAGTCTCGTAGATAGAGATATCTAAACTCTAGTACCATTGATGTTATGTATGGATATTACACTTTTGACTTTATGTTGAGGATGATGTAGACTATATGGGGTGACGTATTTCTCCCTTATGTTTTTTAGATTATATGATGAATGCCAGACTTTTACGTTATTTCTAGTTTTACCCCTTTAGCCCGTGCAATCAAAGTGGTGGTTGTGGCGGTGACGCTCCCACTATATATCTTTTAGTTTTTCTGTTGCTTAGTATTGTTAATGACTGATTAGATTTATAATTAAGAGTTAGAAAATTTGGGTGTTACAAATTGGTATCAGAGCGGTACGAACCGCGGGAAACTTAGGAAGTTTGACTGTTAAGATTGAGTATAGAAACTCTAAGTAAAAGTCCTAGGAAGGACAAGTTAAGGAAAGACCTTTAAGTTGAAGTCTTAAGAAAGACAAGATAAGAAGAGAACATTAAGTGGAAAATCCTAGGAAGGATCAGATTAGGGAAAGAGCCCTAAGTTATGAAAATTGAGATGAGAAGGACTCTAAGTTCAGTGGTTGAGTATGAGAATCGTAGTTAAGAGAAACTCTAAGTATCAGTTAGGAACGCGGTGAGGTCGTGAATTCCTTTGTGATTGCTTATACGTTTTGTGCTTTATCAATGTGTTTAAAGTGCTTGTTTATATCTTTTAAAAGTGAAGCAGAGAATTTTTCAGTGAAAAGTTAAAAGTTGAGATTGTGGAAGCTAAAGTTTGAAAGTGAAAGTTTGTGAAAAGTGCTAATGTAAAAGTATAAGAGTTTATACATGTGTTTTGTTTATATGATTTACCAATGTGCTTGTTATGCCTTTGATAACAGCTTCGAGTAAAGTAGAGAAGTAAAGAGAGTAGTTGAATGAGAAAAACCTAGAGTTTGAAAGTTTAAGCTTAGAAGAGAAAGTTGTTCTTGCTAAGTTGTTAAAGTAGAAGAGATGCTAGAGACAATTAACTCTTAAGAGCTCTAACTTTGTTTTCACTATTTCACGTTAAAGGTGGTAAAATGCCACCGAGATGGCCCCATGGGGATAAGTCACCTTTTGGTAGCAAGTACACCCCTGGCTTGTCAACTCAAAGGGGAGTTAAGAAGATGAAGAACCGGTCGGGGCGAAGGAAAGAAATTTACAAGAGTCCATGCAACCAGTCGCTCTATTAAGCGACCGAAGGAGAATGGGCACAAGGGAGAGTGATCACCTGTAACACCCCAAATTTTCAGGACTTTTGAAGCATATATAATAAAGGTAGATTCTCATTAAATCCCAAAACATTATATATAAAGGAGTCCGGGGTGCTATGCCACACCTGAGTTAGAGAACTCAAGTGCACAGGCTAACTAACTAATATCCTCAATAATGTAAATACATAAGCATGGCACGCAGCCCGAAAGGGAAACTATCTACTCTACGCTCCAAGTCTCTAGCGCACTCCAGTGTCTACTCCTCTGTGCCTGAAAGCCAAATATATCTGTTTAGCGAGCGATGCTGGTAACCCACTCCAACGCGTTGAAATATAATATAGATAGATATATAAATAGATATACAAAAATCATTTCGAAGCAGGAAGATATATACTTAAGAGACACTAATTTTAAAACCAGGAATAGACTCAGCAAATAGGGATAAGCACATCAGACAATAATAATAACATCATAAGGAATACGCATTTACGGTCACAAGCCACTTCTCAATTCCAATCCACATTATCATCCAATCATCATTCATATCACATAATCATCGGTGGCGCCACAGGACCAATCGCATGCCCCGAACATGAGGGTTAATGCCTATAGCATTAACACGGCCCCGCAGCACTGTAACACCCCAGATTTTCAAGACATTTAAAACTTATATAATAAAGATAGAATCTCATCAAATCCCAAAATACGATACAAAGAGTACGGGGTGCTATGTTACACCCGAGCTAGAGAACTCAGGTGCACAGGCTAAATTCTAAAACCTCAATCAGTATCAATACTAAATCATGGCACGCAGGCCGAAAGGGAAAACTATCTAAGCTACGCCCCAAGCTTCTAACGCGTTCCAGTGATCTACTCGTTTGTGCCTGAAAGCCAAATATATCTGTTCAGCGAGAGATGCTGGTAACCCACTCCAACGCGTTGAAATACAATACATATAGACATATATATAGATATACGAAAACCATTTTGAAGCATGAAGATATATCCTATGAGACTCTAGCTTTAAAAACAGGGATAGACTCGACAGATAGAGCTAAGCATAGGCAACAGTTATACCAAGCATGTACAGTTCACAACAGGCAAGATAGGTAAAGATAAGCACAATTAATAATCATAACCCAACATATACGATTCCCAGTATAAATCCCATAGTCACATCTCCAAGACACTCATAACAACAACTCATCACATAGCACACTTTGTTGGCGCCACAGGACCAATCGCATGCCCATACATGAGGGTCAGCGCATTTAGCTCTGACACGGCCCCTCAGCACCCTGCCCCGTATCGCAACACGGAAGGGTCGATCGCAACCGACCGATGAACTGCAGCTCATCATAGTTTGATCGCAACCAAACAGTGGACCGCAGCCCAAGAGTATGTCATCTGACCGCAGCCAGGAAATATGAACCGCAGCTCATGTAGAAACGTTTGATAGCAATTGATGTCACAAAAACGTCCCGGGAACCTTTGTGGAACCCCAAACCATGCTCAGACACTTTTAAACGCAATTGATAACACACGTAGACAATTAACGGATCAAAATCAAGAAACATACGGCACATAACCTATCATGCTTTTCTAAACATAATCAATACCCAATCATACGAATTCCCACCCAATATACCAAGAATAATACCATACGAGTTCCACGATACAACCTAGGGTTCTAATTACTTTTAAATCAACAAGGACACAATTCATCTTCTAATATCAAGATTCGGTAGGGATTTCACATAAACATCAAGAACATCATATAATCATAAAAAACACCACATAATTATCAAGAACATCAAGAACACCATATAATCATCAAGAACCTCTCAAGATCATCAAGATCACCCACGGAATCATAACCCAATTACCAAGATCAATATAATGAATCATCAATCACACAGGAATATGGGGTAAATCCTAAGAGGGGAATCATGGCTATGAAAATAGGTTTTGTTGAGACATGGGTTACCTTTTAGCCTTAATTAATTCTTTGGCTATGAAGGGTCTTTCTTGAAGCTTTCTTCTTTCTTGATTTCTCCAAGGGAAATTCTTGGAACTTCTTGTGTGGTAAGGGATTATTGTGGTGGGGGTTCTAGGTGCCTCTTAAGTCCCCTATTTATATATTTAGGAGTCCTAATTAGGAACTAATATTATAGGCTTGCTAATTCTATTCCTTTTATGGCTAGGGGTTGGGTTTTAGGGGTGAGGGCCCATGGACTATGGTGGGCCTTTCCTAATTAATTATTGTGATTTAATTCTTTCTTTTAGGTAGTTGGCTAAATGATTAATTGGTTTTAGGGATCGTAACACGGGGTGTTACACTCTCCCCCCCCATACAAGGGGCTTCGTCCCCGAAGCCTGGTGTGTTAACCCATCCTTTCACCCCTAGGCATCCCGCATCTTGGCCTCCTGGTTAGGAATGTGGCCCCACGTTTTGCCTTAGCTGGGGTAGGTTGGACTTCTGGTGGTGTCGTGATAGGAAAGTTTTGGTTCTACCTTGGTCTCCTGCTCCTGAGCTGGACGCCCCGCGAGTGCCCAAGGTGGCCTCGATCGCTGCCACCCTCTGATCTAGTGCGCCCGTCGTACGGATCAAGGATGAGAACCCTTCCTCCATGATTTGGTTTTGTCGGTTAAGTTGCGTGAGTATGCGCTCATTGATCGAGCCCTCGTTTTGCTCCCTTGGGTTCCCTCTTGATCGTGGGTGCAACGATGGGTCAGGCTCGTCATCCTCCTCCTGGTCCTCATTCCCCTCCAGGATTCCGCAATCTTGCATTGCCTGTTTGAGCTTCTTGTTGGAGATGTCTAATTGGTCGACCAATTCTCTTCGTTCCTCCTCGGGTTTTTGGCAAATTTCTTCGAGGGTGAGGTAATGTACTCCCTCGGTGTAGTAGATATCATTGCGACATAGGTTCTGGGCATTAAAGACCATGCCATTTGCGGTTTTGACCTCGGTGTGGCTTAGGTCCACTCCCTTTTTCTCCATGATCCAACTTAGGATCATCCCGTAGGGTAGGCTAAGTCGGTTGCTTGTTTTGCAAAACTCCATGTGTTTTAGCATGAGGGCCGGCAGGTTGAACTTGATTTTGTGTTTCAAGAATTAGGCAAAGGTGCAATCTAAACTCCCCACGTCCTTGCTTTTATTGTTCGTGGGCAAGAGGCTATCGGTTACAATCGTAACCAATATCTTTTGTTCCGCCGATAGCCACTTTCTATTCGGTCGTGTGGCCGAGGTGAATCCTTCCTCTTTCCCGAGTAGGTACCCGAGGAAGTCTTTGTACCCCGTGTTTTGGGTATCAATCCACCCCTTTCGGTCATAGCTTGACACACCTGTGGTGGTCAATTTCAAAAGCTTGGCCAAACGGCCTTCGGAGAGTATGATTTCCTTATCGCGGACCTTGGTGGTGATTTCTAGCTTATCACCCCGTTTGGTGGCTACAAGATGTTGATAGAATTCTTTCACCAATTCGGGGTACGTATCCCCCTTGACGGTGAGGTACGTATCCAAAAGCCCTTGGTGTTTAAGCATATCAACCAATTCCGGAGAAAATTGGTCGGGTTCAAGGGCTTTACCTCCGATTATGGTGTAATCGGCGTTGCTCCATTCCGGGGTACGGGTCCCGAGGGGTTTCTTTGGCATTGTGATGCTTTGTTCGATGGTGATGTTTTTCCGGCGAGTGTTTCCGGCGACTTTCCGGCGGGGCTGCGGCGGGGCTTTGGCGCGTTTTTCCGGCGGTTTTCTTGGCGGTGCGGCTCTGTTGTGAGGGAGGCGGCGGTGACTGGGCTACGGTGTCGGCTTGGCGAGGTGGGGCGGTGGTTTTCGGTGGTGTCGGGCAGTGGTGGCAGCGGGTGGAGCTCGAGCAGGTGGCGAGCGGCGCTGGCGTTGCGGGCGTCCTCCGGCGGCGCGGGCGGCGTCCGGCGGGTCGCGGTCTGGGCGGCTGGCGACGTCCCGGCTGTCGTCGGCGGAGGTCTGTGGATTCCGGCGTGGGGGCAGTGAGCTGGGTAGGTAGGGTGATGAAGAGGGAGTGTGGAAGAAGAAAAGGAAGGAGAAGGGTTTTTGATTTGGGGATTTTAGGGGTTTTAGGGATTTGTGGGGGTTTAAGAAGGAAGTGTTCCCTTGAGGTTTTAAGAAACACTCTTAGCCTAGTGGTCAAGACCTTGGTCTTGCGTGTGGGAGGCCAAGGGTTCAATTCCCATTGGTAACACGAGGCTTTTCTTGATGGTATGGTCCTTGTCTTTTTCCCTCTTTCGTCTTTTAGTGTTGGGAGGCTTGGCTTGTTATATAATTTTAGGTTTCATTCTTATAAGCAGGATCGAATTTCGATCGAATTTTTTTTATTTATAATAATTCCGAAGTAATCGCTAAATAAGTAGTCTTACTATGAAGGTGATTACAAGGAATTGCTGGTTTATCCTAGACAGAATTCGTCTTCTTGATTTTCTCCCGCGGGGTCTGCGTGGTCCTCGTCTTCTGGGGTTAGGTTCCCCTCCTCGGGGTTGCTCTCATTCCCGAGGTCAGCTTGAGTGCGGCTCATGACGAATATTTTCCCGGGAGTGCCGTAGTTCCCTTGGTGGGTGGTGCCTCCGTGTTGACCTATGGTGGTGGGGCGTGGCCTTTGGGGTTGAGTGCACTGGAAGGCCTTGTGCCCTTCTTCTCCGCAGTTGAAGCATCGCCAGGGATTGCCCATGCAATCTTTCCCTCTATGGCTTTTGTTGCATTTTGGGCAAGGGAAGTTTCTTGGGTTTGCTTCATTGTTCCCTAGGGACGGTCTTTGGTTGGTCAGGTCGCTTGGTCTTGTGTTGGTGTCGTTCCTTGTCCTTTTTACCGGTGGTGCTCCCCCTCCGGTGTTCCTCTTTCATATCTGTTCCTGAACCCCGCGCTGGAGTAGTTGGATTCGATAGAGTTTGGCGGCACTGGAGTAAGCCTCGTTGAGTGTCCGAGGTCTACTTACCACTAGTGCTATTCGGGCTTCGAAGTTGAGGCCCGAGACGAATCTTTCTATTTTGGTTACTTCGGTGGGGACTAGCTCTGGTGCGAAGCGTGCTAGTTCGAGGAATCGCTTTTGGTATTCCATGACGGTGGCTGTCCCTTGTTTTAGGTGGAGGAACTCTTCGTACATGGATGCTTTTACGTGTGTTGGGTAGAATCGTTCTCGTAGTCGTGTTTTGAGGTTTTCCCAGTTGAACCCTGGTTCTTGTTGGTAAGCGGGACCCTCGTGGATCCACCAAAGATCGGCCTCGTGTCCGAAGTAGAACGAGGCTATCTCCACGCGACGTTCTTCTGAGCATTTCACTAACCCGAGAATTTTGTCGAGGGTCCGGATCCATTCCTCCAGGATCACGGGGTCCTCTTCTCCTAAGAACGTGGGTGGTCGATGATTTGAAACTTGTCGGGCGACGTCTGAGTTCGTGTTTCGAGGAGGCGGGGGCCTGTTGTTGCGAAGAGCTACGTCGCTTAGTCTCTGGGCGACTTGCGTTAGTTGTTGGAGTGTTTGGGTCAGGGGGTCGTGTGTGGCGGGTTTTGGAGTCCTTGATTGTCTTCTGTTTGGCGCCATGCTATCATCTTTCTGGGCCAATGTTTATAAGGACGTTAGGTTAGAGCTCGGTGCTCTTCTTTCGATGTGGTAAGCGGGGGAAAAAGTTCTCTTTAGATAGGGGAGGGATAAAGTGAGGGCAGGTTACGTGTAGGTCTCACAATCTCACTGCCCATCCTAGGATTCCCGAAACCTATGTCCCTAAGTACCTAAAGTTCAAGTCTATGTCCTAAGGTATGTCTTAATAGTTTTATCCTAGGGTCAAACTTAAGCTCTGATACCAACTGTAACACCCCAGATTTTCAAGAATTTTAAAACTTATATAATATGTTCAAAAAAAAAAAAACTTATATAATAAAGATAGAATCTCATCAAATCCCAAAATACGAAACAAAGAGTACGGGGTGCTATGCCACACCCGAGCTAGAGAACTCAGGTGCACAGGCTAAATTCTAAAACCTCAATCAGTATCAATACTAAATCATGGCACGCAGGCCGAAAGGGAAAACTATCTAAGCTACGCCCCAAGCTTCTAGCGCGCTCCAGTGATCTACTCGTTTGTTCCTGAAAGCCAAATATATCTATTCAGCGAGAGATGCTGGTAACCCACTCCAACGCGTTGAAATACAATACATATAGACATATATATAGATATACGAAAACCATTTTGAAGCATGAAGATATATCCTATGAGACTCTAGCTTTTAAAACAGGGATAGACTTGACAGATAGAGCTAAGCATAGGCAAGAGTTATACCAAGCATGTACAGTTCACAACAGGCAAGATAGGTAAAGATAAGCACAATTAATAATCATAACCCAACATATACGATTCCCAGTATAAATCTCATAGTCACATCTCCAAGACACTCATAACAACAACTCATCACATAGCACACTTTGTTGGCGCCACAGGACCAATCGCATGCCCATACATGAGGGTCAGTGCATATAGCTCTGACACGGCCCCGCAGCACCCTGCCCCGTATCGCAACACGGAGGGGTCGATCGCAACCGACCGATGAACTGCAGCTCGTCATAGTTTGATCGCAACCAAACTGTGGACCGTAGCCCAAGAGTATGTCATCTGACCGCAGCCAGGAAATATGAACCGCAGCTCATGTAGAAACATTTGATCGCAACCAAACGGTGGACCGCAGCCCGAGTGTAAATCTGACCGCAGCCAGCTTCTGAACCGCAGCTTAGGAATAACCAATCCGATCGCAACCGGATTGGGGTATCATGCACACATAACACATAGCAAGCACATGCAACCCACATTAACACATTGGGAAGGGGGAGAAAACGTATAACAAAACCTATGCGTGATCCTTCACATACTAAGAATAATCCTAAGGGGTTCATACTTCTTTCACCTAGTTCAACGGGATACCAATTCAACTAGCATGCAATATATAAGACTCATACAACATACGAACGGTACCCGAAATATCAAACTAGACATAGGCACGATAGACGGAGTCCGTTGGGACACCACGGGGATCGGGGGAACATTAAACGGGGAAGCAAAATCCCAAATTGGGTATTTTTCCAGCGGGTAGCCGGTGGGTGAGACTTCACCCGCCGGCGACGATGATTCCCGGCAGCGGGTGCCCGGCGGGCAGCTGCCCGCCCGCCGGCTGCCCGCTGCCGGCGATGCCAACAACGGCCGCGGGTAGGGGGCGGGTCCCCTACCCCCACCTACCCCCCACTGACTCTTTTATCACAAAAACGTCCCGGGAACCTTTGTGGAACCCGAAACCATGCTCAGACACTTTTAAACGCAATTGATAACACACGTAGACAATTAACGGATCAAAATCAAGAAAAATACGGCACATAACCTATCATGCTTTTCTAAACTTAATCAATACCCAATCATACGAATTTCCACCCAATATACCAAGAATAATACCATACGAGTTCCACGATACAACCTAGGGTTCTAATTACTTTTAAATCAACAAGGACACAATTCATCTTCTAATATCAAGATCCGGTAGGGATTTCACATAAACATCAAGAACATCATATAATCATCAAGAACACCACATAATTATCAAGAACATCAAGAACACCATATAATCATCAAGAACCTCTCAAGATCATCAAGATCACCCACGGAATCATAACCCAATTACCAAGATCAATATAGCGAATCATCAATCACACAAGAATATGGGGGAAATCCTAAGAGGGGAATCATAGCTATGAAAATAGGTTTTGTTGAGACATAGGTTACCTTTTAGCCTTAATTAATTCCTTGGCTATGAAGGGTCTTTCTTGAAGCTTTCTTCTTTCTTGATTTCTCCTAGGGGAATTCTTGGAACTTCTTGTGTGATAAGGGATTATTGTGGTGGGGGTTCTAGGTGCCTCTTAAGTCCCCTATTTATATATTTAGGAGTCCTAATTAGGAACTAATATTATAGGCTTGCTAATTCTATTCCTTTTAGGGCTAGGGGTTGGGTTTTAGGGGTGAGGGCCCATGGACTATGGTGGGCCTTTCCTAATTAATTACTGTGATTTAATTCTTTCTTTTGGGTAATTGGTTAAATGATTAATTGGTTTTGGGGATCGTAACACGGGGTGTTACAAGCACCCTACCTCAGTACCGCAGTACGAGGGGAGTTGATCGCAACCAACCCTTTGAGAACCGCTGACGAACTCAACGTCGGACCACGATCCGACACACCGCTGACGCGCCCAGTCGGTGGACCGCGATCCCCTTTACAAGGGGGGACTTACTACCCTACACACCGTTGGTGCGCACAATCGGCCGGGCCGTAGCGGATCAAGCCCGACACACCGCTGAGCTAAACTCAGTCGGTGGGCAAAGATCCTCGGAGACTACGGTTCTACATACCGATGTCCCACCACTCGGTGGGTCACAGCCAGCCGTAGCCCTACACACCGCCTGATTACTCAGATCGGTGGACTACAACCTTCCTCGGCTTGTTGGCCCCATACCGCCTGGCGCATCCCGGTCGGTGGGTCATATCACCGAGGCCCATGTGGACCTTCAGTCCCATACATAATCTTTATATACCTGACCGGTCTCTACCAGCCTGGTTAACAGTTGGGATGGTTCTCAACCCATTCAACTGCCCGTACAGTGGACCTCAGTCCTATATCATATCAATATCCCTTACCGATCTTAACCGGCCTGGTTAACAGTTGGGATGGTTCTCAGTCCATTCAACTGCCCGTATAGCCCAATTGGTCTTAACCAAGTTGGGGTCATGCATCACGTAACACACAATAGCACATAATAACACATAATTCACATAGGGAAGGGGGAGACATATAATTAAGCTTACATGTGATCATTCACACACTAAGAATAGTTCCTAAGGGCTCATATAACTTCCACCTAGGTCCACGGGTTACCAATTCAACTAGCATGCAATTCCTAAGACTCGTTTAACCTACGAATGGTACCCGAAATTCCAAACTAGACTCAGGCACGACAAACGGGGTCGGTTGGGACACCATGGGGGACGGGGAACATCAAACGGGGAAGCCGGGGACCCGGGGTGGGGTGTGGACCAGCGGGTAGCCGGTGGGTGGGGGTCACCTGCCGGCTGCCCGCCGGTGGGCGCTGTTCCGGGCAGCGGGTAGCCGGCGAGTAGCCGGCTACCTGGTGGCAGCCCGCTGCCGGGCAGCGCCTCTTTAGGCAGCGGGTTGGTGGGTTACCAGCATTATTCGCTGACCGGGCGTCACCCTGATGTTTATCTTTGTATCTTTCAGGTGTTGAGTAGTCGAGCGCGATGTCTAGAGCCGGTAGCTTAGCACCTGTATCTTTAGACTGTGTTTTTGTGGCCTGCGTGCCAATGGTTTTAGATTGTTTTTAGAGTGATGTTTTGGGATAGTGTGTTACACTTGCAGATTGTCGCCTTAGCGTTACCTAGTGTGGTGTACGTAGCATAACACCCCTGTTTTGGATTTCTTTTATCCAGTTTCCGTTTTCTTCCGCTGTGCTAGTGTTTTGTTGTTAATCTGCATGTGTTAAGACTTGTTTTTAGGTTTTGTTTTTGGGGGGTGTTACACAAATACTATAGGCTTGCTAACTCTATTCCTTTTAGGACTAGGGGTTTGGTTTTTAGAGGTGAGGTCCACGGACTATGGTGGGCCTTTTCCTAATTAATTATTGTAATTTAATTCTTTCTTTGGATAATTGGTTAAATGATTAATTGGCTTTAAGGGTCGTAACGCGGGGTGTTACAAAAATCATTTCGAAACGGAATACATATATATAAGTGAAAAACCAAGAGTAAACACCAACTCAAGACTCATCACTCATCAACAAACAACACGGGAACACATCCCAAGACCACAACGGAGAACAACAACTCAAGGATAAAGAAACGACAAACGGCAACACATGCCTAGGCAACACATGCCTTTGTGACTACACACGTCACAAGAGAGAACACACAACCACGGCTACACAAGCCCTCGTGACATCACACATCACGAGTTGATATGCCTTCTTTATGCCCGGTTCCAACCTTATAGCTACCCCTAACCCTATATCTATTTCCAACCTTTACCTCCAGGACCCCTGTACACCAGTCCAACCTTATTCCCTCGGGAACCGTCGTTCCCCCTCCAACAGTCCCTCTAACAAAGCCACCGATTTCATAGTACACGAGGTACCGTACACACACATGGCAACACATACCCGGATAGCACCTGTTATCCCCCAAATACGTGAACCTTACACAAAGGCCACAGCTCCATAATCACGCCACGGCCACCACGAGGACCGCTGCAATACCTTGGTGACTAGTGTCCCATACCACTAATCGTGCAATCCAGGTAAAGCCACACACGCATCACACCTCAATAAGAGTCAATCAACGGATCACAGCGAAGGTATGAAACATACTCAATCAAGGAACGGGTCACAGCCCAACAACATCATCGATGAATAACACAAGTTATCATCAACCAATCGGAAGGTACAAACCACACACACGCTAGCATTTAGATACCAAACTAGCATGCTTATCAACGGAGAAACTCAAGATAGTTCCGAGGAACACACAAGACACTTCACGGTCCAACGAAATACAATGTTGAACACTTAGCACAATTCAAGACACCAAAGTCCTACATGGATACCTACCATATAGTTCTAGACATACGAAACATCAAGAAGACACTCAAATAGTTCCACAAAAGAACATCGGGAAGTCAAAGGACCAAATACCGAGTCAAACGAATCACGGGGAACAAATCCCATCACAATAGCAACCATGTACCCACGGGTGGACCCACACGGGTGGACCCACTGGTAGTGCCCCACCCGTGCTTCCGCCCGCGGGAACACCTTCCCACAAGGCCATGTACCAGCGGGTGGTGCCCCGCCCGCCGTTCCGCCCGCTGGTACACACTTGTACCACAACAAATCCCTTCCGGGATTTTCTTCTCCAAACTCAAATTCATGTCCAAGACATGCCAAATCTCACCCAATACAAAAAAATGACTTTAATCATGGAAAATGCCAAGCAATGGCACAAAGGAACCCTAAACACAAGCTCTGGATATGCATTTTAACAAGACAATGCATAAACAATCACATTTCATAGCAAAGCACAAGTAGAATCCAAGAAATCACATATAGGTAAGCAAAATAGGTTTTAGTAGAGCATGGGTTACCTCTTGTAGACCAAAAGACTTCACTTTACTCTCAACAAGCTCCTTACAAGGCTTACTTCCCAAACCCACTTCAAGATCAAACCAAAATATCATAAATATCCTACCTTTAAGAAAAAAACAACTAAGATGGAACCAAAAAGACGAGATAGACTTAGATCTTACCCTCCTAGATGCCTAAATAGGTGAAAGGTTGAATCTTGGAAGCAAATCTTGGAATCTTGACAAGGGTCTCCACTTGGCTTGGAGAATAAGCTACACTTCTTTCTAGAGAGAAGGTAGAGCTAATTTCAAGGAATTGTAAGGAATGAAATGAAGAAGTCCTCTAGGTTAGGTTACAATACCAACTCTTGGTGAAAAGTCAAGAATACCCTTACTAAGCTTTAGAAAGTATAAGAAACAAGGGAACTCCCCTCAAAGCTCAAGGTACAACTCAACTTTAAGGTTGACTAGTCAAATACTAGTCCTTGAGTATTAATAATCAGGATTTTAGGAATTAATTCCTCAAAAAAAATAGGATTAATTACTCGATTAATCCATGGACTGAACGTGGATTTTTGAGGTGTCATGTAACACCCGGTGTTACGACCCCAAACCCTAACTAAATATTTAATCACTTACGCTAAAAGGAGAATTAAAAACCCATTAATCAACTAAGAAAGGTCCACCATAGTCCATGGGCCCACATCCCTATAACCAAGCCCTTAGTCCTATAAGGAATAGAATTAGCAAGCCCTTAGTATTTAGACCCCAATTAGGACTCTTGGGAATATATATATATATATATATATATATATATATATATATATATATATATATATATATATATATATATATATATATAGAGGGTCATAGGAGGCACCTAGATCTTACACCACAATAATCTCTCACAACACAGGAAGTTCCAAGAATCCCCTTAGGAGAAATCAAGAAAGAAGAAAGCTTAAAGAAAGACCCTTCATAGCCAAGGAAATTAAAAAAGGCTAAGAGGTGACCCATGTCTCAACAAAACCTATTTTCTTCGCTATAATCTCCTTCTGTGACACCCCAAAAATCCACACTCCAAACCATGAATTAATTGAGTAATTAATTCTATTTCTTTTGAGGAATTGATTCCTAAAATCCTGATTTTTGATACTCAAGGACTAGTATTTGACTAGTCAATCTTTAAGTTGTGTTGTACCTTGTGCTTTGAGAGGAGTTCCCTTGTTCCTTACACTTTTTAAGACTTAGTAAGGGTATCCTTGTCTTTTCACCAAGAGCCTGTTTTGTAACCTAAACCTAGAAGACTTCTTCATTTCATTCCCTTACATTTCCTAGAAAATATCTCTACCTTCTCTCTAGAAAACAAGAGTAGCTTGTTCTTCAAGCCAAAAGAAGCCTTTGTCAAGATTCCAAGTTTTGCTTCCAAGATTCAATCTTTCCTCTATTTTGGCATCTAGAAGGGTAAGATCTAAGCTTGTCTAATCTTTTTGGTTCCATCTTGGTTGTTTTTTTCTTAAAGGTTGGATCTTTATGATCTCTTCGTTTGATCTTGAAGTGGGTTTGGCTAGTGAGCTTAGTGGAGAGCTTGTTGTGGTGTAAGAAGAGTCTTTTGGTCTTCAAGAGGTAACCCATGCTCTACAAAACCTATTTTGCTTACCTATTTATGATTTCTTGGTTTCTACTTGTTCTTTGATATGAAATATGAGAGTTTATGCATTTATCTTGTGATATTGCATATCTAGAGCTTGTGTTTAGGATTCCTTTTTGCCATTGCTTGGCATGTTCCTTGGTTCAAGTCATTTTGTTGTGTTCGGTGAGATTTGGTGTGTTTTGGACTTGAATTTGTGTTTGGAGGAGAAAATCCCCGAAGGGATTTGTTGTGGTACAAGGACGTACCCGCGGGCGGAACGGTGGGCGGGGCACCACCCGCCGGCCTACCCGCGGGGAACGTGTGTCGTGCAGGTTGTGTACCAGCGGGCGGGACCAGGGGTGGGGCACTACCCGTTGGTCCACCCGTGGGGAACACGTTGGAGTTGAGATGGGATTTGTTCCCCGTGTTTTGTTTGTCTCGGTCTTTGATCTTTTGGCCTCCCGTTGTTCTTTTGTGGAACTATTTGAGCGTCTTCTTGATGTTTCGTAGGTCTAGAGCTTTTTGGTAGGTATCCATGTAGGATCTTTGTTGTTGTGTATCGTGCTAAGTGTTCAACATTGTGTTTCGTTGAACCGTGTGTCTCTTGTGTGTTCCTCGGAACTATCTTGAGTTTCCCCGTTGTTGAACTTGCTAGTTATTATCTTAATGCTAGCATCGTCGTTGTTGTTGGGTGGTGACCCGTCTCTTGATTGAGTGTGTTTCATACCTTCTCTTGCAATCCGTTGTTCATTTCGTGTGAGTAGTGGTGCGTGTGTGGCTCTACCTGGATTGCACGATTAGTGGTTTGGGACACTAGTCACCAAGGTATTGCAGCGGTCCTCGTGGTGGCCGTGACGTGATTTTATGGAGTTGTGGCTGAGCCCACGTGATTGGGAGATAACATTGTGTTATCCGGGCATGTGTTGCCGTGAATTGGTGGGTTTTCGTTGGTGGTTATAGGTGGGGGACGACGGTCCCGGAGGAATAAGGTTGGACTTGGCTGTACAGGGGTTTTCTGGAGGTAATGGTTGGCACCGGAGTTACAAGGTTGGGGGTAGCCATAAGGTTGGAACAGGGCATAAGGAAGGCATATCAACTCGTGATGTGTTATGTCACGAGGGCTTGTGAAGCCGGTGTTGTGGTGAGTTCTCTTCTCTCGTGACGCGTGTAGTCACGGAGGCTTGTGGTGTTTTGGCATGTGTTGCCGTTGTGTGAGTCTTTATTCTTGTGTGTGGTTAACCTTTGTGGTTGGGATGTGTTTCCCCGGTTTTATCCTTGTGAGTGGTGAGTCTTGTGTTGTCTTTTGATCTTGGCTTTGGACTTATATATATGTATTCCGTTTCGAAAATGGTTTTCATATTATATATCTACCTATTTATGATACTTAACGGTATTGGTGGGTTACCAGCATCTTTCGCTGACCGGGCGTCGCCCCGATGTTTATCTTTGTATCTTTCAGGTGATGCGTAGTCGAGCGCGATGTCTAGAGCCGGTAGCTTAGCACCTGTATCTTTAGACAGTGTTGTTGAGGCCTGTGTGCCAATGTCTTTAGATTGTTCTAGTTTCTTGTTTTTGGGATAGTGATACACTTGCAGATTGTCGCTGTAGCGTATACCTAGTGTGGTATACGTGGCATAACACCCCGTTTTGGATTCCTTTTATCCAGTTATCTTTTATCTTCCGCTGTGCTAGTGTTTTGTTGTTAATCTGCATGTGTTAAGACTTGTTTTTAGGTCTTGTTGTTTTGGGGGGGTGTTAGAGTTGGTATCAGAGCCTAGGTTTAGAGCCTAGGAAGAGTTGAGTCTAGACTTTCTAAGTGTTTAAGTGTGTTTTGAGACCTCTAAGCGACCTTATGGAGTTAAGTGTTAGGCTTAGGACTCTAGGTTGCACGGTGAGATGTGTGTTGTTTTCTGTCGTGCTTGCTTGCTTTTTGTGGTAACCTTGTTGTTGTTGCAGTAGTGCGATGCCTCCTCGTCCTCGTGCCCGCTCCCAGAGACCCCGACCAACGAGCAACTCGCCCAGAATCTCCATCAGTTGACGCAGACGATGCAGTCTCTCAGTGAAGCTCTGTTGAACAACAATCAAGCTGTGCCGCCTCCGCCTCCTGTTGGGCACCGCGATGTGGGTCATCTAGTGTCTAGGCATCGGCCGCCTTCCTTTGCTGGTGAAAAAGACCCTGTAGTCCTTGAAGAGTGGCTACGGGTGTTTGATAAGATCTTTGCCGTGGTGGGTTGTCCCGAAGAGAGGAGAGTAGAACTGGCAACGTTCTACTTCTGCCAAGAAGCTGATCTGTGATGGGTTCACGAGAGTCCGGCCTTTCTTGAAGAGCCTGGGTTTGATTGGACCGCGCTCAAGGACAGGATGCGCGAAAGGTTCTACCAGCGCATGTGCGAGCCGCCATGTTTGATGAGTTCCTTCATCTGCAGCAAGGACCCCTATCTGTGGTGGAGTACCACAAGAAGTTCCTAGAGCTGGCGCGCTTCGCGACGGTGCTGGTGCCTACAGAGCTTGCCAAGGTTGAGCATTTCGTTGCCGGTCTGAATTATGAGGCACGAAAAGCGTTGACGGTGAGTAAGCCTAGTTCTCTCAAGGATCCGTATCTGTGTGCCGCGGATCTCTTTCGTGTTCAGCAGCTTCAGATGAGTTCGCTTGAGTTGGCTAGGAAGAGAGTCGAAAGTGGTGGTTCTTTTGCTTTCAAGAAGCCCCGACCGAGTTTTCCGGCTAGAGTGGTGTCATGTTCTTCTCAAGGACCTGTTAGGGTGGAGCCTTCAGTTCAAGCTAAGTCGGTTGGTTGTCGCAAGTGTGGGAAGGTGCATCCGGGCCAAGTTTGTTATGGCCAGGCGTTTAAGTGTTTTTGCTGTGGAGTTGTTGGTCATAGAGTCGCGGAGTGTCCTCAGCTTGTTGGTCAGAGAGTGTTGCCGCCACCCCCGAGAGCCGAAGGAGCACCAGGAGGGAGTTCAGGTCACGGAGCTGTCGGAGTTAGGTCGCCAGGGAGAGTTTTCGTGATGGCGCATTCGCAGGCGGAGTCGGAGGGTCTGGTGGAGGAGGAGTTAGGAGGTAACCCTTGTTTTGAGCCTATCCTTGTGTCCCCGAGAGCTTTGTGTTCTTTGTTGCCTTGGGTGCTATCTTGTGTTTCGCAGTGTCTTTGTGTTCTTTGTTGCCTTAGGTGCTATCTTGTGTTTCGCAGTTGTCTTTGTTTGGCAATCCTTGGCTTGTTTCCCTTGCTTGTTTTTCGTTGGATGCTTAGTGTAGACTCTTTTCTTGCTAAGTGTTTTCTTTTCTTTAGTTGGCATCTTGTTTTGTGGTAGCCATCTATCCTTGAGTTATCTTGTGCTTAGCCCAATTCTTTCACCATTCCTTGTGCCTTTCCCTAAATTTTCCAAGTATTCTTTGATTTGGAAAATAGCAATCCCTACCAAAATCTTTCCTTGTGTAGCCTAAAAGTTAAGCCTAATATTTCTTTGTAGATTTTGAGTTTTGAACCTTAGCCAATTTCTTTTTTACCCAACCTCTAAACCACTTGAGCTAATTATCTTTCTAGAAACCTAACCAATTTTAATTCCTTTTAAACCTTGAAATTCCACTTTGTTCAAAATCCCCAAATTTAATCATCTTTTTCCCCAATCTCACCCAAATCCCTAATTTCTTCCCCAAAATTCTCTTCATCTTTTTCCTTCTCCCTACCCGTGAGCTACCCGAAGCCACCCCACCCCGTCGCCCAGAACCACCTGCCCGTCGCACCACCGCCTCGCTACCGCCGGAGTTCGCCGCACCGCCGCCGCCGCCGATCTGCTGTAGCCGTGTCGCCGAGCAGCCGCGAGAGAGAGAAAGAGCGAGAGAGAGAGAGAGAGAGAGAGTCGCGAGAGTGTGGTAGAAGAAGAAGGAGTTGTGGGCTTTGTTTGTTGAGTTTTGGATCATCTTTCACCATGCCTAGACGGTCAAGCTTGGCTAGGAAAGCGGAATGGGTGGATGCCCACTACCTTGTGCTTGAAGGTAAAGCTTTTGATCCGGAATCTTTTTCAAGTTCCTTGTTGGATTTGCTTAAGTTTCAAGGTTTGTTGGATGGTTTTCTCGCCATAAGGGCCGAGACTTACCCGAGTTTGGTGAAGGAGTTTTACCGTCACATGGTGGTGACGAAGGATGGTGAAAGGCTTGAGATCACCTCTAAGGTGAGAGGTGTAAAGGTTGTGCTTTCTGAGAAGAGGTTAGCCCAGTTGTTGAGTTTGTCTGCTACCGGAGTGGCTCAGTACAGTGGTCATTCTTGGATTAGTACGGATACCATGGGGTACCGTGGCTATTTGAGCTATCTGTTTGGCCGTACGAGTGGTTTCACTCAAGCTTCGAGGCCGGAAAAGAAGTGGTTGTCTGCGGAACAAATGATCTTGGTTATGTTGGTGTCAGATTGTTTGTTGCCCAATAACAACAAGAGCAGTTTGTTGGGTAAGTTGGAGTGTACCTTTGCTTTCTGTTTGAAGAATATGGTTAAGTTCAATCTGCCTGCTTTGATGATGCAACACATGGTGTTTTGCCGGGATCACAACCAGAAGAGTTTGCCGTATGGCATGGTGCTAAGTTGGATCTTGGTTAAGAAAGGTGTTAGTGTGGTTGGTTGTCCCTCGAAGGCTGTGGGAAAGATGGTGTTGGATACCACCAATCTCCAGAGTTGTAATCTTTTTCTGTTGGATAGTGGTGAGTACATCACGCTTGAAGAGGTTGCTAGGAAAGCACCTGTTGAGAGAGCAGAGTTAGCTGCTGAGCTTGAGGTTCATGCCGGGAAGTTGAGCCTTGCAGTCCAGAGTTTGGGTGGTGACGAAGAAGTTGAGGAGGAAGCAGATCAGGAAGAAGAAGAAGGAACACCGGAGACAGCCGAAGCTGAAGTAAGTAAATCAGACGGTGAGGAACGCCGTAGAAGGGAAGAAGTTCACACCAAGAGAGGGCAGGATGTCGCCTCTTTGCTTCGTCAGCAGAACAGTTTGATCGCCGAAGGTTTTGCGTTTGTGAGGTCGCAGTTTGCCGCAGTGCATCAGAGGCTTGATCGGTTTGAAGCTATTTCTAGCCACAGAGTTGAAGCCGAAGAAGAAGAGTCTGAAGAGTCGGAGAGTGAAGAGTTCTAGTGGTGTTGTGGTAACCTCATTCGCTTTTTCTTTGTTGTTTCTTAGCCTTTGTAGCTTGGTGTTTGGTTGTTGCGTGCTTTGTGTGCTTGCTTGCTTTGTTTGTTGCCTTGTTGTTTAGCTAGTGTGTTAGTTGGTGTTTGGGTTAGTAGTTTAGTTCTTGGTTGTTGTCTAGAAGTTGGTTGTTGTGTTGAGGTTAGAGTTCTTGATGCCAATCTATCCGTTTGTTGATCTCTTGCCTATCCTTGGATTCGTAATGCCTTTTTCTTTGCTTTGGAACCTTGTGAGAACTTTTGGAGTTTTTGACCAAAAGGGATATTCTTGAAACTTCTTGTCACAATTTTGTTTCCTTGTTACCTTTCGTTTTAATTCGTTGTACCCAAGTTTCGGGGACGAAACTTCTTTGAAGGGGGAGAGGATGTGACACCCCAAAAATTCACACTCCAAACCATGAATTAATTGAGTAATTAATTCTATTTCTTTTGAGGAATTGATTCCTAAAATCCTGATTTTTGATACTCAAGGACTAGTATTTGACTAGTCAATCTTTAAGTTGTGTTGTACCTTGTGCTTTGAGAGGAGTTCCCTTGTTCCTTACACTTTTTAAGAGTTAGTAAGGGTATCCTTGTCTTTTCACCAAGAGCTAGTTTTGTAACCTAAACCTAGAAGACTTCTTCATTTCATTCCCTTACATTTCCTAGAAAATATCTCTACCTTCTCTCTAGAAAACAAGAGTAACTTGTTCTTCAAGCCAAAAGAAGCCTTGGTCAAGATTCCATGTTTTGCTTCCAAGATTCAATCTTTCCTCTATTTTGCCATCTAGAAGGGTAAGATCTAAGCTTGTCTAGTCTTTTTGGTTCCATCTTGGTTGTCTGTTTCTTAAAGATTGGATCTTTATGATCTTTTGGTTTGATCTTGAAGTGGGTTTGGCTAGTGAGCTTAGTGGAGAGCTTGTTGTGGTGTAAGAAGAGTCTTTTGGTCTTCAAGAGGTAACCCATGCTCTACAAAACCTATTTTGCTTACCTATTTATGATTTCTTGGCTTCTACTTGTTCTTTGATATGAAATGTGAGAGTTTATGCATTTATCTTGTGATATTGCATATCTAGAGCTTGTGTTTAGGATTCCTTTTTGCCATTGCTTGGCATGTTCCTTGGTTCAAGTCATTTTGTTGTGTTTGGTGAGATTTGGTGTGTTTTGGACTTGAATTTGTGTTTGGAGGAGAAAATCCCCGAAGGGATTTGTTGTGGTACAGGGACGTACCCGCGGGTGGGGCACCACCCGCCGGCCTACCCGCGGGGAACGTGTGCCCTGCGGGTTGTGTACCCGCGGGCGGGACCAGGGGTGGGGCACTACCCGTGGGTCCACCCGCGGGGAACACGTTGGAGTTGAGATAGGATTTGTTCCCCGTGTTTTGTTTGTCTCGGTATTTGATCTTTTGGCCTCCCGTTGTTCTTTTGTGGAACTATTTGAGCGTCTTCTTGATGTTTCGTAGGTCTAGAGCTTTTTGGTAGGTATCCATGTAGGATCTTTGGTGTTGTGTATCGTGCTAAGTGTTCAACATTGTGTTTCGTTGAACCGTGTGTGTCTTGTGTGTTCCTCGGAACTATCTTGAGTTTCCCCGTTGTTGAGCTTGCTAGTTATTATCTTAATGCTAGCGTCATCGTTGTTGTTGGGTGGTGACCCGTCTCTTGATTGAGTGTGTTTTATACCTTCTATTGCAATCCGTTGTTCGTTTCGTGTGAGTGGTGGTGCGTGTGTGGCTCTTCCTGGATTGCACGATTAGTGGTATGGGACACTAGTCACCATGGTATTGCAGCGGTCCTCGTGGTGGCCGTGACGTGATTTTATGGAGTTGTGGCTGAGTCCACGTGATTGAGGGATTACATTGTGTTATCCGGGCATGTGTTGCCGTGAATTGGTGGGTTTTCGTTGGTGGTTATAGGTGGGGGCGACGGTCCCGGCGGAATAAGGTTGGACATGGCTGTACAGGGGTTTTCTGGAGGTAATGGTTGGCACCGAAGGTACAAGGTTGGGGGTAGCCATAAGGTTGGAACAGGGCATAAGGAAGACATATCAACTCGTGATGTGTGATGTCACGAGGGCTTGTGAAGCCGGTGTTGTGGTGAGTTCTCTTCTCTCGTGACGCGTGTAGTCACGGAGGCTTGTGGTGTTTTGGCATGTGTTGCCGTTGTGGGAGTCTTTATTCTTGTGTGTGGTTAACCTTTGTGGTTGGGATGTGTTTCCCCGGTTTTATCCTTGTGAGTGGTGAGTCTTGTGTTGTCTTTTGATCTTGGCTTTTGACTTATATATATGTATTCCGTTTCGAAAATGGTTTTCATAATATATATCTACCTATTTATGATACTTAACAGTATTGGTGGGTTACCAGCATCTTTCACTGACCGGGCGTCGCCCCGATGTTTATCTTTGTATCTTTCAGGTGATGCATAGTCGAGCGCGATGTCTAGAGCCGGTAGCTTAGCACCTTTATATTTAGACAGTGTTGTTGAGGCCTGTGTGCCAATGTCTTTAGATTGTTCTAGTTTGTTGTTTTTGGGATAGTGATACACTTGCAGATTGTCGCCGTAGCGTATACCTGGTGTGGTATACGTGGCATAACACCCTGTTTTGGATTCCTTTTATCCAGTTATCTTTTATCTTCTGCTGTGCTAGTGTTTTGTTGTTAATCTGCATGTGTTAAGACTTGTTTTTAGGTCTTTTTGTTTTGGGGGGTGTTACACCTTCTTTGGCCTCCCTCTATATTCTTGTGTCTTGATGAATTCTCCCATGTTAATTGTGATATGTTCTTGATGATTGATAAGATGATTAATGTGCATTCTTGATAATCTTGATGATCTTGATGTTGAAAAGAAGTTCTTGATTTTGATTAATGATTCTTGACGAATCTTTATATTTCTTGATGTTAAAGACAAAGTAGGTTCTTGATGATTTGGGTGGGATTAGAGCCCTAGGATGAATTAGGAATTTGCATTGTGATGTTCTTGATTTATATTTGGGTGGGAATCCGCATGTTGGGGTGTTATTTATATTTATAAGTCGTAATAGGATATGTCCTACATGATTCTTGCTTTTCATCTGTTAATTGCTTACGTAGTGTCGTTATTTGCGTTTAAAAGTGTCTAAGCATGGTTTCGGGTTCCACAACGGATCCCGGGACGATGTTATGGTAAAAGAGTCAGTGCGGGGTAGGTGGGGGTAGAGGAACCCACCACCTACGCGCTGCCCAGAAATCACCGTCGGGCAGCGGGCAGCCGCCGGGCAGTCGCTTACCCGCCGGCAACCCGCTACCGGAACAGTGATCTTCGGCGGGCAGCCGGCGGGTGACCCCCACCCACCGGCTACCCGTTGGCCCGTACCCCACCCCGGGTCTCCGGCTTCCCCGTTTGATGTTCCCCACTCCCCATGGTGTCCCAACGGACCCCGTTTGTCATGCTCGAGTCTAGTTTGATATTTTGGGTACCATTCGTAGGTTAAATAATTCTTGGGAATTGCATGCTAGTTGAATTGGTAACCCGTTGACCTAGGTGGAAGTTGTATGTACCCTTAGGACTATTCTTAGTATGTGAATGATCACACGTAAGTTTATTTATATGTCGTTCCCCTCCCAATGTGCTACTACGTGCTCCAATGTGTTATGTGTTGCATGATCCCACATTTTTGTTATAGGCCAATTGGGTGGTTCCCGGACTAAGGTTCGGAAGTCGGTTGAAGACCGAATGGATGGTTCCCGGACTAAGGTTCGAAAGTCGGTTGAAGACCAAATGGATTGTTCCCGGACTGAAGGTTCGGAAGTGGCTGAAGGCCAATGGATTGTTCCTGAGCTAAGGCTCAGAAGTGGCTAATGCCAAATTGATATACTTCTTGGGCTGCGGTCCAACTATGGGCCTCGGTGCTATGACCCACCGGACCTGAACGCGCTAGGACGGTGTGTAGGGCCAATAAGCCGAGGAAGGCTATAGTCCACCGATCCAAGTAATCGGGCGGTGTGTAGGGCTACGGCTAGCTGCGACCCACCGAATGATGAGACAACGGTGTGTAGGGCCATAGTCTCCGAGGATCTTCGCCCACCGACTGAGTATAGCTCCGCGGTGTGTCGGGCTTGATCCGCTATGGTCCACCGGATGTACCCATCGGCGGTGTGTAGGGTCGTATGTCCCACCTTGCAAAGGGGATCGCGGTCCACCGACTGGGTGCGTCAGCGGTGTGTCGGATCGTGATACGACGTTGAGTTCGTCAACGGTTCTCAAAGGGTTGGTTGTGATCAACTCCCTTCGTACCGCGGTACTGAGGTAGGGTGCTGCGGGGCCGTGTTAATGCTATATGCATTAACCCTCATGTTCGGGGCATGCGATTGGTCCCGTGGCGCCATCAATGATTATGTGATATGAATGATGTTTGAATGATGATTTGATGGAATTGAAAAGATATCTATGACCTTTGATGCATATTCCTTATAGTACTATCTCTACTTAACTATCTATTACTGCTTGATGTGCTTATCCCTACTTGTTGAGTCCACTCCCGGTTTTAAAAGCTAGAGTCTCCTAAGTATATATATCTTCTTGCTTCAAAATGGTTTTCCTATATCTATATCTATATATACCTATATTGTATTTCAACGTGTTGGAGTGGTTTACCAGCATCTCTCGCTGAACAGATATATTTGGTTTTCAGGCACAGATGAGTAGACACTGGAGCGCGCTAGAGATTTGGAGCATAGAGTAGCTAGTTTCCCTTTCGGCCTACGTGTCATACTTATGTATTGACATCATTGAGGATTTTAGTTAGTTAGCCTATGCACATGGGTTCTCAAGCTCAGGTTTGGCATAGCACCCCATACTCTTATGTTATATTTCGGGATTTAATGAGAATTTATCTTTATTATATAAGTTTTAAATGTTCCAAAATTTCAGGGTGTTACAGATGGTATCAGAGCCTAAGTTTGACCCTAGGATAAGAACTCTTAAGACCAGACCTTAGGACATTAGACTTAAACTCTAGGAATTTAGGAACATGGGACTCAGAAAACTTAGGACGCGTGGTGAGATTGTGAAACCTACACATGACCTTCCCTCACGCTACCCCTCCCGAAATTAAATAACTCCCTTCACTTATCACCCCGAGGTAAGGGTACAACCCTCTAAACCATTATAAACATTGGCTCTATAGATCAAGCAACATGGCACCAAACAAAGGACAATCAAAGACTCCAGAGCCCACCTCAAACGACCCCCTGGCTCAAACCCTACAGCAACTCACCCAGGTCGCCCAAGCAATATGCAACGTAGCCCTCCGCAACAATAGACTACCAACGAATGCAAACTCAGAGGTCGCCCGGCAAGTTTCAAACCATCGACCACCCACATACTCAGGAGAAGAAGATCCCGCCATCCTCGAGGAATGGATACGGACTTTCGATGAAAGTTCAAGTTCGAATGATGATACATCGCTAATATGCAAACTAATTGAGTTGAGTACAAGTGAAGATTGTCTTATGGCTCTTGAAGCAGAGGAAGAAGAGGTAACATCTAATTCTTTCAATTCTGTTAATTCTTCTTTCTCTTGTGAATCTATTGATAGTCTAATGCGAGATTGTCACGAGATTATGCTCACTCATCCTCAACTCAAAGAGCGCAATAATGTTCTAATTCTTGAAAAAGAAGAAATGAATAAAAAATTGCAAGATGCTTTACTTGAAGTGAGTAAATTGAAGAATGAAAATATTCATCTTCAAGAAGAGTGTAAAGCAAGAGAGGTTAGAGAACATAACCTTCGGGCAACCATTGCTACGTTCACTAACTCGTCCAAAATAATGGATAAGATGGTGAGCATGCAAAAGCCATCAGGAGATAGAACCGAAATCGGTTATGACTCCACATGTTCTCAAACCCCTCAAAATCTGACTAATTCTACTACTACTTTAAATAATAAAGTTCAAGTGGTAAAATTTGTTAAAATTTGTTAAAATTTGTCAAACAAATGCAAAGTTGAATGTTGAAAGGCCGAAACAATTCCATACTACGGCAAAGCAACAAAAATTCTACAAGCAAAGATATGCCAAAGAGTCAAGTGCAAAAAGATTTCATAGAAAAGAGGGAAGCTTTTCTAGAAATAAAGTTGGGAGATTTTATCCCACTCAAAAGGATTGGTTGTGCAATAGATGTAATGCTTTTTAAAGACCAAAGCAACAATCCTCTTCCCAGGTGCCAAAATATAAAAATGTTTTTCAAAATCCGGCACCAAAAATATTTTCGAAAGTGAGTTATGATTATCATGTTTCAAATGGTTACAAATCACCCAATCTTAATTCAATAAGATCTAGGTGGGTTTGGTTACCAAAAATCACTAACACCAAAGGACCCAAGCAAGTATGGGTACCTAAAGTTAATTAATCTTTTTTGCAGGATGTTTGGTACATCGATAGTGGTTGCTCACGCCACATGACTAGAAATAAATCATATCTAGTGAATTTCAAAGAAATCGATGGACCAAAAGTTATATTCGGTGGAAATCAAAATTATGGTATTACAAAAGGAGTTGGCACGATCAAGAAAAATGGTTTGAAGATTGAAGATGTTTCTTTCGTTGAAGGATTAAAATTTAATTTGTTGAGTGCTAGTCAATTTTGTGATAAAGGCTATCTTGTAGAATTTTCTAAAGATAATTGCCTAATCAAAAATGAGCTCAAAAATGAGATTATTTTATCTGGAAAACGTCGAAAGAATATGTATATTGTTGATTGGAGTACAAGCAAAGATTCAGTGTGCTTAATGGCCAGAAATTCGAATGAAGCTAATAGGGAATGGCACAGAAAGCTCAACCACTTAAACTTCAAGACTATCAATCAACTGGCGAAGAAGAATCTAGTTGAAGGCTTGCCAGATATTATCTTCAAGAACGAACAAGTGTGTGATGCATGTCAACGCGGAAAGCAAATCAAATCATCATTCAAATCAAAGACACACGAGTCAACGTCAAGACCGCTAAGCTTGCTACATATGGACTTATTTGGACTGGTTGATCCAATAAGTGTAAGTGGTAAGAAATATACTCTAGTTGTTGTTGATGATTTTTCCAGGTACACTTGGACCGTGTTCATCAAGAAGAAAAATGAAGTTGAGCAAGTTCTACCGAAGCTGTTGAAGCAACTACAAAATGATAAAGAATTGCAAATATCAAAAATACGAACGGATCGCGGAACCGAGTTCGTGAATGGAGTTATACAAGCTTTTTGCAATTCACTTGGAATTTCTCATCAATTATCTGCCGCAAGAACACCGCAACAAAACGGTGTTGCCGAAAGAAGAAATCGGACGCTCAAAGAAGCCGCACGAGTGATGATTAGTGCTGCCGGTCTCCCGAAACGCTATTGGGCGGAAGCTATCAACACTTCTTGCTACACACAAAATCGAAGCATGATCCATAAGTAGTACAAGAAGACGCCATATGAGCTTTATAAAGGGAGAAAACCAAATATTGGTTATTTTCATATTTTTGGATGCAAATGTTTTATTCATATTAATGATAAATTGCATCTAAAAGCTTTTGATGAGCGTGCAGATGAAGGAATTTTTCTAGGATATTCAGATACCAGCAAGGCGTATAGAGTTTTGAATAAAAGATCAATGGTGGTTGAAGAATCCATACACATGGTATTTGATGAAAAATCACAGATCAGTAATGGCATTCTGGACGAAGAAATTGCACAAAATGGTAACAAGTGTCATATTGATTTTTGTGATACTAATGATACGTGTGAAGATGATGTTTTGCAAGAAATGGATGAGTTGGAAATTAATTCTCTAGAAAATCCCATCCCTCATCCAGAAGAAGTTGGAAATTCTTTTAATAATGGTTTTGGAGGTGAAGCCGCACATGGGAATAGTGATGCAGCACGGGTTGATGATCTAATTAGTGATCAAGTTACTGGTGAAGTTGGTGATCAATTCCAAAATGAATTAAATGTGGAAATTCAAACCAACTCTTCCAGTACACAACAAATGGATCCACCCAGTACCATGCACCCATTTCAACCAAATTTAAGATGGCTCAAAAATCACCCTCCAGAATTAATTATTGGGAATATTCATGAAGGCGTGAAAACAAGATCATCTACTATGGAAGCATTGTTCACGTGTTATCTATCTCAAATTGAACCGAAAGAAGTGCACGAAGCTCTTAATGATCCGGATTGGATAAATGCTATGCAAGAAGAGCTCGATCAATTCAAAAGAAATGATGTTTGGGAACTTGTTCCAAGACCGGCGAACCACAATGTTGTAGGAACCAAATGGGTCTTCCGGAACAAAGCAAACGAAGAAAGCGTGATTGTTAGGAATAAAGCAAGGCTCGTTGCAAAATGATACTCGCAAGAAGAAGGAATAGATTTTGATGAAACCTTTGCACCGGTGGCCAGACTTGAAGCAATCAGAATTTTCCTAGCCTACGCCGCACACAAAGATTTCACTGTTTATCAAATGGACGTGAAAAGCGCATTCTTGAATGGTCTACTCGAAGAAGAAGTTTATGTCGAACAACCCCCAGGTTTTGAGGTAAAAGGCGAAGGTGATAAAGTCTACAAACTTAAAAAGGCATTGTATGGGTTGAAACAAGCACCTAGAGTTTGGTATGATACTTTGTCAATGTTCTTGATAAGCTGTGGATTCACCAAAGGCCTTGTTGACAAAACTCTATTTAGAATTCAAGATGGTGATCATATTTTATTAGTGCAAATTTATGTTGATGATATTATTTTTAGAAGCACTAACAATTCTTTGTGTGAGAAATTTTCGAAGCTTATGCAGAACAAATTTGAAATGAGCATGATGGGTGAATTAAATTACTTCTTGGGCTTACAAGTCAAACAACTGAAAGAAGGAGTATTCATCAATCAAGCAAAGTACACTCGCGACTTGATAAAGAAGTTTGGCCTTGATGGAAAATCATCGATCAAAATTCCAATGAGCACATCAACAAGGCTAGACAAAGATGAAGATGGAAAGGATGTCAATCAAACAAAATATAGAGGAATGATTGGTTTTCTTCTATATCTTACTGCAAGCAGGCCGGACATTTCTTATGCTGTGGGAGTGTGTGCAAGATTCCAAGCAAATCCAAAAGAAAGCCACCTCACCGCAACAAAGAAGATCATACGATATCTGAAAGGCACAATCAATGTTGGATTGTGGTATCCAAAAGGTACAGATTTTACTCTAACAGGTTTTTCAGATGCGGATTTTGCAGGTTGCAAGATAGATAGAAAAAGCACTTCCAGGACATGCCAGTTCTTGGGGGAAGGCTTGTTTCTTGGTTCAGCAAAAAGCAAAATTCCATCGCAACTAGTACCGCTGAGGCCGAATATATTGCTGCAGGAAGTTGTTGTGCGCAAATTTTGTGGATGAAGCAACAATTGAAGGATTACGGAGTTAATTGTGATGACGTTAGTATTTATTGTGATAATACTAGTGCAATCGCTATCACATACAATCCGGTGCTTCACTCAAGAACCAAACACATCGACATTCGACACCATTTTATAAGGGATCACGTTGAAAAGAAAAATTTGAAGATCGAATATATCCCTACGGAGAACCAAGTTGCTGATATTCTCACGAAGCCTTTATGCGAAACGAGATTTTCAACATTAAGGCACGAGTTGGGAATGATCGAAATGAGCTAAGTATCACTGATCTTAATCTCTCAATTTAAATTGATACTTGTGCTCAAAATTAACTGTTTTACGTGGATAAATTGTTTTAAGTGTTTATATGCATGTTTTTATTCGAAATGTTTATGTGATAAAATTGCAATATGTGTTAGAAATTTATTTGTGAATTTGCATGTGTGATTTAACGTGAGATCATATGCCATGCAAATTAATTTGATAAAATGTGCAATTCGTGATTTATTTGATCATTTGTTTAAAATTGCATGTTTTAATGTGTTAATCAGTTTTTGAGTATGTGTTCATGTTTCTGTAATTTAACTAATTTGTTTGCATGAACAATTTGCTCTAAAATGTGTTTTACCGTGTTTATTTATTTAAATATATATATATATATATATATATATATATATATATATATATATATGTGTGTGTGTGTGTGTGTGTGTGTGTGTGTGTGTGTGTGTGTGTGTTTTGTGTATATGCTTATATGAAATAATGTGTTAAAATGTTTTAAGTTAATATTTTTGTTAGTTTCTAAAATTTTTTTTGGAATCTGATTTTGCATGTTTATTTTATATAAAGTTGTTTCTAATTATAAAATTGGAATATGTGTTTTATATTTGTTAATTTCCAAAATATGTGTGCTTTAATTGGCAAATGCCGTGTATATGTGTTTAATATTTTGGTATGTGTGATTAATTATTTGTGGAGTTATTTTTGCTACTAACGAGATGTTTGAGTGTTATTATATCTGTGGTACATGTTTTTGAGAAGGAAATCAGGAGATAAAGGAGGAAAATCAGAGTTTAATTGGGTATCAAACCTCCACCCATAAACTCCTACACTTTCTAAACCTCCACCCAACCTAAAACCTCCCCCCATAATCCTCTCCTAGATCAAATCTTTCCAAACTGATCTACTCTCTCTCTCAAATCGGCACCCCATACCTTCTCTCAGCTTAATAATATCAATCGTCTCCCACAGAGCAATTAAAACCTAACCCCTCATTCAACTCTCCCCTCTAAACCGTTGCCCATCAAATCTCTTCCCATCCACCGCCATCTCGGCCAATGAGAAGCCTTGCCGCTATCCATCACATCCCGTAAACTCTAAACGACGGCAAGAAGTATTAACTCTCCATCGGCAAGTGAACTGATTACCCTCCTGACCGCCCTATATATTGGGAGAGCGCCGAGACATACCCGTTGTGGAAGATTTTGTTTTTTGAATTTTTGCAGGTGCAAGATGGTGTCCAACGAGTCTCTGGAAAACGAGATGAGGAAGCAAAGTCAGAGAACTTGGGAGAAAGTTCTCAAACAACCCCGAAGGGCAACGCGAACGGATGTACGCAGAAAGGCAGGAGAAACACCAAGCAACCCTCTAGTGTTAATATCTGAAGAAAAGGAGCAAGAAAAGGAGTCGCCACAAATTCAAGCTATAGCAGAATCACCACCGCGTGAACCTGGCTTCATATATGAAGAAGATGGGGATAAGAACCCGTTGGCAGAACAAGACAAGGTGGAAGGGTCTGAGCCTTCATTCATGAAACTCTCACCAGTTGTTCAACTGGATATGTATGCTGAGATTCTGAATATGAGCAATTCAGAATATCTCCACTATTTAAAACAACTGACTTTTGGACTGGTTCTACGTCCTCCCGGTTTTAGTTTTGATGGGCTCTATCAACCTCCTCCTCTACCAGAGCCTCTCCCAAAGTTTCCACCAAGTATGCCAGTTCTTGCACCAATGCCACAAGAGGTCCCTCCTCCTCCACCGCCTCCTCAGCAGATGCCACTCAACCCGTTCATCCGTCCTCCAGTGGACTTTACGAGGTTTTTCAATCAAACCTATTCTTCATCAAGTTCAAACGGGTCAATGTTTGAGGAAAGCGAGTCCAGTGATGACTCTGGACAGGGATATGCACCTTCACCGCCAGGAGGCTATGGGATTGGTGATGACTCAGATGATTGCATGAGCACTGGTTTCTCTGCTTGCTGAAGAAGTGTTTTGTTAACTCTCTCTCTCTCTCTCTCTCTCCTTCTCCCTAAGAAGGAGATGAATAAAATTATGGTTGTTTCTTTTGCTACTGGTTTTCTCTGACTTTCTATCTCTCCTACAAAATATGATAAATCTCTAAGTTCTTTAAAAAGAACAAAAAGTTTCGTAGCCAAAAAGATAAACAAAAAAAAAATATATGAACAGAAAAATTGATTATAAAAGCAATTAAAAAAAATGATGAATAAAAATAAATATTATATGGCTACAAAAGGGATAAAAGAATAAAAGAATTTAGAGGAGAAGTGTCAGAAGAATTAAGAAGAGATATACCAGTGGAAGTTGCAGTTGGAGTTGCTATTGAAAATAGGGAGCAATTATCTAGTGTACTGCCAGTACACAATACCGAGTCCACTATGCCTACCATGGACCCTGTTCTAGAAAATAAAGATTTATTTACAGAGAACTACACGAGAACAGAGGTCTTAGAAGAAGAAATTGGTGATCTCAATCAAGAAGCCGAATCACCTGAAGTAGAAGGGATGCAACTCATCGACACAATTATTCTCACAGATCCGAATAGAAGTCCGTTCGGATCCGCTCAAAATTTTGTGCAGATGGATGAACAAGAAGATGGCATATTTTCATCCTTATTTTCCAAGGTTGCCGAATCCAGTGATGTTGTATGTCAAACAATTGGAGAAAAATTGGTTGAACAAAATCAAATGCTAGAACAACAACACACGGATACCCGAGTCAATCTGAAAGAATTAATGGAGCATCAAAATTCTTTGAAGACTCAAATTGACAAATCAGAAAGAAACTTGAAAGGAGAAGTGACGAAAGGCTTACTTGAAGTCATTCAACTCATGAAAAAGGAACGTGAAGCTGCTGAAAAGATTCACAACGAACGTCACTTGAGACAGATCAAAGCAATTCAAGACCAAGAAAGCCGAATCAACAAACTTGAAGTTGAACTCGCAGTTACAACAAACAAGCTGGACAACTTACAAGCTGTTTCCATTGAAACGCACAACAGTGTTGAAACTGTGAAGGCAAACCAAGACCGAGACTTTAAGACCCTTGCATTTTTGGTTGATAACGCCAAAAGGGGGGAAGAAATACTCAGTCACTTGGGTTTGCAACAACAAGAATTTATTCTTGGAAGTCAACAACAGCCAGTAATATCGACTCAAGGTAGAGGCCGAAGTCGCGGACAACCCTCAAAAGAACCATCTCAGATTGGTTTTGCTCAGTTCGCGAATCCTAGTCTTGGTACGAGTACATCGAAAGTTGCTGAAACTCGTGGCTGGTTTGAATGCTCAAAAGGTCCCGCCACTCAGACAACCGTATGGACGAAGGAAAATTTACCAAGCATGATCAAGAAATGGCCTGCAGCTGATCAAGCCCAATGGATCTCGGGCAAAAATAAAGAAGAAGAAGGTAAACGGAGAAGAACCGAGATGTGGTATGAACTAAGAGATTTCACTGGAAATATGGGCGTGAATCTTGGAGAAGAAAGAATCTTCGAAGAATGTGTTGTATGGTGGGAAGCTGGAGTTCTTCCGGGCACCAACATCAAGGAAGCTTTTGGATTTTACATGGCTGGGCAAGTTACAAAGAGATTCCAGAATGTGAAATTCAAAGATGATTTCTTCAAGCTCAGGGAACATGTCAAGGATATTTTGAAGCAAGACATGGGGAGTGAAGAAACCTAGAAGGTAATCTGGAAAATTCTCTTAACCTGATATATTCTCTATTTTCGAACCTCTGTTGCGTTTTTCTCTAAAAATTCAAAATATATCAATAATAATTTCCCAAGGTCTATTTTGAGTCTTTAATTTTATTTTTTTAATGTAATTTGACTTTCGTGAATTAAAAGACAAGAAATATGTCAAACGCACGACAAAATTAAAAATGATGATGATCAAAATAAAAATAATTCAAGATGCGTTTAGGAGCTTGTCTAAAAATTAATTCACAAGTTTCTTTTGATTGTGTCTAGAAAACCATTTGTTAAACTCATCTTGGCTTTGTCAAATAAAATTGAGAAAAAAAATTATTTTTTCAAAGACTTAAAGCCAATGACTGAGTATAGGTTTTGGCAGTATCAAAAGGGGGAAAATTGTTAGGAATAAAGTGTAATGGTTTTGATATGCCAAATATGTATTTGTAGATCCCCCAATTTAATTTTATAGGTCTAGTAAAGTCTTAGACCATGATCGGGAAATTATTTAAGTTGCAAAAGAGAAAAACAGAGGAAGATGCATGAAAATGAAAGAAGAAGATATCAAGCCGAAATCAAGAATTTGTCTGGAGAAAATGGCAAATTGAAGAAGAAGTTGAATGGTGTAATATTCACGTCAATGCTACTAAAGAGATATCCCAGAAGAATTTTCGTTGAAGAAAATTACGATTGGAAGAATGCAAGAAATTAACTTGGAGATCAAGCATCTATGGAAAGAAAGGAATACACCAAAGAAGATTGGAGATTTAATCAAAGGTTGTACGGACGAAGTGGATGATGTTTGATATATTATGCGAAATGGCTCAAGTTTGAAACTCATCATCAACAATTTTACAAGGTAAAATTTGAGAAGTCAAATTAAATTAAATCTGATAGAGTTGGGCGCTAGTCTAGCATTGGGAGCCAGTTTCAGAGAAATTGAGATTAATTGGAATTGGGAGCTAGTTCAGAGAAATTGAAATTGGGAGCAAGTTTCAAATGGAACCAAATTCAAATTGGAGCACGAGGAGAAGTTGGGAGCCAATTGCATGTCAATTGCAAAGGAGAAATTCAAATTGGGTTGGGTCGAAGTTCAAAGCCAATTTGAAGTCTGAGAACACCAGACGTGAGAATGAAGAAGAAATTACAGTGAAAATATTCTCACAAGGAAAAATACTAGTCTAACTAGTATGGGATATGGGATTAAATTAAAGAATATTGACTAGTATGGGATATGGGATTAAATTAAAGAATATTTTTTATCCCAAAGATACAAGGACCACTTCAGAACTGATCAGAGAATTCATTCTACACCAAAACAGAGACCCAGATATTCCCACTCAACGTTAAACCAGAGGAATAGTATTCCCACTCAACGTTAAACCAGAGGAATATCTGATGAAGTTTGGGAGCTCATTTACATGGAGATGAAGATCCATCAACGGCTAGCTTATCTCTTTCTGACATCTTTGCCAAAAGATAAGATAAGATCTCTGACAAACAATTAAGATACTGAATTCAAAAATGAGATCGTCTCTATCCAACTCGCAGATCCTCATTACCAGCTATAAAATGATGAAGATGTGAAGACTTGAAGAAGCACGGAGCAGAGAAAAATATACGAGCAAGAGCTAAAAATTCAAAGAGCTAAAATCTTCAAGTGTAAGAAAAAGAACTCAGAGAGCTTCAAAGAAATATTCTGCGAGTTCTTAAACAGAGCATAAAAATCAAGTGCTTTACTTGATTCTTTCAAAGAGAGAAAACACTCAGAGCGTTCAAGAGAAATCTTTCAAGAGTGTTCATCTTCATCAAAGAGACCTGCGCATCATTGAAGATCAACTACAGAGTCTCAGAAGTTGGAAGCAAGACAACACTTGTTTTGGAGCAAAACAAGAGAAGGGAGGAAAGTAGCACGGAGCTGTGAAATCCTGGATTGTCACACGGAGCTGTGAGATCCGAAGCAGCAGTGTCGGAGGCACTGGGCGTGATTGGTGTGGTCTTGGTGATCAAAGCACCAGATCACGGATACGTTTCTACCAGAGTGTGGAAGACGGGGGGAAAGTAACGTGGAATCGTGAAATCCTGGGATAGTAGCGCGACGACGTGAAACCCGAAGCAGCAGTGTGGTGTCACTGGGCGTGATTAGTGTGGGCTTTGTGATCAAAGCACTAGATCACAGAAATTCATTGTATCTTGGAACCAAGAAGTGGTGGATATAGTGAATTGCTCTTGGAGATAAGAGCAAGTGGAGTAGGAGGATTACACCACCTCGCGAACCACTATAATTGTCTTGTGTTCTTTACTGCTTTCTTTACTTACTGCTCTTTACTTAATTGCTCTACACGAAGATATATCCTCACACAATCTCACACACACTTTATCTTTATGTATTTCCGCTGTGCACCATACTCTAACAATCTAGTTATGAGTTTTGGTTTATCTCTGTCTTAGCGATTGTTATGCTGTGCGAAAAAGTTTGAAAGTCTATTCACCCCCCCCCCCCCTCCCTCTAGACTTTCACCTTACCTCTTTTGGGACCAACAACACGCCTACGAGAACGATTCTACCCGACACACGTAAAAGCTTCTATGCACGAAGAGTTCCTCCACCTAAAACAAGGAGCGACCACCGTCACAGAATACCATAGATGATTCCTCGAACTGGCACGCTTCGCGCCAGAGTTAATCCCCATAGAATCAACTAATATATAAAGGTTTGTATCGGGCCTTAACTTCGAAGCCCGGAAAGCACTAGTAGTAAGCGGGCCCCGGACCCTCAACGAGGCTTACTCCAGTGTTGCCAACCTCTATGGAATCCAACTACTACAACGTGGGGTTCAAGATCAGATTCAAAAAAGGAACACAGGAGGAGGGGCACCACCAATGAAGAGAACGAGAATCGACACCAACACAAGGCCAAACAACCCAACTGGACAAAGACCACCCCCAAGAAACAACGAAACCAATATAGGAGGCTTCCATTGCCCAAAATGCAACCAAAGCCATAGAGGCAGAGACTGCATGGGGAACCCCTTGCGGTGCTTCAACTGTGGGAAAGAAGGACACAAGGCTTTCCAGTGCTTACAACCCTCAAGCTCACGCCCCATGAACATGGGCCAGCATGGAGGCACAAACAACCAAGGGAATCACGGTGCCCCCGGAAAACTATTCATCATGAACCGCACACAAGCCGAACTCGGGGACGAGGGCAACCTCAACGAAGAAAACATGACCCCGAAGAACGAGGATCAAGCGAATCCACCAGAGGAAAACCAAGAAGACGAATTCTGTTTAGGATAAACTAAGAAACCCCCACAAATCTCTAAACACCCCAAAACCCCCAAATCAAAAACTCTTCTTCTTCCCCCTTCTCCCTCCACACTCTCTCTCCCTCCCTTTCTCTCACCCCGCCGCCCGACCAAACATCACTACACAAAAAACCGCCACCACCAGCCGAGCCGTCAACGACCACCCCGGCGTCGCCCACCGTGCACCACCGTCACCGCCTCGGAAGCAGCCCGCGACCTCACCACCGCCCGCCGCTCACCCGAATGCCACCCACTGCCAATGCACACCACTGCCAACCCCGGCACCGCCCAGGACCGCCGCTACCTCGACAAGCCGCGCCGCACCGCCGCCCCTCGCTGCCGCTGGAAAACTCGCCTCGCCGGAGAAGTCGCACCGCCGGAACCCTTGCCGGAATCCCGCTGGACGTCCACCGGAAGACGCCACCTAGAAACAAAAATTCAAAAATGCTGAAAAAGCCCCTCGGAGTCCGCACCCCGGATTGGAACAACGCCAACTACACTGTCATCGGAGGTAAAACCCTAGAACCCGATCAATTCTCTCCGGAATTGATCGACATGCTCAACCACCAAGGGCTTTTGGACACGTATCTCACCATTAAAGGGGACACGTACCCCGAGTTGGTGAAAGAGTTCTATCAACACTTGGTGGCCGTCAAACGAGGTGATAAACTAGAAATCACCACTAAGGTCCGAGGCAAGGAAATCATACTTTCCGAAGGATTACCTCGAGTACCTACTCGGGAAGGAAGAAGGCTTCACCTCGGCCACATGACCAAACAGGAAATGCCTAACTGCGGAGCAAAAGATATTGGTTATGATTGTGACTGATAGCCTATTGCCCAGAAATAATAAAAGCAAGGACGTGGGAAGTTTGGAGTGCACCTTTGCCTTTCTCTTAAAGCACAAAATCAAGTTCAATCTGTCAGCCCTCATGTTGAAACACATGGAGTTTTGCAAAACTAGCCACCGGCTAAGCCTACCCTACGGGATGATCCTAAGTTGGATCATGGAGAAGAAGGGGGTAGACCTGAGCCACACTGAGGTCAAGACCGCAAGTGGCATGGTTTTCAATGCTCAGAATCTCCATCACAATGATATCTACTACACTGAAGGGGGACATTACATCACCCTGGAAGAGATTTGCATTAAACCCGAGGGGGAACGAAGGGAATTGGTGGACCAGTTGGACATCTCCAACAAGAAACGCAAGCGAGCAGAGCAATGCAAGAATGTGGGGAACCGGGGGAAAATGAGGAACAAGAAGAAGATAGTGAGCCTAATCCACCGGCGCCCGCACAAGCAAGAGGAAACCCAAGGGGCCAAAATGAAGAATCCGTCAACGAACGCATCTTCGCACAGCTCACCCGACAGAACCAGATCATGGACGAGGGATTCTCGTCCCTAATCCGAGCAACACGCGCTTTGGATCAAAGGGTGGCAACTATCGAGGCCATGCTAGGCACTCGCGGGGCGTCCAGCTCAGGAGCAGGAAACCAAGGTAGACCCGAACCCTCCAAAACCACACCGCACCAAAAGTCCAGTCTACCCCAACGAAGACAGCACGTAGAGCCACATCTCCTAACCAGGAGGCCAAAATACGTAACGTCTAGGGGTGAAAGAGTGGATCCACGCACCGGCTTCAGGGGGGAGTGTAACACCCCAGATTTTCAAGACATTTTAAGCTTATATAATAAAGGTAATATCTCATTACATCCCAAAGTATATCATAAGTGTGCGGGGTGCTATGCCACACCTGGGCTAGAGAACCCAGGTGCACAGGCTGTCTAACTAATATCCATTGAAACACAATGCATAATATGGCACGCAGGCCGAAAGGGAAACTAATCTATTTCTACGCTCCAATTCTAGCGCGCTCCAGTGCTCTAGTCCTCTGTGCCTGAAAGCCAAATATATCTGTTCAGCGAGAGATGCTGGTAACCCACTCCAACGCGTTGAAATACAATACATATAGAGATATATATAGATATATGAAAACCATTTTGAGCATGAAGATATATCCTACGAACTCTATCTTTAAAACCGGGAATGACTCGACAGATAAGGCCAGCCACAAGCAACAGTTATAATGAGCATATGCAGTTCACTACAGTTAAGGCAGATAAGGCAAAGCATAAACAATAGTCATAACTCAACATCAACAATCCCCAACATAAATCCAGTAGTCACATCCCCCAAGACACTCGTAATCACACTCGTCCATATCTCAACACATAGCACACTTTGTTGGCGCCACAGGACCAATCGCATGCCCATACATGAGGGTCAGCGCATATAGCTCTGACATGGCCCCGCAGCACCCTACCCCGTATCGCAACACGGAGGGGTCAATCGCAACCGACCGATGAACCGCAGCTCATCATAGTGTTTGATCGCAACCAAACAGTGGACCGCAGCCCAAGAGAATGTCATCTGACCGCAGCCAGGGAAAAGGACGAACCGCAGCTCGTATAGAAACGTTTCATCGCAACCAAACGGTGGACCGCAGCCAAGAGTATCAATCTGACCGCAGCCAGCTTCTGAACCGCTGCTTAGGATAACCAATCCGATCGCAACCGAATTGGGGTAACACACACACATATCACACCGCAAGCACATGCAACCCATATTGCACATTGGGAAGGGGGAGAAAGCGCATAACAAAACCTATGCGTGATCCATCACATACTAAGAATAGTCCTAAGGGGTTCATACTCCTTACACCTAGGTCGACGGGGTACTAATTCAACTAGCATGCAATATAATAGACTCATAAACCTACGAACGGTACCCGACACATCAAACTAGACATAGGCACGATAAACGGTAGACATAGGCACATCAAACTACCCAATCACATACGCACAATCCCGGGGTGGGGGAATTTCCAGCGGGTAGCCGGTGGGTGGGGGCCACCCGCCGGCTGCCCGCCGGTTTTACTGTTTCGGGCAGCGGGTCGCCGGCGGGCAGCTGCCCGCCCGCCGGCTGCCCGCTGCCGGAAGTGAAATCTCGGCCGTGGGTAGGTGGCGGGTCCCCTACCCCCCACCTACCCCCCACTGACTCTTATCACACAATTTCGCCCCGGGAACCATTGTGGAACCCGAAACCATGCTTAGACACTTTACAACGTAATTAACGACAACACGTAGACACTTAACGAATCAAATACAAGAAACGAACGTCACACAACCTATCATGCTTTTCTAAATATAATCAACGCCCAAATAGGCGATTTCCCCACCCGATAATCCAAGAATAAGATCATACGATACAACCTAGGGTTCTAATCACTTTTATATTAACAAGAATACGGTTCGTCTTCTAATTGCAAGATTCGGTAAGAATAACACATAAACATCAAGAGCATCACCCAATTATCAAGAACAAGACATAATCATCAAGAACTCCATATAATCATCAAGAATATCATAATTATCAAGAATCTCCCAATATCAAGATTATCAAGATCCCCCATTGGATCATCACATCAATCATCAACAATAATCATCACAAGTCATTAATACACAATAATATGGGGAAACCCTAAGGGGGAAATCATAGCTATGAAAATAGGTTTTGTTGAGACATGGGTTACCTCTTAGCCTTAATTAATTCCTTGGCTATGAAGGATATTTCCTTAAGCTTCCTTGCTTTCTTGATTTCTCCTAAGGGGATTCTTGGAGCTCTTTTGGGGTGGTGGGGCGTTATTCTTGTGGGAAGTTCTAGGTGCCTCCTAAGTCCCCTATTTATATATTTAGGAACTAATATTATAGGCTCGCTAATTCTATTCCTTTTGGAACTAAGGATTGGGTTTAGGGGTTGGGTTTACATATGAGGGACCATGGACTATGGTGGGCCTTTTTCCCTAATTAATCATTATGATTTATTCCTTCTCTTGGGCTATTGATTGATTAATTAAATGGTTTTAGGGGCCGTAACACGGGGTGTTACACTCTCCCCCCCCTTACAAGGGGCTTCGTCCCCGAAGCCCGGTGTTATGGTCCATCCTTTCACCCCTAGACACCTCGTAGCTCGGCCTCCCGATTAGGGTTGCGGCCTTACGTTTGTCTTGGCTTGGGGTAGGCTGAACTTTTGATGATGTTGTGATAAAGAAGTTTTCGGTTGTACCTCGGTTTCCTGCGCTGGGACTGGGTGCACCGCGAGTGCCCAAGGCGGCCTCGATCGCTGCTACCCTTTGATCGAGTGCGCGTGTGGTGCGAATCAGGGATGAGAACCCTTCTTCCATGATTTGATTCTGCCGGTCGAGCTGTGCGAGTATGCGTTCGTTGACCGAACCCTCGTCTTGCCCCCTCGGGTTCTCTCCTGGCTGTGGGTGCACTGACGGGTTAGGCCCGTCTTCCTCCTCTTGTCCTTCATTTCCCTCCGTGCCCCCGCAATCTTGCATGGCCCGCTTGAGCTTTTTGTTGGAGATGTCCAACCGATCAACCAATTCCCTACGTTCCTCATCGAGTTTTTGGCAAATTTCTTCGAGGGTGAGATAGTGTCCTTCTTTGATGTAGTAGATGTCGTTGCGGCGGAGGTTTTGGGTATTGAAAACCATGCCATTGGCGGGTTTGACCTCGGTGTGGCTTAGGTCTACCCCCTTTCTCTCCATGATCCAACTTAGGATCATCCCGTAAGGTAGGCTAAGCCGGTTGTTTGTTTTGCAGAACTCTATGTGCTTTAGCATGAGTGCCGGCAGGTTGAACTTGATTTTATGTTTTAGGAGATATGCAAAGGTGCACTCCAAGCTCCCCACATCCTTGCTCTTGTTATTGGTGGGCAAGAGGCTATCGGTTATAATCATAACCAATATCTTTTGCTCCGCCAATAGCCACTTTCGGTTTGGTCGAGTGGCCGAGGTGAACCCGTCCTCTTTCCCGAGTAAGTACCCGAGATAGTCTTTGTATCCCGTAGTTTGGGTATCAATCCACCCCTTTCGGTCATAGTTAGACACACCCGTGGTGGTCAATTTCAAGAGCTTGGCCAACCGGCCTTCGGAAAGCACAATTTCCTTGCCACGGACCTTGGTGGTAATTTCTACTTTGTCACCCCGTTTGGTGGCCACAAGGTGTTGGTAGAATTCTTTCACCAATTCGGGGTATGTGTCCCCTTTGATGGCGAGGTAAGTATCTAAAAGCCCTTGGTGTTTGAGCATGTCAACCAATTCCGGAGAGAATTGGCCGGGTTCAAGTGCTTTACCTCCGATTACGGTGTAATCGGCGTTGCTCCACTCCGGGGTGCGGATTCCGAGGGGTTTCTTCTTCGTATTTGTTCCTGAACTCCGCGTTGGAGTAGTTGGATTCGATAGAGATTTGCGGCACTGGAGTAAGCCTCGTTGAGGGTCCGAGGTCTGCTTACCACTAGTGCCTTTCGAGCTTCGAAGTTGAGGCCTGACACGAATCTCTCTATCTTGGTTACCTCGGTGGGGACTAGCTCTGGCGCGAAGCGTGCCAGCTCGAGGAATCGCTTATGGTATTCTATGACGGTGGCCGTTCCTTGTTTTAGATGAAGGAACTCCTCGTACATGGATGCTTTTACGTGGGTTGGATAGAATCTCTCTCGTAGTCGTGTCTTGAGGTTCTCCCAATTGAACCCCGGTTCTTGTTGATAAGTGGGCCCCTCGTGGATCCACCAGAGATCGGCCTCATGTCCGAAGTAGAACGACGCTATCTCCACGCGGCGTTCCTCCGGGCATTCTACTACCCCAAAAATCATATCAAGGGTTCAGATCCATTCTTCTAGGACCGCGAGATCCTCTTCTCCCGAAAACGTGGGTGGTCGGTGATTTGAAACTTGTCGGGCGACGTCTGAGTTTGCGTTTGATGGAGGTGGTGGGGGCCTGTTATTGCGAAGGGCCGCGTCACTTAGTGCCTGTGCGACTTGTGTTAGCTGCTGTAGGGTTTGGGTCAAGGGGTCGTCTGTGGTGGGCTCCGGAGTTCTTAATTGCCTTCTGTTCGGTGCCATGCTATCGTCTTTCTGGTCAGTGTTTCATAAGAACGTTAAATTAGAGTCTGATGCACTTCTTATGAAGTGATAAGTGGGGAAGGGTTTTAGAAAGAGGAAGGGTAAGGTGTAGGGAAGTTATGTGTAGGTTTCACAATCTCACCGCGCGTCCTAAGATTCCTGAGTCCTATGTTCCTAAGTACCTGGAGTTCAAGCCTAATGTCCTAAAGTCCGGTCTTACGAGTCTTTTCCTAGGGTCAAACTTAGGCTCTGATACCAACTGTAACACCCCAGATTTTCAAGACATTTTAAGCTTATATAATAAAGGTAATATCTCATTACATCCCAAAGTATATCATAAGTGTGCGGAATATGGCACGCAGGCCGAAAGGGAAACTAATCTATTTCTACCCTCCAATTCTAGCGCGCTCCAGTGCTCTAGTCCTCTGTGCCTGAAAGCCAAATATATATGTTCAGCGAGAGATGCTGGTAACCCACTCCAACGCGTTGAAATACAATACATATAGAGATATATATAGATATATGAAAACCATTTTGAGCATGAAGATATATCCTACGAACTCTATCTTTAAAACCGGGAATGACTCGACAGATAAGGCCAGCCACAAGCAACAGTTATAATGAGCATATGCAGTTCACTACAGTTAAGGCAGATAAGGCAAAGCATAAACAATAGTCATAACTCAACATCAACAATCCCCAACATAAATCCCGTAGTCACATCCCCCAAGACACTCGTAATCACACTCGTCCATATCTCAACACATAGCACACTTTGTTGGCGCCACAGGAAAAATCGCATGCCCATACATGAGGGTCAGCGCATATAGCTCTGACACGACCCCGCAGCACCCTGCCCCATATCGCAACACGGAGGGGTCGATCGCAACCGACCGATGAACCGCAGCTCATCATAGTGTTTGATCGCAACCAAACAGTGGACCGCAGCCCAAGAGAATGTCATCTGACCGCAGCCAGGGAAAAGGACGAACCACAGCTCGTATAGAAACGTTTGATCGCAACCAAACGGTGGACCGCAGCCCGAGAGTATCAATCTGACCGCAGCCAGCTTCTGAACCGCAGCTCAGGATAACCAATCCGATCGCAACCGAATTGGGGTAACACACACACATATCACACCGCAAGCACATGCAACCCATATTGTACATTGGGAAGGGGGAGAAAGCGCATAACAAAACCTATGCGTGATCCATCACACTCCTTCCACCTAGGTCGACGGGGTACTAATTCAACTAGCATGCAATATAATAGACTCATAAACCTACGAACGGTACCCGACACATCAAACTAGACATAGGCACGATAAACGGGGTCCGTTGGGACACCACGGGGGACGGGGGAACATCAAACAGGGAAGCCGGGATCCCGGGGTGGGGGAATTTCCAGCGGGTAGCCGGTGGGTGGGGGCCACCCGCCGGCTGCCCGCCGGTTTTACTGTTCCGGGCAGCGGGTCGCCGGCGGGCAGCTGCCCGCCCGCCGGCTGCCCGCTGCCGGAAGTGAAATCTCCGCCGTGGGTAGGTGGCGGGTCCCCTACCCCCCGCTGACTCTTATCACACAATTTTGCCCTGGGAACCATTGTGGAACCCGAAACCATGCTTAGACACTTTACAACGTAATTAACGACAACACGTAGACACTTAACGAATCAAATACAAGAAACGAACGGCACACAACCTATCATGCTTTTCTAAATATAATCAACGCCCAAACATGCAATTTCCCCACCCGATAATCCAAGAATAAGATCATACGATACAACCTAGGGTTCTAATCACTTTTATATTAACAAGAATACGGTTCGTCTTCTAATTGCAAGATTCGGTAAGAATAACACGTAAACATCAAGAGCATCACCCAATTATCAAGAACAACACATAATCATCAAGAACTCCATATAATCATCAAGAATATCATAATTATCAAGAATCTCCCAATATCAAGATTATCAAGATCCCCCATGGGATCATCACATCAATCATCAACAATAATCATCACAAGTCATTAATACACAATAATATGGGGAAACCCTAAGGGGGAAATCATAGCTATGAAAATAGGTTTTGTTGAGACATGGGTTACCTCTTAGCCTTAATTAATTCCTTGGCTATGAAGGATCTTTCCTTAAGCTTCCTTGCTTTCTTGATTTCTCCTAAGGGGATTCTTGGAGCTCTTTTGGGGTGGTGGGGCGTTATTCTTCTGGGAAGTTCTAGGTGCCTCCTAAGTCCCCTATTTATATATTTAGGAGTCCTAATTAGGAACTAATATTATAGGCTCGCTAATTCTATTCCTTTTGGAACTAAGGATTGGGTTTAGGGTTTGGGTTTACATATGAGGGCCCATGGGTTGCCTGCGCAGTCCTTGCCTCTGTGACTTTTGTTGCATCTCGGGCAAGGAAAGTTTCTTGGGTTCGCTTCGTTGCTTCCCAGGGGCGGTCTTGGGTTAGTCGGGTTGTTTGATCTCGTGCCGATGTCGTTCCTTGTTCTTTTCGCCGGTGGTGCCCCACTTCCGGTGTTCCTTCTTCGCATTTGTTCCTGGGCTCCGCGTTGAAGTAGTTGGATCCGATAGAGGTTCGCGGCACTGACGTAAGCCTCGTTGAGGGTCCGGGGCCTACTTACTACTAGCGCCTTCCGGGCTTCGAAGTTGAGGCCCGATACGAATCTTTCTACCTTGGTCACCTCGGTGGGGACAAGTTCGGGTGCGAAGCGCGCCAGTTCGAGGAATCGTTTATGGTACTCCACGACGGTGGCCGTCCCTTGCTTTAGATGAAGGAACTCTTCATACATGGATGCTTTTATGTGGGTTGGGTAGAACCGTTCGCGTAATCGTGCCTTGAGGCTTTCCCAGTTGAACCCTGGTTCTTGTTGGTGGGTGGGTCCTTCGTGGATCCACCAGAGGTCGGCCTCGTGTCCGAAGTAGAACGAGGCTATTTCTACACGACGCCCCTCTAGGCATTCTACTACCCCTAGAATCTTGTCAAGAGTCCGAATCCATTCCTCCAGGACTGCGGGGTCTTCTTCTCCGAAGAACGTGGGTGGTCGGTGATTCGAGACTTGTCGAGCGACGTCAGAGTTTGTATTCACCGGAGGCGGTGGGGGCCTGGCGTTGCGAAGGGCCGCGTCGCTTAACGCCTGCGCGACTTGCGTTAGTTGCTGTAGGGTTTGGGTCAAGGGGTCGTTGGTGGCGGGTTCCGGAGTCCTTGATTGCCTTCTGTTCGGTGCCATGCTATCGTCTTTCTGGTCAGTGTTTATAAGAATGTTAAGTTAGAGTTCGACGCACTTCGGGTGAAGTGATAAGTGGGGAAGGGTTTTAGAATGGGGAAGGGCAACGTGTAGGGAAGTTATGTGTAGGGTTTCACAATCTCACTGCGCGTCCTAAGATTCCTGAGTCCTATGTTCCTAGGTACTTAGAGCTCAAGCCTAACGTCCTAAAGTCCGGTCTTAAGAGTCTTTTCCTAGGGTCAAACTTAGGCTCTGATACCAACTGTAACACCCCAGATTTTCAAGACGTTTAAAACTTATAAAATAAAGGTATTATCTCATTAAATCCCAAAACGTAATACAAGTGTACGGGGTGCTATGCCACACCTGAGCTAGAGAACCCAGGTGCACAGGCTAACTAACTAATATCCTCAATAATGTAAATGCATAATATGGCACGCAGGCCGAAAAAGGGAACTATCTACTTCTACGTTCCGAGTTCTAGCGCGCTCCCGTGACTTATTCTTCTGTGCCTGAAAGCCAAATATATCTGTTCAGCGAGAGATGCTGGTAACCCACTCCAACGCGTTGAAATACAATACATATAGAGATATATATATAGATATACGAAAACCATTATGAGCATGAAGATATATCCTACGAACTCTAGCTTTTAAAACCGGGAATGACTCAACAGTTAAAGCTAGACGCCAGCAGTAGACATAGCAAGCATAAGCATTTCACCATAGATAAAGCAGTTACAACAAGGCATAAACGGTAATCATAATCCCATCATAAACAATCCCCAATATGAAACCCATAGTCACATCCCAAGGCATCATAGTCACAACCCGTCCATATCACACACATAATGCACATTGTTGGCGCCACGGGACCGATCGCATGCCCATACATGAGGGTCAGCGCATATAGCTCTGACACAGCCCCGCAGCACCATGCCCCGTATCGCAACACGGGGAGGTCGATCGCAACCGACCGATGAACCGCAGCTCATCATAATGTTTGATCGCAACCAAACAGTGGACCGCAGCCCAAAAGAGTGTCATCTGACCGCAGCCAGGATAAAGGACGAACCGCAGCTCGTATAGAAACGTTTGATCGCAACCAAACGGCGGACCGTAGCCCAAGAGAATGTCATCTGACCGCAGCCAGGAATACCAATCTGACCGCAGCCAGCTTCTGAACCGCAGCTCAGGATAACCAATCCGATCGCAACCGAATTGGGGTGGCACACACACATAACACATAGCAAGCACATGCAACCCACGTTTACACATTGGGAAGGGGGGGGGGGGGGCGGTAAAGCATATAACAAACCTATGCGTGATCCATCACATACTAAGAGTAGTCCTAAGGGGTTCATACTTCCTTCACCTAGGTCAATAGGATACCAATTCATCTAGCATGCGATATAACAGACTCATAAACCTACGAACGGTACCCGAAACATCAAACTAGACATAGGCACGACAAACGGGGTCCGTTGGGACACCACGGGGATCGGGGAAACATCAAACGGGGAAGCCGAGGTCCCGGGTGGGGTGAGATTCCAGCGGGTAGCCGGTGGGTGGGGGTCCACCCGCCGGCTGCCCGCCGGCTGTCACTGTTCCGGGCACCGGGTGCCCGGCGGGCAGCTGCCCGCTGCCGGAGCTGCCCGAGAAGGCCGCGGGTAGGTGGCGGGTCCCCTACCCCCACCTACCCCCCACTGACTCTTTTCATCACTTTTCGCCCCGGGAACCGATGTGGAACCCGAAACCATGCTTAGACACTTTACAACGCAATTATCAACAACAAGTAGACAATTAACGGATCAAATACGGGAAACGAACGGCACATGGCCTATCATGCTTTCCTAAACATAATCCACACCCAAACATGCGATTTCCCACCCGATAATCCAAGAATAAGATCATACGATACAACCTAGGGTTCTAATCACTTTTATATCAACAAGAATACGGTTCGTCTTCTAATTGCAAGATTCGGTAGGAAAAACACATAATCATCAAGGATACCAATTAATCATCAAGAACATCATAATCATCAAGAACAACACATAATCATCAAAATCCCAATTAATCATCAAGAACATCATAATTATCAAGAAACTCCCAATATCAAGATTATCAAGATTCCCCATGGAATCATTAAATCAACATCAATAATAATCATAGTAATTCGCCATTTACAATCATATGGGGGAAACCCTAAGGGGTAATCATAGCTATAAAAATAGGTTTTGTTGAGACATGGGTTACCTCTTAGCCTTAATTAATTCCTTGGCTATGAAGGATCTTTCTTTAAGCTTTCTTGCTTTCTTGATTTCTTCTAAGGGAATTCTTGGAGCTCTCCTGGGGTGGTGGGGCGTCTAGGCGTGTGGGAGGTTCTAGGTGTCTCCTAAGTCCCTTATTTATATATTTAGGAGTCCTAATTAGGAATTAATACTATAGGCTTGCTAATTCTATTTCTTTCGGAACTAAGGATTGGGTTTACGGGTTGGGTATATATATATGAGGGCCCATGGACTATGGTGGGCCTTTTTCCCTAATTAATCATTATGATTTATTCTTTCTCTTGGGCTATTGATTAATTAATTAAATGGTTTTAGGGACCGTAACACGGGGTGTTACAGGTGGGCCCTAACTAAATATTTAATCACTTACCCTAAAAAGAGAATTAAAAACCCATTAATACTCTAAGAAAGGTCCACCATAGTCCATGGGCCCACATCCCTATAACCAACCCTTTAGTCCTATAAGGAATAGAATTAGCAAGCCCTTAGTATTTAGACCCCAATTAGGACTCTCGGGAATATATATATATATATATATATATATATATATATATATATATATATGTATATATATATATATATATATGTATATATATATATATATATATATGTATATATATATATGGTCATAAGAGGCACCTAGATCTTACACCACAATAATCTCTCACAACACAAGAAGTTCCAAGAATCCCCTTAGGAGAAATCAAGAAAGAAGAAAGCTTAAAGAAAGACCCTTCATAGCCAAGGAAATTAATTAAGGCTAAGAGGTAACCCATGTCTCAACAAAACCTATTTTCTTCGCTATAATCTCCTTCTTTGGCGTCCCTCTATATTCTTGTGTCTTGATAAGATGAGATAATCTTGATGATCTTGATGTTGAAAAGAAGTTCTTGATTTTGATGTAATGATTCTTGACGAATCTTGATATTTCTTGATGTTAAAGATAAAGTAGGTTCTTGATGATTTGGGTGGGATTAGAGCCCTAGGATGAATTGGGAATTTGCATTGTGATGTTCTTGATTTATATTTGGGTGGGAATCCGCATGTTTGGGTGTTATTTATATTTAGAAATCCTACTAGGATAAGTCCTACATGATTCTTGCTTTTGATCCGTTAATTGCTTACATGGTGCAGTTATTTGCGTTTAAAAGTGTCTAAGCATGGTTTCGGGTTCCACAACGGATCCCGGGACGAAGTTATGGTAAAAGAGTCAGTGGGGGGGTAGGGGAACCCGCCACCTACCCGCTGCCCAGAAATCACCGTCGGGCAGCGGGCAGTCGCCTGCCCGACGTCAACCCGCTGCCGGAATAGTGATCTCCGGTGGGCAGCCGGCGGGTGACCCCCACCCACCGGCTACCCGCTTGCCCGTACCCCACCCCGGGTCTCCAGCTTCCTCATTTGATGTTCCCCACTCCCCATGGTGTCCCAACGGACCCCGTTTGTCGTGCTCGAGTCTAGTTTGTTATTTTGGGTACCATTCGTATGTTAAATAAGTCTTGGGAATTACATGCTTGTTGAATTGGTTACCCGTTGACCTAGGTGGAAGTTGTATGTACCCTTAGGACTATTCTTAGTATGTGAATGATCACACGTAAGTTTATTTATATGTCGTTCCCCTCCCAATGTGCTACTACGTGCTCCTATGTGTTATGTGTTGCATGATCCCCCATTTTGGTTATAGGCCAATTGGGTCGTTCCCGGACTAAGGTTCGAAAGTCAGTTGAAGACCGAATGGATGGTTCCCGGACTAAGGTTCGGAAGTCGGTTGAAGACCGAATGGATTGTTCCCGGACTTAAGGTTCGGAAGTGGCTGAAGGCCAATGGATTATTCCTGAGCTAAGGCTCAGAAGTGCCTAAGGCCAAATTGATATACTTCTTGGGCTACGGTCCAACTATGGGCCTCGGTGCTATGACCCACCGGACCTGAATGCGCCAGGATGGTGTGTAGGGCCAATAAGCCGAGGAATGCTGTAGTCCACCGATCCGAGTAATCGGGCGGTGTGTAGGGCTACGGCTGGCTGCGACCCACCGAATGATAGGACAACGGTGTGTAGGGCCATAGTCTCCGAGGATCTTCGCCCACCGACTGAGTATAGCTCCGCGGTGTGTCGGGCTTGATCCACAATTGTAACACCCCAGATTTTCAGGACATTTAAAACTTATAAAATAAAGGTGAAATCTCATTAATTCCAAAAAACGTAACATAAAGAGTACGGGGTGCTATGCCACACCTGAGCTAGAGAACTCAGGTGCACAGGCCAACTACTAATAACCTTAATAAAGTAAATGCATAACATGGTACGCAGGCCGAAAGGGAAACTATCTACTTCAACGCTCCAAGATCTAGCGCGCTCCAGTGACTTATCCTTTTGTGCCTGAAAGCCAAATATATCTGTTCAGCGAGAGATGCTGGTAACCCACTCCAACGCGTTGAAATACAATACATACATATATATATATATATATATACTTTCAAAAAAAAAACATATATATATATATAGATATATATATATATATATATATAGATATATATATATATATATATATATATATATATATATATATATATATATATATATACATGGATATACGAAAATTCATTTCGAAGCATGAAGATATATCCTAAGAGACTCTAGCTTTCAAATCAGGGAACCGACTCGACAAATAGGGGTACACACAATCTACAGTCATAACCAAGTATATACGATTCTCGACATAAGGCACAGTTATAGATAAACACAACCAATAATCACAATTAAACATGTATAGTTTACTAGCAAGAATCCTATGGTCACGTTTCCATAACAGTCACAACATCAATCCTTCTTATCTCATCATATAGCACACTTTGTTGGCGCCACAGGACCAATCGCATGCCCATACATGAGGGTCAGCGCATATAGCTCTGACACGGCCCCGCAGCACCCTGCCCCGTCTCACAATACGGAGGGGTCGATCGCAACCGACCGATGAACCACAGCTCTATATAATATTTATATACCTGACCGGTCTTTTCCAGCCTGGTTAACAGTTGGGATGGTTCTCAACCCATTCAACTGCCCGTATAGTGAAACTTTGTCCAATATAATATTTATATACATGACCGGTCTCTACTAGCCTGGTTAACAGTTGGGATGGTACTCAACCCATTCAACTGCCCGTATAGTGGACCTTTGTCCTATATAATATTTATATACCTGACCGGTCTCTACCAGCCTGGTTAACAGCCGGTATGGTTCTCAGCCCATCCGACTGCCCGTATAGCCCGATTGATCTCAACCACATCGGGGTAACATGCACACATAACACATAGCAAGCACATACAACCCACATTAACACATTGGGTAGGGGGAGAAACGTATAACAAAACCTATGCGTGATCCTTCACATACTAAGAATAATCCTAAGGGGTTCATACTTCTTTCACCTAGGTCAACGGGATACCAATTCAACTAACATGCAATATATAAGACTCATACAACCTACGAACGGTACCCGAAATACGAAACTAGACATAGGTACGATAGACGGAGTCCGTTGGGACACCACGGGGGTCGGGGGACATAAACAGGGAAGCCAAAATCCCAAGGTGGGGTACAAACCAGCGGGTAGCCGGTGGGTGAGGGGTCACCCGCTGGCGGCACTGTTCCGGGCAGCGGGTGCCCGGCGGGCAGCTGCCCGCTGCCGGCGAGGCCTCCTTTGGCCGTGGGTAGGTGGCGGGTCCCCTACCCCCACCTACCCCCGACTGACTCTTTTTCACCAAAAACGCCCCAGGAACCTTTGTGGAACCCGAAACCATGCTTAGACACTTTCAAACGCAATTGATAACACACTTAGACGATTAACGGATCGAAATCAAGAAACGTACGGCACATAACCTATCATGCTTTTCTAAATATAATCAACACCCAATCATGCGAATTCCCACCCAATATACCAAGAATAATACCATACGAATTCCACGATATAACCTAGGGTTCTAATTATTTTTAAATCAACAAGAACATAATTCATCTTCTAAAATCAAGATTCGGTAGGAATATCATATAATATCAAGAACATCATGTAATCATTAAGAACATCAAGAACACTATATAATCATCAAGAACGTCATATAATCATCAAGAACACCATAATTATTGAGAACCTCTCATCCTCAAGATCACCCATGGAATCATCCCACCAATAATAATATCATAAATCATCAATACACAATAATATGGGGAAATCCTAAGAGGGGAATCATAGCTATGAAAATAGGTTTTGTTGAGACATGGGTTACCTCTTAGCCTTAATTAATTCCTTGGCTATGAAGGGTCTTTCTTTAAGCTTTCTTCTTTCTTGATTTCTCCTAAGGGGATTCTTGGAACTTCTTGTGTGGTGAGAGATTATTGTGGTGAAAGATCTAGGTGCCTTCGATATCCCTATTTATATATTTAAGACTTCTAATTAGGGCTTGAGTGGTATGGGTTTACTAATTCTATTCCTTATAGGACTAAGGACTTGTTTTAGGGATAAGGGTCCATGGTCCATAGTGGACCATATTAATTAATTAAAGAGAATCCTAATCATTATCTGAATAGTAAAAGGCCTACTTCCTTTATTCCTAATAGGCCTAAGACTCTCATTTAGGCAAGGGTCCACGGTTCATGGTGGACCTCATTAATTAATTAAAGGGAAACCTAACCGAATTAAATCATATGTAATTATTATTAACGGGATTAATTAAATAATTAATCCAGGATTGAAGGCCGTAACACGGGGTGTTACACTCTCCCCCCCTTACGAGAAGCTTCATCCCCGAAGCTTAGAAATCATTGCGGGGGTAACGAGTCAAAGGCAGTACGGTGGTCCTATAGAGAAAGTATTCTGCCGGGAAACTGTATAATTGTATGTCTATGTGTGCTGGGTTTTTGGGAACGATTAGGTTTAAAGGGCTAAGAGAGTGGGTTTCAAACCTAAGGACAAAGTGAATTTAGGAATTAGGATCAAAGTTTTCAAGGTTGCAACTTAGGGTGTGAGGTTGCCACCTTGTATGGAATCGTTAAAATAGGGAATCAAGAATGTGGTTTGAAGGGTAGAAAGGGTTTTGAAATAAGGAGGGGGGCGATTTCCCGCGGGAGGGAAAGGAATTCGGCTAGGATGGGTTAAGGGTTCTCGATTTTAAGTGACTATTCTGGTTTGATGCTTTGATCCCGACGTATTGACGAACTGATGATCTTTCTTCCTTGGTGTTGGAACTTGCATGACTTTAAGATCCTTGTTAGACCTTGCTTCCCAGGCTAAAGTTTCATCCTTCTCTCCTATCTTGAGGGAATCTCCCGTGATGATTTAACACTTACTTCGTTAATGCGTCCAAGGTCTTGACCAAGTTTGGTCAACCAAGCCGATCTCTTAGGGCGCACTTCCCAAATTCTTCCCAAAGTCTCTTGGGAGTCGATAAGCTTTGGGTTGACTTTTTCTTATTGAATTTCATCTCTTCTTTAGTGAGTGAAATTCTTAGTAAGACTTCATGTCTTCTCCGATGTTCGGCTTGTTGTGCCCTTTTGTGTTACTTTTAATGATGAAGGTGTCCTTGCATGCTCTTTTTCTTCTTGGAGCGCAGTTGGTTACCTAATCTCGTTGTGGAATGACTCGGTGAGTTTAGGAGTCATCTCATTTCCTTGTGGGTCCTTAATGACCCTTGAGATCTTGGCACAAATGTGCTCTTTACTTTTTGCCTAGCACCATGGGCTATGTCGTTCTTGATTCCATACAACTTGTAAGGAGTCCTCTGATTTGCTTGAACGATATCCATGGTTTGGAGGAGTCCCGATCCATCCTTTGCATTTTGACTTTTAAGGCCTTTGTGAGTCCTTAGCACGAGTTCCCAACTCGTCTTCTTGGTCTGCACAATCCTTTATGCCAATCATCCCTAGTCGGTTGCATCGTAGAATCCAACTTCAACTCCACGTGTAATGCAATTGGTTGTGCTTTTCCGACGGTGTCTTGCGTGTCAAGGTCTTTTATCGATGACACCATGTTTGGGCGACCCATGGTTCCTTACCCAAGACTCGCGTTCATCAATCGAGGCACACAAGTGCGCCACGAATCAATAAAACGAGAGGTTAAGAAATCAGCACATTGTACCAGTGGGCGCGAGGTGGGCGGTCCTCCGCCTGCCAAGCTCCTGTCAGGGACCCGTCAAGGTCCCGTCCAGTACCCGTTAGGGTCCCATCAAGGTCCCGTTGGGGACCCGCGGGAAGGTGACTAGGAAGAGTGAATTTCTTCGGGAAAAATCCCAAGAATGCACCGATTCAAATCCCGACAAGCCCCATGCCCATGTGCACAATAAAAAGGTACTTGAATACATAGGATGACCCATCATATAGTTTTATTGATCCTTAAGTACGAGTTATAGATGAGTCAAGACTCTCGCATGTTCTTTCCGTTCAGTAGGTCGGGTCCGGTTTCCAATTAGCAACCTCGTCACCTTCACCGGAAGTTGGTTATAAGCCAACTTTGTCTTTTCCTTGCTTGATTGATGACAAGCCTTCTTGGTTTTTCTTGGAGTTCGGCTAGTCGCTCGTTCTTTGTTCAATCCTTTGGTCACCAAGTGCTTGGTGATGCGTTTCTCTTCCTTGGAATGCATTTGATTGCCTTTTGCATTTGCATTAGCACGCACCCCAACCCCTTTTTGGACGCGTCACTGAAGACCTCGAACCCTTCTACCCCGTAGGGGATGGCTAGTACGGGTGCCGTGGTTAACTTATCCTTCAATTCCTGAAAGGCTGCGACGCAGTTGTCGTCCCATCGGAAAGGGGTCTCCTTTTTCATGAGTTTAATGAGAGGTTGGGCTATCTTGGTAAAGTCGGGTACAAACCTCCTGTAGTAGCCAGCCAAGCCCAGGAAGCTTCGGAACTCTGAAAGTGAGTTCGGTGTGGACCACTCCTTAACGGCCTGGGCTTTGGTGGGGTCCACCTTAATTCCTTCTTTGGTTATTACGTGGCCCAGGAAGGTCACACTGTCCTTCCAGAATTCGCATTTGGAGAACTTAGCGTATAGTTGGTGCTTTCTAAGAGTTTGTAAGGTTATGCGGAGGTGCCTTTTATGTCCTTCCTTATTTCGGGAGTAGCCTAGGATGTCGTCAATGAATACAATGACGAAGTCATCCAGGTGGGGTCGGAATACTCGGTTCATAAGGTCCATGAGTATGGCGGGTGCGAGGTGGAGTCGTCCTTGTAGCTTAGGTACTCTTGGTAAATGCATAACATGGCACGCAGGCCGAAAGGGAAACTATCTACTTCAACGCACCAAGATCTAGCGCGCTCCAGTGACTTATCCTTCTGTGCCTGAAAGCCAATTATATCTGTTCAGCGAGAGATGCTGGTAACCCACTCCAACGCGTTGAAATACAATACATATATATATATATATATATATATATATATATATATATATATATATATATATATATATATATATATATATATATATATATACATGGATATACGAAAAGTCATTTCGAAGCATGAAGATATATCCTAAGAGACTCTAGCTTTCAAATCAGGGAACCGACTCGACAAATAGGGGTACACACAATCTACAGTCATAACCAAGTATATACGATTCTCGACATAGGGCACAGTTATAGATAAACACATCCAATAATCACAATTAAACATGTATAGATTACTAGTAAGAATCCTATGGTCACGTTTCCATAACAGTCACAACATCAATCCTTCTTATCTCATCATATAGCACACTTTGTTGGCACCACAGCACCAATCGCATGCCCATACATGAGGGTCAGCGCATGTAGCTCTGACACGACCCCGCAGCACCCTGCCCCGTCTCACAATACGGAGGGGTCGATCGCAACCGACCGATGAACCGCAGCTCTATATAATACTTATATACCTGACCGGTCTTTACCAGCCTGGTTAACAGTTGGGATGGTTCTCAACCCATTCAACTGCCCGTATAGTGGACCTTTGTCCTATATAATATTTATATACCTAACCGGTCTCTACCAGCCTGGTTAACAGCTGGTATGGTTCTCAGCCCATCCGACTGCCCGTATAGCCCGATTGATCTCAACCACATCGGGGTAACATGCACACATAACACATAGCAAGCACAACCAAACCACATTAACACATTGGGAAGGAGGAGAAACGTATAACAAAACCTATGCGTGATCCTTCACATACTAAGAATAATCCTAAGGGGTTCATACTTCTTTCACCTAGGTCAACGGGATACCAATTCAACTAACATGCAATATATAAGACTCATACAACCTACGAACGGTACCCGAAATACCAAACTAGACATAAGCATGATAGACGGAGTCCGTTGGGACACCACGGGGGTCGGGGGACATAAACGGGGAAGCCAAAATCCCAAGGTGGGGTACAAACCAGCGGGTAGCCGGTGGGTGAGGGGTCACCCGTCGGCTGCCCGCCGGCGGCACTGTTCCGGGCAACGGGTGCCCGGCGGGCAGTTGCCCGCCCGCCGGCTGCCCGCTGCCGGCGAGGCCTCCTTTGGCCGTGAGTAGGTGGCGGGTCCCCTACCTCCACCTACCCCCCACTGACTCTTTATCACCAAAAACGCCCTGGGAACCTTTGTGGAACCCAAAACCATACTTAGACACTTTCAATCGCAATTGATAACACACGTAGACGATTAACGGATCAAAATCAAGAAACGTCAGGCACATAACCTATCATGCTTTTCTAAATATAATCAACACCCAATCATGCGAATTCCCACCCAATATACCAAGAATAATACCATACGAATTCCACGATATAACCTAGGGTTCTAATTATTTTTAAATCAACAAGAACATAATTCATCTTCTAAAATCAAGATTCGGTAGGAATATCATATAATATCAAGAACATCATGTAATCATTAAGAACATCAAGAACACTATATAATCATCAAGAACGTCATATAATCATCAAGAACACCATAATTATTGAGAACCTCTCATCCTCAAGATCACCCATGGAATCATCCCACCAATAATAATATCATAAATCATCAATACACAATAATATGGGGAAATCCTAAGAGGGGAATCATAGCTATGAAAATAGGTTTTGTTGAGACATGGGTTACCTCTTAGCCTTAATTAATTCCTTGGCTATGAAGGGTCTTTCTTTAAGCTTTCTTCTTTCTTGATTTCTCCTAAGGGGATTCTTGGAACTTCTTGTGTGGTGAGAGATTATTGTGGTGAAAGATCTAGGTGCCTTCGATATCCCTATTTATATATTTAGGACTTCTAATTAGGGCATGAATGGTATGGGTTTACTAATTCTATTCCTTATAGGACTAAGGACTTGTTTTAGGGATAAGGGTCCATGGTCCATAGTGGACCATATTAATTAATTAAAGAGAATCATAATCATAATCTGAATAGCAAAAGGCCTACTTCCTTTATTCCTAATAGGCCTAAGACTCTCATTTAGGCAAGGGTCCACGGTTCATGGTGGACCTCATTAATTAATTAAAGGGAAACCTAACCGAATTAAATCATATTTAATTATTATTAACGGGATTAATTAAATAATTAATCCGGGATTGAAGACCGCAACACGGGGTGTTACAACTATGGTCCACCGGATGTACCCATCGGCGGTGTGTAGGGTCGTATGTCCCCCCTTGCAAAGGGGATCGCTGTCCACCGACTGGGTGCATCAGCGGTGTGTCGGATCGTGATCCGACGTTGAGTTCGTCAGCGGTTCTCAAAGGTTTGGTTGTGATCAACTCCCCTCATACCGCGGTACTGAGGTAGGGTGCTACGGGGCCGTGTTAATGCTATATGCATTAACCCTCATGTTCGGGGCATGCGATTGGTCCCGTGGCGCCATCAATGACTATGTGATATGAATGATGTTTGAATGATGATTTGATGGAATTTAAAAGTGATCTAAGACCTTTGATGCATATTCCTTATAGTACTATCTCTACTTAACTATCTATTACTACTTGATGTGCTTATCCCTACTTGTTGAGTCCACTCCCGGTTTTAAAAGCTAGAGTCTCCTAAGTATATATATCTTCTTTCTTCAAAATGGTTTTCCTATATCTATATCTATATATACCTATATTGTATTTCAACGCGTTGGAGTGGGTTACCAGCATCTCTCGCTGAACAAATATATTTGGCTTTCAGGCACAGATGAGTAGAAACTGGAGCGCGCTAGAGATTCGGAGCATAGAGTAGCTAGTTTCCCTTTCGGCCTGCGTACCATACTTATGTATTGACATCATTGAGGATTTTAGTTAGTTAGCCTTTGCACCTGGGTTCTCAAGCTCAGGTGTGGCATAACACCCCATACTCTTATGTTATATTTCGGGATTTAATGAGAATTTATCTTTATTATATAAGTTTTAAATGTTCCAAAATTTCGGGGTGTTACATGTCACATCCTCTCCCCCTTCAAAGAAGCTTCATCCCCGAAGCTTGGGTACGACGAATTAGAAACAAACGGTGATAGGAAACAACATTGTGACAAGAGGTTCAAGAATGAATCCTTTGGTCAAACAGGCATAACAATTCAAGAGTTGTCAAGAACATAACAAAGGAGTAGATTGAGCATCACAAACTCTATTCTCAACACCCACAACTACTTCTACCAAACACTAAGAACAAGACAACCAACACAAAACACCACTACTGCAACAAAGCTAACTAAGCCACAAGGCTACAAACAAAACAAGCACAAAAGTAACAACAAGCAACCAAACAATGGCAACAACGCCTAAAGAAAAGCAACTACAAGGAAAAGGCGTACAAGGTAACCACAACTACTAGAAAGACTCACTCTCCGACTCCTCGGACTCTTCCTCGTCTTCTCCTCTACGACTCGAGCTGGCTTCGATCTGATCTAGCTGATAGTGCACAGCAACGAACTGCGTCCTCATGAAGGCAAAGCCCTCCTCTAACATGCGGTTCTGCTGACGAAGCAAAGCAACAACACGCTCTTCGTGCGACGTGGGGTCGTGCTCCCTCTTGGTGCGAGTTTCCCTTCTGCATTGGTTCTCTTCGCTCTCCGAGTCGCTTTCTTCAGCTTCAACGGCATCTGGCACTCCCACCTCTTCCTCATGATCGGCTTCATCCTCGGCTCCTTTGTCACCTCCCAAACTCTGAACAGCGAAGCTCAACTTCCCGGCATGGATTCCAAGCTCTGCTGCTAACTCTGCCCGTTCATCAGGTGCTTTCCTTGCCACTTCCTCCAATGTGATGTACTCACCATCATCCAACTGAAACAGGTTACAACTCTGAAGGTTGGTGGCATCCAACACCAGCTTTCCCACAGCCTTAGGAAGAAAACCATCCACACTGACGCCCTTCCTAACCAAGATCCAGCTCAACACCATTCTGTAAGGCAAACTCTTCCGATTGTGATCCCAGCAAAACACCATGTGTTGCAACATCAAAGCAGGCAAGTTGAACTTAACCATATTCTTCAGACAGAAAGTAAAAGTGCACTCCAGCTTACCCAGTAACTTGCTCTTGTTATTGTTTGGCAACAAACAGTCTGACACCAACATCACCAAGATCCTTTGCTCCGCAGACAACCACTTCTTCTCCGGCGTAGAGGCTTGTGTGAAACCACTCGTACGGCCTAGAAAATAGCTCAAGTAGTCACGATACCCCATGGTATTCGTACTAATCCAAGAATGAACACTGTACTGAGCCACTCCGGTAGCAGACAAACTCAACAACTGAGCCAACCTCTTCTCAGAAAGCACAACCTTGACACCTCTCACCTTAGAGGTGATTTCAAGCCTTTCACCCTCCTTCGTCACAACCATGTGACAGTAAAACTCTTTCACCAAACTCGGGTATGCCTCAGCCCTTATGGTGAGAAACCCATCCAACAAACCTTGATACCTAAGCATATCCAACAAGGAACTAGAAAAAGATTCTGGATCAAAAGCTTTACCTTCAAGAACAAGGTAGTGGGTATCCACCGATTCCGCCTTCCTAGCCAAACTTGACCTTCTAGGCATGGTATGAGATGATCCAAAGCTCAACAAACAAAGCCCACAACTTCTACCTCTCACTCACGCTACCTCTCTCTCTCTCTCTCTCTCTCTCTCCTCTCTCTCTCTCGCTCTCTCTCGCGCGCTCTCGGCGTCGCGACGACAGCAGACCGGCGACGGCGGCGGCAGCTCCGGCTGTAGCGACGGCGGTGTGGCGGTGGTCTAGCGGTGGTGGGGCGACGGGTTGGTGGTGGTGGAGCTACGGGTTGGGGATGAGGTTTAGGGTGCTCACGGATAGAGAGGAAGGAAAATAAGAAGGAGAAAAAAATTTGGGATTTAGGGATTTGGGAGAAATTGGGAAAAAGATGATTAAATTTGGGGATTTTGGGTAAAGTGGAAATTTATGGTTTAGATGGAATTAAAATGGAATAGGTTCCAAGAAAGACATTTAGCTCAAGTGGGGTTGAAAAGGAATAGGCTTGGGTTCAAAACTCAAAGGTTACAATTAGACTTTAGGCTTGATTTTTAGAATGCACAAGAAAGAATTTTGGCAAGAATTTTGCTATTTCCAAATTCAAAGAATACTTGGAAAATTTAGGAAGTTCACAAGGAATTGTTGTAAGAACAACCAAGTGTAGGGATTGTAGAATTGGTACAAGCACAAGATATTCCAAAGATAAATGGCTACTTCACAACAAGACTTAGATACCAACTAAAGAAGTCACTTCGCAAGAAGAGAGTTTACACTAAGCTCCAAAGAATTACTAACAAGAAAAGCATGTCTAGGATTACCAAGTAAAAGACAACTACTGCGACACCCCAAAAATCCAAATTCAATCCATGGATTAATTGAGTAATTAATCCTATTTTATTTGTGGAATTAATTCCTAAAATCCTGATTTTTAATACTCAAGGACTAGTATTTGACTAGTCAATCTTTAAGTTGTGTTTTACCTTGAGCCATGAGGGGAGTTCACTTGTTCCTTACACTTTCTAAAGCTTAGTAAGGGTATTCTTGACTTTTCACCAAGAGTTAGTATTGGAACCTAACCTAGAAGACTTCTTCATTTCATTCCTTACAATTCCTAGAAACTTTCTCTACCTTCTTTCTAGAAAAGAGGTGTAGCTTATTCTCCAAGCCAAGTTGAGACCCTTGTCAAGATTCCAAGTTTTGCTTCCAAGATTCAACCTTTCACCTATTCGGGCATCTAGGAGGGTAAGATCTGAGTCTATCTTGTCTTTATGGTTCCATCTTAGTTGTCTTTTTCTTAAAGGTATGATCTTTATGATCTTTTGGTTTGATCTTGAAGTGGGTTTGGGAAGTAAGCCTTGTAAGGAACTTGTGGTGGTGTTAAGTGAAGTCTTTTGGTCTACAAGAGTTAACCCATGCTCTAAAAAAACCTATTTTGCTTACCTATATGTGATTTCTTGGATTCTACTTGTGCTTTGCTATGAAATGTGAGGGTTTATGCATTTGTCTTGTGATATTGCATATCTAGAGCTTGTGTTTAGGGTTCTTTTGGGCCATTGCTTGCCATGTTCCATGATTCAAGTCATTTTGTTGTATTGGGTGCGATTTGGCATGTTTTGGACTTGAATTTGTGTTTGGAGAAGAAAATCCCCGAAGGGATTTGTTGTGGAACAGGAGTGTTCCCGCGGGCAGAATGGCAGGCGGGGCACCACCCACCGGCCTACCCGCGGGTACATAGCCTGGTGGGATGATGTTCCCGCGGGCGGGACCACGGGTGGGGCACTACCCGTGGGTCCACCCGCGGGTAAATGGTTGACGTTGTGAAGGGATTTGTTCCCCTTGATTCGTTTGACTCGGTATTTGGTCTTTCGACTTCACGATGTTCTTTTGTGGAACTATTTGAGTGTTTTCTTGATGTTTCGTATGTCTAGAACTATATGGTAGGTATCCATGTAGGACTTTGGTGTCTTAAATCGTTCTAAGAGTTCAACATTGTGTTTCGTTGAACCGTGAGGTGTCTTGTGTGTTCGTCGAAACAATCTTGAGTTTCCCCGTTGATAAGGATGCTAGTTTGTTATCTAAATGCTAGCGTGTGTGTGGTTTGTACCTTCCGTTTGGTTGATGATAACTTGTGTTATTCATCATTGTTGTTGTTGGGCTGTGACCCATTCCTTGATTGAGTATGTTTCATACCTTCGTTGTGATCCATTGATTGACTCTTGTTGAGTTATGGTGCGTGTGTGGCTTTACCTAGATTGCACGATTAGTGGTATGGGACACTAGTCACCAAGGTATTGCAGCGGTCCTCGTGGTGGCGGTGGCGTGATTATGGAGTTGTGGCCTTTGTGTAAGGTTCACGTTTTTGGGGGATAACAGGTGTTATCCAGGCATGTGTGCCATGTGCGTGATAGTGCCGCGGATACTATGAATTGGTGGTCTTGTTGGAGGTTTGTTGGTGGAGGAACGACGGTTCCCTGGGGGATAAGGTTGGACTAAGAAGTACAGGGGTCCTAGAGGTAAAGGTTGGAACTAGATATAAGGTTGGGGGTAGCCATAAGGTTGGAACAGGGCATAAGGAAGGCATATCAACTCGTGGCGGGTGATGTCGCGAGGGCTTGTGTAGCCATTGTTGTGTGTTCTCTCTTGTGACGTGTGTATTCACAAAGGCATGTGTTGCCTGGGCATGTGTTGCCATTGTCGTGTCTTTATTCATGTGGTGTCGTAAACCGTTGTGGTCTTGGGATGTGTTCCCGTGGTGTTCATTGTTGAGTGTTGAGTCTTGAGTTGATGTTTACTCTTGGTTTTACACTTATATATACATATTCCGTTTCGAAATGATTTTGTATATATCCTACCTATGTCTGATACTTAACATGTTTTGGTGGGTTACCAGCATTATCGCTGACCGGGCGTCGTCCCAATGTTTATCTTTGTATCTTTCAGGTGATGTCTAGACGAGCGCGATGTTTAGAAGCCGGTAATCTAGTACCTTTACCATTGTTTTGTGGCCTGTGTGCCGTTGTAGTGTTAGTTTTCTACTTTTTGGAATAGATGTTTACACTTGCAGATTGTTCACCGTAGCGTTTACCGGCTTTGATAGACGTGGCATAACACCCCATTCGAATTTCTTTTATCCAGTTTTCATTTTATCTTCCGTTGTGCTAGTTTTGTGCTTGATCTGCAGGTGTTAAGGCTTTTTTGTATAGGTTGTGTTTGGGGGGTGTTACAGTTGGTATCAGAGCCTAGGTTTTGAGCCTAGGAAGAGTTAAGTCTAGACTTTCTAAGTGGTTAAGTGTGTTTTGAGACCTCTAAGCGACCATAAGAAGCTAAGTGCTAGGCTTAGGACTCTAGGTTGCGCGGTGAGCTGTGTGTTGTTTTCTGTTCTTTGTTTGTTGCTTCTCTTATCGTGTTGTTGTTGTAGAAGCTGTGATGCCTCCTCGTCCTCGTGCTCGCACCCCAGAGACTCCGACCAACGAGCAGCTAGCTCAGAACCTTCATCAGCTTCAAGCCGAAGTTTCGCCGGAAGTCGTGAACCCGTTCACCTTGTGTAACCGATCCTTTTCTCTTACCCTTGTCTAATCCCTAACCTTCTTTAAGCCGTTTTCGTCTCTGTTCCTTGATGGACCCAAAAGCCTTTTGATTGGGAAAATCCTTCATGTCTCTTCGAGCCTCGTTCTTGTTTTCTTCTTAATCCAATTCTGTACAAGATGACAACCTCGTTTTCCTAAGTTGTAATCTTGAAAATCTTGATTTCCTCTTAACCTACGCTACCCTTCAGCCTAAACCTAGTTCCCTTCGTTAGGAAATCCTTTCAACTCTTTCAAATCTCATTCTTGATTCTTCGCTTCAATCGATTCTGTGCAAGGTGGCAACCTTATTTCCTAAGTTGCAACTTTGATTACTTTGATCCCCTTCCTATTTGATGTTGTCTCATGTTTGGAACCCAAACTCTCATCCTCTTTTCCTTTCCAACCGTCGTGTCCTTGAGTTTAATTGTAACACCCCAATTTTCATAATCAAATTTTCCTTAATATTTAATCTTTCTTAACTGAAATATTCACTAATAACATATCGGAAGCATTAACTAACCAAAAGAAATGGGTGTTACCGCCACGCTCAGGTATCTCTCCTATACCCGAACGCTAAGGCTAATAATACAACTTAAATTCAATAATCCAAATTCAACTTAATACATAAACTGCAAATAACATTACAATCATTTACTCTCAAAATATAAAATCTCCAATGAGTCAATTTAATTCCTGCTCAACTTGAATTCATCTCAAATTCCTTTATCCATGTTCACCTGTAAAAATAATTTTGACACAAAAAGATAGAGAATAGACAAAAATTAGCATAAGCTAAGTAAGTTCCATTTCACCCCGTAAAATATAGGCTTGGATTTTATATTTCAAAAGCTCATAAATTTTATTCTTTTCCAAAATACATGTGGAGTTATACTTTTCCTTGTATAGAGAATTAATATTTATAAATGGAGAATTAAAAAACCTCATCGAAATCCACATAGAATCTGGACTAAAACCTATGTGCACACCCCCAGAGGATTCCAAGCCACTAGGTAGTATATGATCCAAGTAGTCAGGTTTTCCTACCTACTACCACTCAAACAATTTAGAAACTGGATCATAACCTATGTGTTACACCCTCATGGGATTCCAAGCCCAATGAGTAGTAATTAGTCCCAGTGAACAGTACTCACATTTACTGAACACCTCACAATATATTGTTTCCTGAAAATTTCATTATTTCTCCATAATAAATAAATACTCATCTCCAAAAATAACATTTTCTCCAAAATATATCATTTCCCCCCAAAAAATATAATTTCTCCAAAAATATAATTTTCTCCACATAATTTATCCAAAATCATTTTTACTCCACAAGGTAAAACAAATTTCACCACGTGTATATACACCAAAATATTCCAAGCCAACGATTTACACACACAGGGCTCGACTCGTCGAAGCCCATTCTCGATAGCTCGAGAATCACTACTCACAAGTCACAACATTACAATGCACTTGTGATCACATGAACATTATAACTCACATCATAGATATCATACTCATATTCACACAACGTAAAATATTTACGAGAAAAAGGTAATTTTTGGTGAACATAAAATCTTACCTCGATTCCAAAAATTCAAAACCCTTGATCGGCTAAAGATGATGATTACAAATAAAAGACAGATTCTGATGTTGAAAGAGAACGTCCGCTACTGGGAATTTAGAGACAAAAGGTGGATTCTATGGGTTTTGGTTTCTTTGTTTTCTTTCGGCAGAATACATATATACATATATAATAACCTAGGCTTAATTAAGTATTAGACACAAGTAGTAATTATATATCTATTAGACTTCAGCTCACATACGTAGATTATATTTATATACTGTAGTTTTATGTACATATCCACGTAAATATTTAGGCAAAATATATGTTAGTTTAAGAAATTAGTTATTATATATAGTTTAGAAATTTAGAAATAAGAGAGAGCTTTAAAATAATAATAGTAACTAGTCTCAAATGATTTTGAGTCACATCAAATAATATAATAATGAATAACATAATTTTGGATTATTCAAAATAATTTTAGAAGATATTAATATCAAATAATATTATCAAAAATAATCGGGGTGTCACACTCTATCCCCCTTAAAAGATGCTTCGTCCTCGAAGCATAATCATAGAAAAATACCGGGTATTACAATCTTACCCCCTTAAAAGATGCTTCGTCCCCGAAGCATAACCATAAGGCAACAAGGAATAACTGAGACTTGACCAATAGGGAACTGAAGAGACTCAAACTTAACTTCAATACACCACAAAGATCAGGTATCACATTAATACCTAAACCCTTCACTCTAACCTTTTCCGTTGAACCGAATCTCTTCTTGTGAGCCTCTTTTGCCTGAGTAACCCTTTTCTTCGAGTCTATCCTTGTTTTCCCGAGAGCGTTGTGTTCTTCGTTGCCTTGAGTGTTATCTTGTGTTTCGTACTTGTCTTTTGCTTGGCAATCCTTGACATGCTTTTCTTGCTAGTAATTCGTTGGAGCTTAGTGTAGACTCTCTTCTTACTAAGTGACTTCTTTAGTTGGCATCTAAATCTTGTTGTGAAGTAGCCATCTATCTTTGAAATATCTTGTGCTTAGACCAATTCTTCAATCCCTACACTTGGTTGTTCTTACAAAAATTCCTTCTGAACTTCCTAAATTTTCCAAGTATTCTTTGAATTTGAAATTAGCAAAATTCTTGCCAAAATTCTTTCTTGTGCATTCTAAAAATCAAGTCTAAAGTTTAATTATAGCCTTTGAGTTTCAAACCTAAGCCTATTTCTTTCCAACCCAACTTCTAAACCACTTGAGCTAATTGTCTTTCTTGGAACCTATCCAATTTTAATTCCATCTAAACAATAAATTCCCACTTTGTTCAAAATCCCCAAATTTAATCATCTTTTTCCCCAATTTCTCCCAAATCCCTAAATTCCCAAAATTTTCCCTCCATCTTCTTTTTCCTTCCTCTCTACCCGTGAACACCCCAAGCCCGATCCCCAACCCTTAGCTCCACCACCACAAACCCGTCGCCCCACCACCGCCGGACCACCGCCACACCGCCGACGCCACAGCCGGAGCCGCCACCGCCGTCGCCGATCAGCTGTTGCCGTGACGCCGAGAGCAGCGCGAGAGAGAGAGAGAGAGAGAGAGAGAGCTCGAGAGAGAGAGAGAGGTAGTGTGGGTGTGAAGAAGAAGTAGTGGGCTTTGTTTGTTGAGCTTAGGATCATCTCCTACCATGCCTAGAAGGTCAAGTTTGGCTACGAAGGCGGAATGGGTGGATGCCCACTACCTTGTGCTTGAAGGTAAAGCCTTTGATCCGGAATCTTTTTCTAGTTCCTTGTTGGATTTGCTTAGGTATCAAGGTTTGTTGGATGGGTTTCTCGCCATAAGGGCCGAGACATACCCGAGTTTGGTGAAAGAGTTTTACCGTCACATGGTTGTGACAAAGGAGGGTGAAATGCTTGAAATCACCTCTAAGGTGAGAGCTGTAAAGACTGTGCTTTCTGACAAGAGGTTGGCTCAGTTGTTGAGTTTGTCTGCTACTGGAGTGGCTCAGTACAGTGGTCATTCTTGGATTAGTACGGATACCATGGGGTACCGTGACTACTTGAGCTATTTGTTAGGCCGTACGAGTGGTTTCACTCAAGCCTCTAGGCCGGATAAGAAGTGGTTGTCTGCGGAGCAAAGGATCTTGGTGATGTTGGTGTCGGACTGTCTGTTGCCGAACAATAATAAGAGCAAGTTGTTGGGTAAGTTGGAGTGCACTTTTGCTTTCTGTTTGAAGAATATGGTTAAGTTCAACCTGCCTGCTTTGATGTTGCAACACATGGTGTTCTGCCGGGATCACAATCGGAAGAGTTTGCCTTATGGAATGGTGTTGAGCTGGATCTTGGTTAGGAAGGGTGTCAGTGTGGATGGTTGTCTTCCTAAAGCTGTGGGAAAGCTAGTGTTGGATGCCACCAACCTTCGGAGTTGTCACCTATTTTAGTTGGATGATGGTGAGTACGTCACGCTTGAAGAAGTAGCAAGGAAAGCACCGGATGAACGGGCAGAGTTAGCAGCTGAGCTTGGAATCCATGCCGGAAAGTTGAGCCTCGCTGTTTAGAGCTTGGGAGGTGACGAAGAAGCCGAGGATGAAGCCGAGGATGAAGAAGAGGTGGGTGTGCCAGAAGCCGTTGAAGCTGAAGAAAGCGACTCGGAGAGTGAGGAGAACCGACGAAGAAGGGAAGCTCGCACCAAGAGGGAGCACGACCCCACGTCGCATGAAGAGCGTGTTGTTACTTTGCTTCGACAGCAAAACCGCATGATAGAGGAGAGCTTTGCCTTCATGAGGACTCAGTTTGTTGCTGTGCATCATCAGTTGGATCAGATTGAAGCCTGCTCGAGTCGTAGAGGAGAAGACGAGGAAGAGTCCGAGGAGTCGGAGAGCGAGTCTTTCTAGTAGTTGTGGTTTCCTTGTTTGCCTTTTCCTTGTAGTTGTTTTCCTTTAGGCGTTGTTGCCGTTGTTTAGTTGCTTGTTGTTGCTCTTGTGATTGTTTTGTTTGTAGCCTTGTGGCTTAGTTAGCTTTGTTGTGGTAGTGGTGTTTCGTGTTTGTTGTCTTGCTCTTAGTGTTTGGGTAGAAGTAGATGTGGGTATTGAGAATAGAGTTTGTGATGCTCAATCTACTCCTTGTTATGTTCTTGACAATTCTTGAATCGTTATGCCTTTCTTTTTGTTTGAAATCCTTGTGGAACCTTGAGTTTGACCAAAAGGATTCATTCTTGAACCTCTTGTCACAATGTTGTTTCCTATCACTGTTTGTTTCTAATTCGTCGTACCCAAGCTTCGGGGACGAAGCTTCTTTGAAGGGGGAGAGAATGTGACACCCCAAAAATCCACATTCAGTCCATGGATTAATTGAGTAATTAATCCTATTTTATTTGAGGAATTAATTCCTAAAATCCTGATTTTTAATACTCAAGGACTTGTATTTGACTAGTCAATCTTTAAGTTGTGTTGTACCTTGAGCTTTGAGGGGAGTTCCCTTGTTCCTTACACTTTCTAAAGCTTAGTAAGGGTATTATTGACTTTTCACCAAGAGTTAGTATTGTAACCTAACCTAGAAGACTTCTTCATTTCATTCCTTACAATTCCTAGAAAATTTCTCTACCTTCTCTATAGAAAAGAGGTGTAGCTTATTCTCCAAGCCAAGTTGAGACCCTTATCAAGATTCTAAGTTTTGCTTCCAAGATTCAACCTTTCACCTATTTGGGCATCTAGGAGGGTAAGATCTAAGTCTATCTTGTCTTTTTGGTTCCATCTTAGTTGTCTTTTTCTTAAAGGTAGGATCTTTATGATCTTTTGGTTCGATCTTGAAGTGGGTTTGGGAAGTAAGCCTTGTAAGGAGCTTGTGGTGGTGTTAAGTGAAGTCTTTTGGTCTACAAGAGGTAACCCATGCTCTACTAAAACCTATTTTGCTTACCTATATGTGATTTCTTGGATTCTACTTGTGCTTTGCTATGAAATGTGAGGGTTTATGCATTTGTCTTGTGATATTGCATATCTAGAGCTTGTGTTTAGGGTTCTTTTGTGGCATTGCTTTGCATGTTCCATGATTCAAGTCATTTTGTTGTATTGGGTGAGATTTGGCATGTTTTGGACTTGAATTTGTGTTTGGAGAAGAAAATCCCCGAAGGGATTTGTTGTGGAACAGGAGTGTTCCCTCGGGCGGAATGGCTAGCGTGCTAATTTGGTATCTAAATGCTAGCGTGTGTGTGGTTTGTACCTTCCGATTGGTTGATGATAACTTGTGTTATTCATCGTTGATGTTGTTGGGCTGTGACCCGTTCCTTGATTGAGTATGTTTCATACTTTCATTGTGATCCGTTGATTGACTCTTGTTGAGGTGTGATGCGTGTGTGGCTTTACCTGGATTGCACGATTAGTGGTATGGGACACTAGTCACCAAGGTATTGCAGCGGTCCTCGTGGTGGCGGTGGCGTGATTATGGAGCTGTGGCCTTTGTGTAAGGTTCACGTTTTTGGGGGATAACAGGTGTTATCCAGGCATGTGTGCCATGTGCGTGATAGTGTCGCGGGTACTATGAATTGGTCGTCTTGTTGGAGGTTTGTTGGTGGAGGAACGACGGTTCCCGGGGGGATAAGGGTGGACTAAGAAGTACAGGGGTCCTGGAGGTAAAGGTTGGAACTAGATATAAGGCTGGGGGTAGCCATAAGGTTGGAACAGGGCATAAGGAAGGCATATCAACTCGTAGCGGGTGATGTCACGAGGGCTTGTGTAGCCATTGTTGTGTGTTCTCTCTTGTGACGTGTGTAGTCACAAAGGCATGTGTTGCCTGGGCATGTGTTGCCGTTGTCATGTCTTTATTCATGTGGTGTCATAAACCGTTGTGGTCTTGGGATGTGTTCCCGTGGTGTTCATTGTTGAGTGTTTAGTCTTGAGTTGGTGTTTACTCTTGGTTTTACGCTTATATATACGTATTCCTTTTCGAAATGATTTTGTATATATCCTACCTATGTATGATACTTAACAGGTATTGGTGGGTTACCAGCATTATCACTGACCGGGCGTCGTCCAATGTTTATCTTTGTATCTTTCAGGTGATGTCTAGACGAGCGCGATGTTTAGAAGCCGGTAGTCTAGTATCTTTACCTTTGTTTTGTGGCCTATGTGCCGTTGTAGTGTTAGATTGCTACTTTTTGGGATAGATGTTTACACTTGCAGATTGTTCGCCGTAGCGTTTACCGGGTTTGGTAGACGTGGCATAACACCCCATTCGGATTTCTTTTATCCGGTTTTCATTTTATCTTCCGTTGTTCTAGTTTTGTGCTTGATCTGAAGGTGTTAAGGCCTTTTTATATAGGTCGTGTTTGGGGGGTGTTACAACTACGAAACACAAGATAGCACTCAAGGCAACAAGGAACACAACACTCTCGGGAAAACAAGGATAGACTCGCAGAAAAGGGTTACCTGCCAACTCTTCTTCCACCAAACCCTCCGACTCTGCCTGCGAACGCGCCATCACGAAGACTCTTCCCGGTGGCCTTGCTCCAACTGCTCCACGGCCTGAACCAGCTCCCGATGCTCCTCCGGCTCCTGGGGGTGGCGGCAACGCTCTCTGGCCGGCTAACTGGGGACACTCCGCGATCTTGTGACCACGATCTCCGCAACGAAAACACCTGAGCGCATAGCCGTTGCAACTTTGACCCACATGCATCTTCCCACAACGCTGACAAAGGGATGCCTTGGCTTGGTTTCCATGCTCCGTCCTGATAGGTCCTTGAGAAGAAGATGACGCATTGCTGGCCGGGAAACTTGGTCTTGACTTCTTGAAGGTAGAAGAACTTCCGCCCTCAGATCTCTTCCTAGCTTGCTCAAACGAACCCCTCTGAAGCTGTTGCACGCGATACAGATCAGCGGCACACACGTAAGCGTCCTTAAGAGAACTCGGCCTACTCACAGTCAAAGCTTTTCGCGCCTCATAGTTCAGACCGGCCACGAATTTCTCGACTTTGGTGAGCTCCGTAGGCACAAGCATCCTCGCAAAACGTGCCAGCTCCAAGAACCTCTTGTGGTACTCAACCACAGACATGGACCCTTGCTGCAGGTGGCGGAACTCTTCATACATGGCCGCGCGCACATGTGCAGGGTAGAACCTTTCACGCATCCGGTCCTAGAGCGCTAACCAGTCGAAGTCTGGTTCTTCAAGAAGAGCCGGGCCTTCGTGGACCCACCACAAGTCCGCTTCTTGGCAAAAGTAGAACGTTGCCAGTTCTACTCTCCTTTCTTCGGGGCAGCCCACCACGGTGAAGATCTTGTCAAACACCTGTAGCTACTCTTCTAAGACTACAGGGTCTTCCTCGCCGGCAAAGGTTGGCGGCCGATGACCCGACACTAAACGTCCTACATCACGGTGCCCAGCAGGGGGAGGAGGCGGCACAACGTGATTGTTGTTCAACAGAGCTTCACTGAGCGTCTGCATGGTCTGAGTGAGCTGATGAAGGTTCTGAGCTAGCTACGCGTTGGTCGGAGTCTCTGGGGTGCGTGTGCGAGGACAAGGAGGCATCGCAGCTTCGACAACAACAACACAACTCACAACTCACCGCGCAACCTAGAATCCTAAGCCTAACACTTAGCTTCTTAAGGTCGCCTAGAGGTCTCAAACCACACTTAACCACTTAGAAAGTCTAGACTCAACTCTTCCTAGGCTCAAAACCTAGGCTCGGATACCAACTGTAACACCCCCCAAACACGACCTATATAAAAAGGCCTTAACACCTGCAGATCATACAACAAAACTAGCACAGCGGAAGATAAAACAAAAACTGGATAAAAGAAATCCAAACGGGGTGTTATGCCACGTCTACCAATCACGGTAAACGCTACGGTGGTCAATCTGCAAGTGTATACATCTATCCCAAAAGGTAATAGTCTAAAACTACAACGGTACACAAGCCACAGAACAAAGGTAGAGATACTAGACTATCGGCCTCTGAACATCGCGCTCGTCTAGAGATCACCTGAAAGACACAAAGATAAACATTGGGACGACGCCCGGTCAGCGATAATGCTGGTAACCCACCAATACCTGTTAAGTATCATACATAGGTAGGGTATATATACAAAAATCATTTCGAAATGGAATACATATATATAAGTGAAAAACCAAGAGTAAACACCAACTCAAGACTCATCACTCATCACAAACAACACGGGAACACATCCCAAGACCACAACGGACAACAACAACTCAAGGATAAAGACACGACAAACGGCAACACATGCCTTTTTTACTACACACGTCACAAGAGAGAACACACAACCACGGCTACACAAGCCCTCGTGACATCACACATCACGAGTTGATATGCCTTCCTTATGCCCGGTTCCAACCTTATGGCTACACCCAACCTTATATCTAGTTCCAACCTTTACCTGCAGGACCCATGTACACCAGTCCAACCTTATCCCCCCCGGGAACCGTCGTTCCCCCTCCAACAGTCCCTCCAACAAAGCCACCGATTTCATAGTACACGAGGTACCGTACACGCACATGGCAACACATGCCCGGATAACACCTGTTATCCCCCAAATACGTGAACCTTACACAAAGGCCACAGCTCCATAATCACGCCACGGCCACCACGAGGACCGCTGCAATACCTTGGTGACTAGTGTCCCATACCACTAATCGTGCAATCCAGGTAAAGCCACACACGCATCACACCTCAACAAGAGTCAATCAACGGATCACAATGAAAGTATGAAACATACTCAATCAAGGAACGGGTCACAGCCCAACAACATCAACGATGAATAACACAAGTTATCATCAACCAATCGGAAGGTACAAACCACACACACGCTAGCATTTAGATACCAAATTAGCATGCTTATCAACGGAGAAACTAAAGATAGTTCCGAGGAACACACAAGACACCTCATGGTCCAACGAAACACAATGTTGAACACATAGCACGATTCAAGACACCAAAGTCCTACATGGATACCTACCATATAGTTCTAGACATACGAAACATCAAGAAGACACTCAAATAGTTCCACAAAAGAACAGCGGGAAGTCAAACGACCAAATACCGAGTCAAACGAATCACGGGGAACAAATCCCATCACAATAGCAACCATGTACCCGCGGGTGGACCCACAGGTAGTGCTCCACCCGTGGTTCCGCCGGCGGGAACACCTTCCCACAAGGCCATGTACCTGCGGGTAGGCCGGTGGGTGGTGCCCCGCCCGCGGGTACACACTTGTACCACAACAAATCCCTTCGGGGATTTTCTTCTCCAAACTCAAATTCAAGTCCAAGACATGCCAAATCTCACCCAATACAACAAAATGACTTGAATCATGGAAAATGCCAAGCAATGGCACAAAGGAACCCTAAACACAAGCTCTAGATATGCATTTTCACAAGACAATGCATAAACACTCACATATCATAGCAAAGCACAAGTAGAATCCAAGAAATCACATATAGGTAAGCAAAATAGGTTTTAGTAGAGCATGGGTAACCTCTTGTACACCAAAAGAATTCACTTTACTCTCAACAAGCTCCTTACAAGGCTTACTTCCCAAACCCACTTCAAGATCAAACCAAAAGATCATAAAGATCCTACCTTTAAGAAAAAGACAACTAAGGTGGAACCAAAAAGACAAGATAGACTTAGATCTTACCCTCCTAGATGCCCAAATAGGTGAAAGGTTGAATCTTGGAAGCAAATCTTGGAATCTTGACAAGGGTCTCAACTTGGCTTGGAGAATAAGCTACATTTCTTTCTAGAGAGAAGGTAGAGCTAATTTCTAGGAATTGTAAGGAATGAAATGAAGAAGTCCTCTTGGTTAGGTTACAATACTAACTCTTGGTGAAAAGTCAAGAATACCCTTACTAAGCTTTAGAAAGTGTAAGGAACAAGGGAACTCCCCTCAAAGCTCAAGGTACAACTCAACTTTAAGGTTGACTAGTCAAATACTAGTGCTTGAGTATTAAAAATCAGGATTTTAAGAATTAATTCCTCAAATAAAATAGGATTAATTACTCGATTAATCCATGGACTGAACATGGATTTTTGGGGTGTCACATCCCCCCCATCATTTTGTTATGTTATGGTGCATTTAACAGTTCACTTGGTGTGGGAAATTAAAATGTGTGGTCCTGTATTCTTGAGGTATATGTATCCATTTGAGAGATACATGGGCATTTTGAAAGGATATGTGAGAAATCGATATCGGCCAGAAGGGAGTATAATTGAAGCTTACGGCGCTGAAGAAGTCTTTGATTTCTGTACTGATTATTTGGCTAATGTTAAGTCCATTGGTGTTTCTAAATCACGTCATGAGGGAAGACTCACAGGAAAAGGTACCATTGGGTTTAAAACACATGTCCCAAGTCAAATAATCTGAAATCAAGCACATTATCTTGTACTGCAGCAGCTTTCTAAGGTTCATCCATATTTGGAACAACACATGTCTATTGTAAGGCAATAAAATCCTTCTAAGGGTGAAATGTGGGTGACAAAAGAACACAATTGTACATTTATCACATGGTTCAAAGATACAGTGATGCAAGAGTTATCTCAAGTGCCAAATAATATCAGTGAAACCATTAGGTGGTTAGCGTATGTCCCTAGGTTAGTTGTGAGCATTTATGAGGGATATGATATTAATGGGTATACGTTTTACACAAAACGTCAAGATCAAAAAAGTATGGTGCAAAATAGTGGAGTGACATTAGTAGCACTATCAAGAGAGTATTCTAGTGCTAAAGATACTAACCTGGTAGATGCTACTATGTCATACTATGGAGTCATTGATGAAATCTGGGAACGTAATTATAAGGTGTTTAGCATTCCTCTATTTCGATGTTCTTGGGTTGATAACAGACGGGGTCTCCGTGTAGATGATTTGGGTTTTACCTTAGTTGATTTTGGTCGGCTAGGATTTCATGATGAACCGTTTATACTTGCATTCAAGCTAAACAAATCTTCTATGTTTCTGATCCTATTAAATAGTAAGTGGTCAATTGTCTTACAAGACAAAAGAAGTATTGTTGGTGTTGGTGATGTTGTGGATGAAGAGGAATATGACCAATTTGATTAAACCCCACCATTTTCTTTTGGTATTCAACCTGTGGCTTTAGGTGAAGATAACATTGATACTAATTACATGCGTACTGATCATGAAGAAGGGTTGTGGATTGACCATCCGACAGTATAATTTCTAAAATGTAATCTTATTATTTTTTTTAAAACATGTTTATATTTTATAACATGTTCTTTATAACATAGTTATCTTATGCATGTGCAGGTATATATATACAAATTCATAGCCGACGATCGCACAGATCCGATGGAAGAGGAGTCTTCAAAGCAAACAGGGAGCAAATTGCGTAAAGCAAGATGAGCTACAAATTGCAGTAAAATGAAAAAGAAGAAACCAGACGATGAGTCTATGTTAATTGAGTTCGATAACATGCATAGGCCTATTGGCCCAAATGCAAGGAAGTACGCAAATTACCTTGGCCTTATGGTTCGTATTCATATAGACATTAACATTGGTGAATGACGTCAAGTGTAACACCCCGTGTTACGATCCCTAAAACCAATTAATCACTTAACAAATTATCCAAAGAAAGAATTAAATTACAATAATTAATTAGGAAAAAGCCCACCATAGTCCGTGGGCCCTCATCTCTAAATCCAACCCCTAGTCCTAAAAGGAATAGAGTTAGCAAGCCTATAGTATTTGGGCCCTAATTAGGACTCTTAGATATATAAATAAGGGACATAGGAGGCACCTAGAACCCCCACCACAATAATCTCTCACCACACAAGAAGTTCCAAGAATTCCCTTAGGAGAAATCAAGAAAGAAGAAAGCTTAAAGAAAGACCCTTCATAGCCAAGGAATTAATTAAGGCTAAGAGGTAACCCATGTCTCAACAAAACCTATTTTCTTAGCTATGATCTCCCTCTAGGCATCCCTCTACATTCTTGTGTATTGATGATTCGTTTATGATATTGATGATGTGATACTGATAATTGATGTTATGATTTCTAGGGTAATCTTGATAATCTTGATGATGGAAAGAGTTTCTTGATGGTTGTGTGATATTCTTGATAAACCTAGATTCCCAATAATTGGGTGATATTCTTGATAAATCGTATTGTTTCTTAATGTTAAAAGATGAATTACGTTCTTAGTAATTTGGATATGATTAGAGCCCTAGAATGTGTCGTGAAACTCGTATGTTGTCATTCTTGATATATTGGGTGGGAATTCGCATGTTTGGGTGTTAATTATGTTTAGAAAGCATGATAGGATATGTGTCAGATGTTTCTTGCTTTTGATCCGTTAATTGTTTACGAATTGTCATCAGTTGCGTTTAAAGGTGTCTAAGCATGGTTTCGGGTTCCACAAAGGTTCCCGGGGCGTTATTTGTGAAGAAGAGTCAGTGGGGGGTAGGTGGGGGTAGGGGACCCACCACCTACCCGCGGCCAGAATGGACGTCGCCGGCGGAAATTTGCACGCGCTGCCCGGAAATTTGTCGCCGGCGGGTGACTCTTCACCCACCGGCTACCCGCTGGAAATTCCCCCGCCTCGGGATTCCGGCTTCCCCGTTTGATGTTCCCCCGACCCCCGTGGTGTCCCAACGGACCCCGCCCATCGTGCCTATGTCTAGTTTGATGTTCGGGTACCATTCGTAGGTTGAATAAGTCTTATATATTGCATGCTAGTTGAATTGGTATCCCGTTGGCCTAGGCGTAAGAAGTATGAACCCCTTAGGATTATTCTTAGTATGTGAATGATCACGCTTAGGTTTCGTTATACGATTTCTCCCCCTTCCCAATGTGTTAATGTGGGTTGCATGTGTTTGCTATGTGTTATGTGTGCATGAAACCCCAATTTGGTTGCGATCAAATTGGTTATTCCTGAGCTGCGGTTCAGAAGCTGGCTGCGGTCAGATTTATACTCTCGGGCTGCGGTCTACCGTTTGGTTGCGATCAAACGTTTTACATGAGCTGCGGTTCATATTCCTGGCTGCGGTCAGATGACTACTCTTGGGCTGCGGTCCACTGTTTGGTTGCGATCAAACATTATGATGAGTTGAGGTTCATCGGTCGGTTGCGATCGACCCCTCCGTATTGCGATACGGGGCAGGGTGCTGCGGGGCCGTGTCAGAGCTATATGCGCTGACCCTCATGTATGGGCATGCGATTGGTCCTGTGGCGCCATCAAAGTGTGCTATGTGATGAGATATGGATGGTGTGATGATATGATTGTTATGAAAGCGTGACCATAGGATACATGCTAGTAAACTGTATATGCTTGATTATGACTACTGGCTGTGCTTATCTCTATCTGTCGAATCTGTTCCCTACGCTTGTGAATTGTGCATGCTTGATTATGACTGTTGGTTGTGCTTATCCCTATCTGTCGAGTCTATTCCCTGTTTTGAAAGCTAGAGTCTCTTAGGATATATCTTCATGCTTCGAAATGGTTTTTCATATATCTATGTATATATCTATGTATTGTATTTCAACGCGTTGGAGTGGGTTACCAGCATCTCTCGCTGAACAGATATATTTAGCTTTCAGGCACAGAAGAGTAGACACTGGAGCGCGCTAGAACCGTGGAGCGTAGAAGTAGATAGTTTCCCTTTCGGCCTGCGTGCCATGCTTATGCATTTACTTTGTTGAGGATATTAGTTAGTTAGCCTGTGCACCTGAGTTCTCTAGCTCGGGTGTGGCATAGCACCCTGTACTATTTATATTATGTTTTGGGATTTAATGAGAACTTACCTTTATTATATAAGCTTCAAAAGTATAAAAATTTCGAGGTGTTACATCAAGTCTCCAGCGGGGTTAAAGAAGCGGTTTGGCATGAACTTAAGGTAATAGTCAATAATTTAATTTATATATATGTTAATGTCAATAAAGGTTTAATTATTTGTTATTTTGTTGTTGTTATTCAGAAAGAGTTTAATATCTCTAATAAAGAAATAAATAATATTTTAGACCATGCGCGGATACGTTGGAAAGATTTCAAGTCAAGATTGGTGCGTGAATTCATCAACAAAAAGAACCCAAAATATAGCTCTCTCTGTGAGTGTTATGACTTCTTAAATGAAGAACAATTGGAGAAATTTGTAAAAAAATCATGAAACTGAAGCCTCTAAGGTACACTACAGCATTTACTTTCTTAATAATCATGTTTTATTGACGTGCACTTAATGGTTTATTATTATTAACGTATTATAGGCCAAAAGTCAAAAGTATAGAGAGTTGCAAGCGCGAAATGAGCATCCCCACTATTTAGGGTCTAGGGGCTATGTTGGAAAGCAATCTGAGTGGTTGATATGCGACCCATTGTCTTCACAATCTTCTTGTACTGCTATTACATCGACCATAGCATCTACTGATCGTAGTTTGGATTGGGTTCGAGCACGATTTAAAAAATCTGAGGATGGAAGTTATTACATTCCCAAAGAAAAAACGAAGGGAGTGTTTGATAAAATTGTAAGTAATACAAATACTTTAAATATATATATTATTGACGAGAATGTTAGCTAACATGTAAATTTTAAATCTTGTTTGTGTTGAAATAGGTCGAGAAGTGTGAAGAGATAAGTCAAAGCTCATTCCAGCCAAAAAGGCAAAATGATATATTGACATTAGCTCTTGGCACCAATGAGTACGGTGGCTATGTGAGAGGTGTTGGAGTGCACTCCAATATTCGGGATGTGTTTGGTAAACTGGAGAGCATAAGTCGTGGAAATTTAGCTGGGGTTGTTTCAGTTACTGATATGGAGAAGATCATAGAGAAGAAAATATATGACAAAGTGGCTGAAAAGATTAGAAAAGAAACAATGGAAGATATGCAATCCAAGTTTGAAATAATGCAATCTCAAGCAGAATATTTGATGAAGAATGCACAAGCAAGTCCAAAGGTTGGCACACCAACTCGGAGCAGTTGTCATTCTATTGATCCATTAAACAAGCTTAAGGTAATATTGAATATCTTTAATATTTTGAATATCTGATATTCTACTTGTTATTAAGTCTTTTAATTTTGATTCATAGGAAAATCCAAAACAAACAAGAATAATGAATTTTGAAAGTGGTGATCAATCTGTTGTAGAATTACGACCACTTCTTGTGGATGATGATACACTGCAGCAATTGGATCAATGCAAAAAATTGGTCAGACATCTTAGAAACTTGCCATCCGATTTAGATTACATTGACGTGGACCTAGAAGAGGCAATCTTCCATCATTTAGATGTGAACTTCATTCACGTCTTGTTTGAAGATGTTAAAGAAATGTTGATGACGAAATGGCTTGATGCGACCATAGTACAAATATTTATAATGTAAGTATTTTTTAATAATATTTTTATATTTAAAAACTTTTCTTTAGTCTTTCATTTTTATTAATTATCTACATATGTTGTAGATGTCTTCATCGGATGTGCGAAAAAATTGGAGTTACTACAATTGGATTTCTCTACCCAATGACTATTTTTTGGGACCGTGTAGTTAAGGATACTGATAAGGTCACAAGATGTTTTGTTCGTGCCCTGGGTCAAAAGAGGGATCGAAACTTCATTTTAGCTCCATACCATCAAGAGTAAGAAAACTAAATTTATATTTTTAATTATTTATATAACTTAATTGAATTATTTGTGAATATCGTTTAACATATTTATTTAAATTCCATAGAAATCATTGGATGCCTCTAGTTATTTGTGTTCAATCAAGAAAAGTTTATGTATTAGACTCCCGTGCATGTAAGCGCGAGTTGGAGATTAAGGCCACATTGAATGTGTAAGTATATATATATATAATGGTTAATAATTCTAAATATATATGTGTATATATATATATATATATATATATATATATATATATATATATATATATATATATATATATATACATATTGAGAATTATTAACCATTATTGTTTATAAATTATTTATGAGTGTATATTATAGGGCATTTCGATCGATTGCAACTTTAGGAGGGAGAAGACCTAAAACAACGTTGATTGGGATACAATTGAGGCATATATCAAAATTATGGTATTAATATTTTTTACAATTTTATTAGTAATGTTTTTATTGTTTAACTTAATAATATATATACATAAAAACTCATATTTTGTAGTGTCCTCAACAACTGGGTAGTGTGGAGTGCGGGTATTATGTGATGAGATACATGTATGAAATATGCACTCTATATTCTGATTTTGAACATTTAGACACGGTATTTAAAATTTATTAAAACTAAATAGTTTTAAATTACACTTTATTAATGTTAAAACTAATTATTTGATTATTTTAAATTTTTGTAGGCATTTGATGGAAAGTCTTACTCACAAGAGCAAATTGATGAGATTCGTGAGGCTTGGTCTAAATATTTTATTGAAGAATGTATATAAAGTTTTGAACTCTTATTTAGTTAATTTTAATGATGTATTGTTGGTACTTAGCTAGCTTATTACATGTATGTGTTGTGAACTTTAATTTGAAGTGTTGAGAACTTTGAAGTGCATGTTGATATTGTTGTGAATGTATGGATTAAAGTGCTAAAGTGTTGAAGTTTAGTTTACATATGTGTTGAAAACTTTGAAGTGTTGATGTATGTTGTGAATTGAGTGTATTGAAGTTTAATTTAGTGCTAAAGTGTTGATAATGATGTATTGATGTATATATTGAAGTTTAGTTTAAAGATTTGAAGTGATAGTGGTTGTGACTGCATGTACAGGATGTGAATAATATTTTTTTGTACAGGACAAAAACTGAAATTTTTATCAAATTAAATAAATAATAAATATAAAAAAAAATTATAATTTGGGTCCAAAGTTCTTCAACTTTGGATGCGAATAATCATTTTTCGCGCCCAAAGTTGTTTTGGACGCTAATTGTATATACAATTAGCGTCTCCTACATCCGCGTCCAAACAACTTTGGACGCCTTTTAGCCTTAACTTTAGACGCGAATGACTGTTTTTGTACTAGTGAAATGAGCTATTCAACTATTCAAATGAGTCAAATGCTATGAAGTTTATGAAAAAGCAAATTTGTCAATACTCTAGCGAAGCCTAACCAGCATATAATTTTCTTTGAAATTTGAAAAAACCTTAATACTTCATGATTAATTATAACATAAATGTATACCTTAATGACCAGCATAATATGTTTGATTACATGTTATAATAAATCATGAAGTGCAAAAAAAAAAAAAAAAAAAAAAAAAAAAAAAAAAAAACATACAAGTTAAAATGCATAAACAAAATTGAGACACCAACATTTAACGTCGTTGAATCTATGAGGCTTTAGCTAGCCTAGAATGAACCTCAATTCTCCATGCATTTTTAATTACAATAAGACATAGAAGCTTATACAAGCAAGTATGAAAATTGAACACTTGTCAGTGCTCTATGCGTAATGACTTGAGAATTGAGAATATGACTCCCTCGTGTTGCAAGATCTCTCTTGCCTTTAGATGAAACTCTTGTTGCAGATGTGAAATCCTTCACACCAATTTCCTCAAGGTTATTGTGTAGTCTCCTTCAAATAACACACATGTCAAACCTACGATGAGTTAACCTTCTAAACAAGTCATTTTGACTTAATTGAACAATTTTACTTAGAGGACCCAATTGCATGAATGCAGTCTTTTTTTTTTACATAGAGGACCCAATTGCACTGTCTGGTTGACTTAGGGGAAAATTTAACCATTTTTACGATTTTATATAATATACAATGAGTACCTTTTTTATGGTTCACACAACACTATATGGATTATGATCCACACAATAATTTGCCTATTTTAGATGGTAGTTCTAAAATTCCTAAGGGGCCTAATTTGGCCCAATCTAGTGGCAATCCTACTACTTTAAACCGAAATGCTAAGGCATTCAACTTTTTTGGGTTTAACGCGGAGACGGTATCATTTCCTTCAAACAAGACTCGGGAAGTTTGACATACTTTGGACGTGAGGCCATTAGACCAGTTGAGATTGCTGAGGTCTACGGCGACTACACTATTAGGATCAAGGGACTTGAAGGGCTTGCTCAGTCCAAGGATCACGTCGGAACTTCATTTGGCAGACCCGAGTTCAATTTCTGATTATGAGCCGAGTTTTGAATTTTCAGACTTTGATGATGATGGATATATCGAGCGATTTGAGCACGCTAGGGGGCACAGTGGAGCTCGGTCATGTGGTGAGTGCTAGAGGAGGCATGGTCACTACAAGTATAGGTATAGATTTTTATTTGATTGTTGTTCAGCGGGTTTGTTACCGTTTATTTTGAGGCTTTGTTGGTTTGGTCCAATCTCTTCTTTTGTATCTCTTGCTTTGGAGGGTTAATAAAATGTTTGGGTTTCTCTAAAAAAAAAAAAAAACAAACAAACAAAAACCTATTTTCTCTAAAGAATTTTCTAGACTTGCACCAATAATATGTCACATTTTTAAAGTATAATAAGTTAGATTTTTTTTTGTTTTTGTTTTTTGTTATTTTTTTGTCAAACAAATCAAAATTAATTGATAAGCTAACTATTTTACCAAACAAGGCTTAAATATTATAGCTCGCTATTTTACTTTGGTACGTGGTTCTTCACACATACTTAACGTGCATGTATATATAGGTGGTGGAAAGAGTTGAACTTTGTGACAAAATTTCCTTATGCAAGCTAACAGACAGAATAGTTGAGTGCTATTTTTGGGCATTAGGGGTATACTTTGAGCCTCAACATTCTAAGCCTCGAGCCATTCTTGCCAAAAACATTTTGATTGCTTCAGTTTTGGACGACACCTATGATGCTTATGGCACGACACCTATGATGCTTATAGCACCTTAAAAGAATTAGAAATCTACACAAATGCCATACAAAGGTATACATTTATGCTAATTAATGTATGTACGCATATGTGTGTGTTAATATAATCTATCTAGCTCTTATCAGTGTTGTTAATTATATATGTTATTCATTTAATGTTTATCCCATTTTATATATGGCTATAATTAGGTGGACATTAGGACCAAGACTATGTGGTCTAATGGTACTTGGGTTGGATTTTCATTTAGAAGATTGTGAGTTCGAGTCTTAGTGGAGGTGTTATTGGTTCTTTTTGTTTCAGTGGGTTGAGAAAGTATATGAACCATTGGGGAAATGAACGAGTTGCCAAACTATATGAAAATTAGCTATAAAGCTCTGCTAGACCTCTTTGATGGGTTCAACAAGGGTCTTTCAAAAGAATGAAGATCATATGTTGTCCGGACCTCTTTGATGGGTTCAACAAGGATCTTTCAAAAGAATGAAGATCATATGTTGTCCGGCATAGAATACAAAGAGTATGTATAGTAAATTTAATTTAATTTGTTATGCCTGTATAAGGCTAATAATGTATGTATGGTTTACTAATTTGATCTAATCTGCTATCATACGTTTGTTTGCAATATAATTAATTAATTATTAATTAAATAGATGAATGAAGTTGTGAGAGGCTTCTTAATTGAAGCCAAGTGGTTCAATGAAGGAAACAAGCATGTGTTTGCTGTATTAATACTCTATGTATTTGAGTTTGATTATAGAGGGCCATCACCATGACTTCGGGTAGCCATAGAATGGGCCCGAATAGTGGGCCGGGAGGAGCGGCATCTCGGTCGTCCACGCCGTCGTTGAGCAGCAACGGGTTCATCGTGTGCCGAGGGCTCATCCTAAGTCGGTTCTGGCTGGCTGTCCTCGCTGCTAGCCGGGACCGGTTCAAGCAACTCGGATTGAGCCAAGACGGAAGATGCAACGGGGATAAGGACAGATTCAGCCCATGGTTGAGACACTTGAACTGGTGGTGCCTGCAAAACTGTCTTACCAAATGGAAAAACACTCTCATCAAACCGAACATGCCTGCATATATAAACCTTGTTAGTCTGAAGATCCATGCACCTATACCCCCTAAAGGACTCTGGATAACCTAGGAAGACACAAGGAGAAGACCTATATGACATTTTATGATGATTGTAGAGACGTAAATGAGAATAGCATAGACAACCAAAAACACGAAGAAAAGAATAGGATGGAGGGGATTTATGCAACAAAAGATGATGACTAGATTTATTTCTCACAGTGGATGACGTTTTATTGATCAAATACACCGCAGTCTCAAAAGCATAATCCCAAAATTTGGAATGAGCAGATGCACGACTTAAGAGAGCTAGACCTGTTTCAACAATATGTCTATGTTTTCTTTCGACACGACCATTTTGTTCATGAGTATACGCACGTGATTATCGGTGGATAATGCCTAACTGACTTAAGATAGTATGTAGCTTTTTGTACTCAGCACCTAGATCAGATTGTATGGACATAATTTTGTGATGGAATGAACGTTCAATCATAGCCCGAAATTTATCAAAGACACCATACAAATCATCAGACTTTTGTGACATAGGCAAGTACCAAGTATAATGAGAGTAGTCATCAACAAAGATAACGAAATAACGATAACCATTAGTGGAAAGAATGGGAGCAGGTCCCCTAATATCTGTGTAAACCAAATCTAAGACACATGAATTAGAGGACTCAACACGCGGTAATGAAACACGGACAGATTTCCCTAACTGACATGCATTACATAGAGCCGAAGTACAACGAATATTATTTCTAGACCCAAACGGAACAAGAAGAAAGAATTTGACTAAGAACTCGTTACGCCGAGGCTCTAGCCGAAAGGAAAGCAGTTGGAGATGTACTTGGAATAGAAAGCTTGTAAAGCCCCCCAGAACTATTGCCCCATAGAAGTATTTCCTTGGTGTTGGTATCCTTTACAACAAAAAAAAAAAAAAAAAAAAAAAAAAAGACTGGTGAAACTCAAAGAACACATTATTATCTTAAGCCAATTCTTTAACAGATAATAAAAATGTAGACAAACTAGGAACATGAAATATATTAGACAATTGGAAAGATCTAAAGGGGGAATTAAAGGTAGCCAGTTGTCGTTGCGCCCTCCACCACGTCCCCGGCCGCCTCTACCACCACGCGGTTGACCGATTTGGTCACTGTTTTGGCCGCTGTTTTGACCGGACCCATGGCTTCGCCCGGAGCCGCCGCCATTTTGCGGCCGCCTCCACCACCACGCGACTGACCGATTTGGTCACTGTTTTGGCCGCTTTTTGACCGGACCCATGCCATTTTTTGACGTGAATGCTGCCAGCGAATTAGCTCCGGGACCACCGTGCAGCATAAATTCCTCCACGCCCAAGAGATCCGCAAGCTCCTAGAGTGTGACTGGCTGGCCACGCACATTGAGAGATGACGCAAGCTCTCTGAACTCTGGTCGTAAGCCCGAAGAACGTACAGTTTTTGTTATTCAAGTGTCATAGGTCGGCCGGTGAGAGTGAATTCCTCGATCAAAACCCTTGCCTTGCCGATGTAGTTTGCAATTGGCCGAGCAGATTTAGACCACGAGAACGAGAGGATGATGCCAGCGCAGATGGCATAGAGTCCTAATATGCTGAATACCGAGCAAGTATATTTTTTGCCGTTATATCTTGTTATATAGAGGTTGATTATTAAATGCATGTTAATTTGTTTTAGTCATTCTATATTTTACAATATAATGCATTATTGTTCATAACTACTTTCTCAACCAAGCACAGAGAGTCAATAGCGCCTCCACTAAGGCTCGAACCCACGACCTCCCATGTCTTAGTCATTCTATATATTTTCACAAACCGTAAAAGATAGAGGGCAATTGTCAACCGGCATTGAATGCTACATGAATGAGTATGGCCTATCACTAGAAAACACAATGGAAAGATTTCAAGAACTTGCTGAACTTGCTCTCAAGGATTTGAATGGAGGACTCCGCTCCTCAAACCAAGACCTGTTTCTGCAAAGATTCTTTTGCGCATTGTGAATTTTGTTCAATTCGCATATTTTTTTGTTATGTATCAATTTAATCAAGATGGATATACGTACTCATTTTGAAAATGTTCTTAAACCTCACATTATTGCCCACCCTACTCGTAGATCCTATGACAACATAAGAATAGTTCCCGCGATCGATCAGCTATCGAAGTTAATTAGCAATTCAACATTATTGTCAACTCGATCGATCTATGACATCATTTGGACTAATTTGGAGGGAATCATTCCATCACTATCTCTTTGTTTTGTAATAATGGTGCGTGCAGTGCAACTGCCCAACAAACTCTTTCCTGTTGCTTCCTAAAATACAAAAGATCCTGCATGTGCCACTATAGTTAAGATTGTATTAATATATATTGTATTGTTGTGTATTGATTAAAATGTCCTGCTTCTTCAATTCTGAGCAACTCTTATTGGATGCATTCATAACAAGCTCTTCATGGCCAAAATATATACGATGAGTGTTGTGTTTTAGACATTAAATATCTTGATTAAGAGTTGTTGATGCTGTGTGTAGAGAATTACAAACGGACCAAGATTGTTGTATTTGTGTGTAGAGAATTACTCAGCTCGCTAATGGTGCATATTTGTGTTTTGGATTTCCTAACATTGTTGGTGCATATTTGCCTAACTATTGGTGCGACCGTACTGACCGCACGTTAAGGCGCAATCGTTCTTTGTTTATATATCTACCATATCTACCATACTGATAAGAGCCCAAGAGAGTTAGGCCTATAATGGGTAGAAAAAATGGCGGTCAAATTTTTTAATCAAATAAATGGCTCAGATTGATCAGATTTTAATTTTTTCTTAAGATTTCCTAATTTATCCTTAATGAATATGGTTATCCGTTAACTTTTCCGTTAAATATTATCTTTTACGTTAATTTATGTTAGTTCACCATTAACTTACTCATTAATTTCAATAAGAAAGCTAAGGTCTTAGGTTCGAACCCCACCCCAAATAAAGTTGACATAATTAGTACTCTATTTTACTCTTATTAAATTAAATAACAATTTAGTAGCTACAGCCAAAAAAAATACATATGCATTTCTTTAATTTAGAATTACGTGTCTACAATGTCTTAGCTTTATTCAAAAAAAATTATTCATTATTAATAAATTAAATAAGAGAAATTATTTCATTAGTTATATTGTCTTTATTTTTCTCCAATATAAAAATTCTTTACATTCAAATTAATCAATTGATTATATTCGTTACATTGTCCTTACAATGTCTTTATTAAAAAAAAATTATTCATTATCAATAAATTAATTAAGAGAAATAATTTTATTAGTTATATTGTCTTTTATATTTATTCAATGTAAAAATTCTTTACATTCAAATTCATCAATGGATTATATTTAGTACATTGTCTATTATCAGCAGTTAGCGGTTAGCGTTAGCGGATTATATTAGTGAATTTGACCAGCGAATTATATCAACGATTGGTAAAAAGATATTTTAAAAAATCAGCTATTTAGATTAATATGTAAAATGACCTAAGGATAATATACATATATTTAATAATAATAATAATAATAGTAATAATAATAATAATAATAATAATAATAATAATAATAATAATAATAATAATAATAATAACAACAACAACAACAACAATAATAATAATAATAATAATAATAATTGTTTTATAAAAATAAAAAATATATAATTAAGCGAATCATATTAACTACTTGGGAGATTTATTGACATAAAGATATTCAAATCGCACAACAAATTGAAGTGAAACTATCTCGCAATGTCGTTGTTTGGCAATCAGCAGTTACCTCTTCAATATTAGTATATATTTAATATTTTATGCCCTAATTTATATTTTCTCTTCCTTATGTCCCGTATTTGATTTCAACCATACCTATACAATTATTTTATTGACAATCATAATCAATCTTGAATATATTATCTTGCATTTCTAAACTTAGAATTACCTATTTAAATACGCAAATTCAACATTCAATTATCTATGCATGAACAATTCCAATATAATTTTGTCTTGATATACTTTAAAGTACTTATTTAAAAAAAAAAAAAAAAAAAACATTGTACATTATCCCAATCGAGCAATGCGCGTAAAAACTATATATATATATATATGGTTGAGTTCAAATGAGGACAACGATATATAGAGAACTGTGAGGACAAATAATGGGCACACAACTTAATACATAATGGCAAACAAGAATAAATGTAAACATCAGGTTTCGAACTCAGACTCTATAAATTAACAAATCTAGCACGCGACATACAAACTGTGGCACACGATTATATTCGGCTATGCACACGACCTACCGGCTAATGGCAAACACTACATCTGTCCTCACAGTCCTCTATAATATACTTGTTCTCATTTGAATACACACACACACACACACACACACACACACACACACACATATATATATATATATGTGTGTGTGTGTGTGTGTGTGGTCGTGTGGTCGTATCTGTGTCGTTGAATCAGTTTAATCTAACGGCAGTGGTAATTCTGAGAATTTTCGCGCGTTTTGGTAAGTGGGGGTGTTATGGTAATTACAGTGGTCATTTATAGCGGGCGGGTTCCAGAATACACCAACAGTGTTGACAACATACACCAATAGTGTAATAAAACACACTAGAGTGAAACACACCAATAGTGTATTCATGTGTTATAGTAATTACAGTGGCTATTTATAGCAGTCGGGTTCCAGAATACACCAACAATGTTGACAACATACACTAATAGTGTAATAAAACACACAACAATGTGATTTTCCCTATTCCGGTGTTTTATGACGAGTTTACCCTTGCAGTTCGCTGGGTAGGAAAATGTGCGCGAAAATACTGAAAAAAATCTTGATTAATATGATTCATTGGATCTATCTAATCTAATGGCCTATAATTGACCATATGACCACACCTAACAACATGGCCACATGTAATCACCCATATATATATATACATACATATATATATATATATATATATATATATATATATATATATATATATATATATATAAAATTTCCAAACATTTACATACATATACATTTGAAACAAAGAACAGTTTACTTGAAGGCATAAATTCATAAACTTCAAGTATAGGTTTCTTGAGGAAGTAGTACTGATTTCATTGAAAATATAATTTAATAACACTTCACACTTGATTAGATTTAAACCAAAAATACACCAAATCACACGGGGTAGGATTATAAGACTCCTAGAACTGCGGGCTCCGTGAGATTGGCCAGTCCCCTCACGGGACTAGGTGGAGCCCGTGGACTTCACGGGGTGGGATGGCGGGCTTCAGCACCCCACCACTCACCCCCGCCTCTTTCCTGAGGGGCTTGGTCACAGGTCCTACAGACTTGTGGCCTTGTCCCTTTGAAATGCACCAGAGTTACAGAACACACTGCCACGAAAAATTTTAGAGTAGAGACCCCTCAAAACCTTAAGCCTTCAAACTTCATGCAAAAAAAACACATTTTTCTCCAACATACAACTCATTACACATGTATATAAATTTTGATAGATCAATATAACACAAGATAAACCATCTATCATGATTTTCAAGTAGTAGGATTGCTACTAGATTGGCCCAAATTAGGCCCCTTAGGAATTCTAGAACTAGCATCTAAAATAGGCAAATTATTGCAGTGTCGTGTAAATAATAAAAAAAAATACATTTTTAATATATTAAAAGTATTGAATATACATTATACAAAATCAGAAAATGGTCAAATTGGCCCTTTAAGTCAACCGAATAGTGCAATTGGGTCCTCTAAGTAAAAAAACTTCATTCAAATCTCCTAAACTGGTAAAATTATTCAATTAAGTCCAAATTGACTTGTTTAGCAGGTTAACTCATCGTAGGTTTGACACGTGTTTCTTTTTGAAGGAGACTAAACTAGGGCCGGATTTTGGGCTGTGCAACAGTGACGTCAAATTTTAGAGGGCCCAACATTTAATTTTTACCTAGCTAGTTAAGAAATTAAAAACAAAAAAAAATTACAATTAATCTTAAAAAACTCCATGGAGGAATGGTAGAACCGTGTGTTTATTTTGGTATGGCCTCATTTATTTACAAAAACAAGGCCATAAAAATCTAAAAATCGACCGTGGACTACACAATAAAGTTGAGGAAATTGGTTACCAATCTTTGTGAATAGAAGTTCACACCTACAACAAAAGTTTCATGATCTAAAGGCAAGAGTTTCATGATCTAAATGTAAGCAGGATCTTGCAGCACGAGGGAGTCGTGTTCTCAATTTCCAAGCCTTTGTGAATAGGAGTTCACATTTGCAACAAGAGTTTCATCTAAAGGCAAGGGAGATCTTGTAGCACGAGGGAGTCGTGTTCTCTGTTGGGAAAATCCCACTTCCTGTGACAATGAAAATCACAGACCCGACACAGTGCACAAATACGAGAGGATACAAAACAGTTAAAAATAAATATGAAAACAAGAGACACAAGATTTACGTGGAAAATCCCAAATCGGGGAAAAAACCACGGGACCACCACCAACCAAATAATCCACTATAATAAATCTTGGGTACAAAGTTTCAGGCTACCACACGAGCCAAACATCCACAAATCATCAAATGCAATAATTCTAGGCCAAAGACTTCTATTATATTCCACAGGACTAAACAGAATACCAACTCGTACTTAAAATATTCAACCACCACAAGCAAGATGAAAAGAATACAAATAGTACGAGAATACCCAAAAGATGCCTGGAACAAATAAGCTGACCTCCAAAATATTTGATGAAGAAAATACCCAAGAAGTTGGCAAACCTCACCACCCTTCTCGTCTCTCTGTCTGTCGAACAGAATAATGAAAGATGAAGCAAAAGGGTTCGCAGCACGCTAGCACGCTTCTTCCACTGCCAAACATATATATATGGGAGAATGCATCCAAAAACAAAGGAAAGTTGTTTTCTTTTTCTCAACTTAGCCAAAAGAAATAAATTTGGTTTCCTTTTCACAAGATGCTGCCACCTCACCTTGTTTCCAATTCTCCATAAACATATATATTCCTTAATTCAATATTCCTAATTATATACTATATATAAATATATAATAGTAATAATAATTAGGGCTCAAGATGAGTGGAGGTCCAACAAAAATTATAGTGGATACAAATTGGCTTGGTCCAAACATGAGCTATTTACCACATAGGAGGGAAGCCCAACCCAACAAATCTCCCCCTCCCGACTATGTGGAAGATATCGCCATCCCGGCGATAGAGCAACAATCCTCAAACTTCCCGCTTGGCAAAGCTTTAGTCATCATGTCAGACCCATTATCATCAGTATGAATCTTTTCAAGTTCAAGCATCTTGCACTCCAAGATATCTCTAATCCAATGATATCTCGTGTCAATATGTTTTGACCTGTAATGGAACGTGGAGTTCTTTGCAAGATGAACTGCACTTTGACTATCACAATAGAGCACATACCTGTCTTGAACAAACCCGAGCTCCTGAACAAACTTCTTCATCCATAGCATTTCTTTACTGGCCTCAACAGATGCTATGAACTCAGCTTCAGTGGTAGACAAAGCAACACACTTTTGCAATCTTGATTGCCATGAAACTGCTCCCCCTGCATAGGTAATTAGATAACCTGAAGTAGATTTCCTGGTGTCAATGTCCCAGGCCATATCTGAATCAGTGTACCCGGCAAGAATAGGTTTCTCTATACCAAAACACAAACTCAGACTTGAAGTACCCCGAAGATATCTCAGAACCCACTTCACAGCATCCCAATGTTCTCTCCCTGGATTTGAGAGAAATCTGGTAACAACACCCACTGCATGAGCAATATCTGGTCTTGTACATACCATGGCATACATCAAACTACCAACAACTGAAGAATAAGGAACTCTTTGCATTTCTTCATTCTCTTTCTCAGTAGAGGCACATTGCTTCTTACTTAACTTGAAATGCATACCAAGAGGTGTATTCACTGGCTTAGCTTTATCCATACTGAATCTCTCAAGTACTTTCTCTATATACTTCTCTTGAGATAACCACAACTTCTTGTTCTGCCTGTCACGAATGATCTTCATCCCAAGAATTTGCTTTGCTGGTCCCATGTCCTTCAGAGAAAAGGACTTACTTAACTCTTGTTTCAACTGTTGAATTCTTGAAACATTGCGACCAACAATCAACATATCATCAACATAAAGCAACAATATAACAAAGTCATCATCAGAGAATCTGTTTACAAAAACACAGTGGTCTGAAGAAGTCTTCTTGTACCCATGCTTACTCATAACGGAAGTAAACTTTTTATACCACTGCCTCGGAGCTTGCTTCAATCCATACAAACTCTTCTTTAACCTGCAAACATAATCCTCTTTCCGTTTGACTTTGAATCCCTCAGGTTGCTCCATATATATCTCCTCATCTAAATCACCATGGAGAAATGCTGTCTTTACATCCATCTGCTCAATTTCTAAATCCAAACGAGCTGCTAGACCCAACACAACTCTAATGGATGAAAATTTCACAACAGGAGAGAAAATTTCATCAAAATCAATACCTTTCTTCTAGCTAAAACCTTTCACCACCAGTCGAGCTTTGAATCGTGGAACTGAAGTGCCCTCTTCATGTTTCAATCTGTAGACCCACCTGTTCTTCAAAGCTTTCCTGTTCTTTGGTGCCCTTACCAACTCAAAGGTATCATTTGCATATAGGGAACTCATCTCATCCTGCATAGCCTCAAGCCATTGTCTCTTTTGCTCACTCTCCATAGCTTCTTCATAGAACTCAGGTTCTCCCCCATCAGTCAATAACACATACTGACTGGAAGAGTACCGAGTAGATGGTCTCCGTTCCCTGTTAGACCTTCTAGGAGGATCAACTCGAACCTGCGAAGGAACTTCTTGTTCCTGGTGCACAACATCATCAACATGACCATCCACATCAACTGTATCATCCTGATTGTCTGGTACAAGATCACCGTTCTGCCCATTCTCTTGAACCTCATCAGCATCATGTTTATCTTTGCGGGAAACTGGCTCACAGTCAATCAAACTTCCATTGTCTTGAGATTCTGGCTTTCTCACTTTGTCAACATCTCCAATGGTTTGATCTTCAAAGAACACTACATCACGGCTTCTCACAAGCTTCTTCTCAACTGGATCATACAGCTTGTAGCCAACTTCATCAAGACCATAACTAATGAAAATCCACTGTCTAGTCTTCGAGTCCAACTTAGATCTTTCATCTCTTGGGACATGCACAAATGCCTTACAACCGAAGACTCTGGGGTGATCATAAGAAACTTCCTTTCCACACCAAACCTTATCAGGAACTTCATTATTCAAAGCAATAACGGGAGATAAGTTGATAACATGAACAGCTGTGGAAACTGCCTCTGCCCAAAAAGAACTAGGCAACTTTGCGTCATCAAGCATACATCTGACTCTCTCCATAATTGTCCGATTCATCCTCTCTAATAAGCCATTTAATTGAGGAGTTTGAAGAGGAGTTTTCTGATGTCTAATACCGTGCATTCTGCAATACTCATCAAATGGGCCACGGTACTCACCGCCATTATCAGTACGAATGCACTTCAATTTCTTCCCTGTCTGTCTCTCAACAAGGGCATGAAACTCTTTAAACACACCAAACACATCACTTTTGTGCTTCAAAGTGTAAACCCAGAGTTTCCTAGAATAATCATCAATGAAGGTCACAAAGTAAGATGCACCTCCAAGTGATCTAACCTTCATTGGTCCACAGACAACAGAATGTATCAACTCAAGTGGCTCCGGCTTCTTCGAAGGAGAATTGCTCATAAAAGAAACTCTTTTCTGTTTCCCTGCCAAGCAATGAACACATCTGTCCAATCTAGCTTCCTTTACTCCTGAAAGCTTCTTCTTCTTGGCAAGGTAATCAATCCCCTTTCACACTCATGTGGCCAAGTCGTTTATGCCACAATTCTGATGCACATTCTTTTGCTGCCACATTCACTGAATCACCAGAAATAGAGCTTTGTAAAGAGTACAAGTTAGAAGACTTGTTACCTCGTGCAATGACCAGCGAGCCTTTAGTGATTTTCCAATGTCCATCACCAAAGAAACAACAGAAACCATCATCATCGAGTTTTCCTGTAGAAATGAGATTCAGTCTGATACTCGGTGCATGCTTTACATTTTTAAGTTCCAGCTTTGTGTCATTGCTGGTCTCAAGACAAACTGTACCGGTACCAATCACCTTCACCTGACCATCATCACCCATTCTTAGCTCTCCAAAGTCACCTGGAGTATATGAAGTAAAGAATTCCTTCCTTGGTGTAACATGGTAAGATGCGCCTGAATCTACAATCCAAGTTGTCTCTTGGAATGCAACATTGACGGCGTTCTCATCACAAGCAAGAAGCAAATCTGCTCTAACTATTGCAACCTGGTTCTCTGTGTGATCATCTTTCTTGTCTTGCTTCTGTTCCCTTTTCAACTTGAAGCAGTTTTTCTTGATGTGACCCTTCTTGCCACAATGATAACATTCAACATCCTTGTGCTATGACCTTGACTTACTTCTGCTTTTATCTCTACCCTTCTGACCCCTTTGTTTGTTTCTCCCCCTATCATTTGTAACCAAAATACCTGACCGAGAAGTGGAGGTGTCTTGAGATCTTCTTCTTGACTCTTCATTCAAGATACCACTCTTGACATACTCCATGGTCACAACACCGTTGGGAGCAGAATTGGTCAAAGAAACCCGAAGTGTTTCCCAAGAATCAGGTAAAGTGTTAAGCAACCAGAGACCAAGTACCTCATCCTCAAATTTGATGCCCATGCTAGACAACTGATCAAGAACACCCTGAAAATCATTGACATGATCATTGATCAATGTAACTTCCCTGAATCTTAGATTCATCAACTATTTTAGCAAAAACAATTTGTTATTGCCCGTCTTTGAAGCATAAAGGGTCTCAAGTTTATCCCACAGGCTTCTGGCATGTGTCTCGTTGATAATGTGATTCATAACATTATCTTCAACCCATTGGCGAATATAACCACAAACTTGTTGGTGCTCAAAGTCCCACTCTTCGTCTGACATGCTTTTTGGCTTTGCAGTTGCAAACACAGGTAGATGTAATTTCTTCACAAACAGAAGATCCTTCATCTTGGCCTTCCAAATGTGATAATTTCTACCATTCAATCGTACCATATTACTCATATTTGTCTCCATGTCAAATGTACCCAATCAACAACCAAGGCTCTGATACCACTTTGTTGGGAAAATCCCACTTCCTGTGACAATGAAAATCACAGACCCGTCACAGTGCACAAATACGAAAGGATACAAAACAGTTAAAAATAAATATGAAAACAAGAGACACAAGATTTACGTGGAAAACCCCAAATCGGGGAAAAAACCACGGGACCACTACCAACCAAATAATCCACTATAATAAATCTTGGGTACAAAGTTTCAGGCTACCACACGAGCCAAACATCCACAAATCATCAAATACAATAATTCTAGGCTAAAGACTTCTATTATATTCCACAGGCCTAAACAGAATACCAACTCGTACTTAAAATATTCAACCACCACAAGCAAGATGAAAAGAATACAAATAGTACGAGAATACCCAAAAGATGCCTGGAACAAATAAGCTGACCTCCAAAATATTTGATGAAGAAAATACCCAAGAAGTTAGCAAACCTCACTACCCTTCTCGTCTCTCTGTCTGTCGAACAGAATAATGAAAGATGAAGCAAAAGGGTTCGCAGCACGCTAGCACGCTTCTTCCACTGCCAAACATATATATATATGGGAGAATGCATCCAAAAACAAAGGAAAGTTGTTTCATTTTTCTCAACTTAGCCAAAAGAAATAAATTTGGTTTCCTTTTCACAAGATGCTGCCACCTCACCTTGTTTCCAATTCTCCATAAACATATATATTCCTTAATTCAAAATTCCTAATTATATACTATATATAAATATATAATAGTAATAATAATTCGGGCTCAAGATGAGTGGAGGTCCAACAAAAATTATAGTGGATACAAATTGGCTTGGTCCAAACATGAGCTATTTACCACATAGGAGGGAAGCCCAACCAAACGTTCTCAATTCCTAAGTCGTTACGCAAAGGGCAATGGGAACAGTTTCATCTAAAGGCAAGAGAGATCTTGTAGCATGAGGGAGTCGTGTTCTCAATTCCTATGTCGTTACGCAAAGAGCAACGGGAAGTGTTCAAGTTTCGTACTTGCTTGTATAAGCTGCTATGTCTTATGTAATTAAAAATGCATAGCGAATTGAGCTTCATTCTAGGCCAGCTAAGGCCTCATGGATTCAACTACGTTAAAATCTTGATGTCTCAATTTTGTTTATGCATTTTAACCTATATGTTTTTTTTTTTTAAGCAAAGAAACTTTTATTGACAACAGATAGTCCGATGAGAAACAAAACCTTTGAGGTCAGACAACAAACCTAATTTGGCTTTTACAGGAAGAGAATCTAGAAAAGAAAAAATCTTTGGATAACTAGCAGTAAGACCCTCCTCCGCCAGAGCGTCAGCGACCTGATTAGCCTCACGGTAAGGGTGTCGGATCGTAGACCCCCACTCTGAGAGATAAAAGCGAACGTAGATGACAGCCGATCTAATCCTCCAAGGAATCTTCTCGCTCGATGAAGAGACAAGACCGCTAGAGCTTGAGAGTCTACCTCAATGATCAGAGGCCGAGTTACAATCATATCGCACCATTGAATGGCCTGCTGGAAGGCAAGAACCTCCGCCTCCAGAGCCAATGACGCGTCCAGTCGGAAGCACAGCCCCATAAACATCTGGCCATGTGAATCTCTCAAGAAGGCCCCACCCGCCGCGCCAGCCGATGAGAAAAAAGCATCCATATTTAACTTTAGCCTCCCCACCGGTGGAGTTACCCAATTAATCCAAATGGTCACCCGATTTGTCGGACGGCTCTGATGAGCAATGAAACCTTCTGATAAGAGAAAAGCACCAGCCGCTTTTTTCCACTTCATGATTAATTATAACATGTAATCAAGTATTTAGGCCTACTTAATTATCATAATTGAGATCAAGAAAACATAGAGATATGGATAATGATACTGAGAGTCATCATACCATATGGTAATTTAACTTTATTATTTTTAAAACAATATTTCATGACACAAACAAACTACACATACCATAAGACTCACTGAAGTTCACATAATTATATTGATCTAGGTAGGACTAAAATTTATTAATCTATAAATACCAAAGCCTAAAGTTTTTTCAAATTTCAAATAAAATGATATGCTGAGTAAATTTCAATTTTGGTTCTGTGACTATTGAGATCTTGTTAATTGCAATCCGCGACTTTTAAAATTATTAATTTAGTACCTTAACTATTCAATTTTGATCACTCCCACCAAATTACCGGTCAAATCTCATAAAAAAAAATTAATGAGTAAAATAATAATAAGGATATTTTAATCACCTTCTCTTCAGCTTACGTCTCCTTGCGGCCAAAGAAGGGAACCTGTTTGTCATCTTCCTGCATTTGGGGAAGGAATATCCCATTTAAAATCTCTGTGTTCATGTGGAAGTTGCTGAGGCGTATCCTTCCCTTCCCGGATATTCTTGAGCATTTTGGCTTCTGTATGCCGTCCTTCTGTCCATTCTGCATTGCTGCAAGTGCTAGCCTAGAGCACTGCCTCTTTCATTGCTCCGCTGCCCATCAAGTCTGGACTTATTTTGGTAGAGTTTTTGGCTTAGCCCTCAACAACGCCCACTCTATTCGTGCTGCCTGCCATGCATGGTGGATTTCTGCTTCACCAGGTTCGTCACCAGAAAGTATTCTTTTGCCATGCCTTCTCCTGTGGTTTCTATGGGTAACATACAATGACTGCATCTTCAATGGCGCTACCTTTTCACCTTCGGGGGTTATTATGCGAATTAAACATGAGTCCTATCTCATTTCGCTGGCTAACCCTCCTTACCGCAAGAATGATTTAGCAGCCTGCTTCCTTTCTGAAGGTATGGTTGCCAGATTTGCTGCTCCGCCACGAAGGACAACGATCTGGGTGAAGTGGTTAGCACCGCCATCGGGCAGGCTGAAACTCAACTCGGATGCCGTCTTCACATCGGCGGGCGCAGCAGGTGGGGCTATTCTCAGGGATTCCAGAGGTCTCTGCATTGCTGGGCTTTACTTCAGATTGGAGGCGACCTCAGTTCTTGAAGCTGAAACTTTAGCGTTGAGGAAAGCTGTTCAGTGGTGTGAAGCAATGGCTTTGCGGCCCTCTGCCATTGAGGTCGATGCTCTAGATCTTGCTCGTTTGGTTACCTCACCGGAAGCGAGGTCTCCATGGAAAATCGGTGACTCGATCCTTTACATTCGCTCCTCCCTCCTGTCTTGGGGTTCGATGTTAACGCATGTCTACCGGGAAGCCAACCAAGTAGCCTATGCCCTCGCGGTGGAGGGTCTGGTTGCAAGTTCTCCCGCGGTTGTTTGCTCTTTCCTAACCTTACCTGTCAAGGCTAAATTAGCTCTTCTGTATGACTTCGGGGGTTTTGCTACCTGCGGGGCGATTCGCCTTTAATAAAAGTTACTTCGCTTAAAAAAAAAGGATATTTTAATCATTTCACTTCTCTTTTCTTTCATCGGGTCTATCTCTTCTCTTCCGTTTCCTCAACAATTGTTTCTTCTTGGAAGCTTCGCCTGCTAAAGCTCATCCTCCAAAGTCCAAACCCGGCTACTTCCTCTGTCCTAATTCCTCCCCCAATACCGACAGAACATAGAAATCGAATTGAAGAGATTAATTTCTCGGGAATGGAAAATACAAAGATTGACAAGTGACAAGCAAACAATATGACAAAAGGAAATAGTTAAACAACATTTACTCTTGTAACGATTTTTAGGCTGTAGAAATCAAGGAAACCTCATTTCTTCCAAGATTAATAATATCAGCTATACATGTAACACCCCGGATTTTCAAGATATTTAAAACATATAAAATAAAGGTAAAATCTCATTAAATCCCAAATTACGATACAAAGAGTACGGGGTGCTATGCCACACCCGAGCTAGAGAACTCGGGTGCACAGGCTAAATTCTAAAACCTCAATCAGTATCAATACTAAATCATGGCACACAGGCCGACAAGGGAAACTATCTAAGCTACGCCTCAAGCTTCTAACGCGCTCCAGTGATCTACTCGTCTGTGCCTGAAAGCCAAATATATCTGTTCAGCAAGAGATGCTGGTAACCCACTCCAACGTGTTGAAATACAATACATATAGATATATATATATAGATATACGAAAACCATTTTTGAACATGAAGATATATCCTACGAACTCTAGCTTTTAAAACAGGGATAGACTCAACAGATAGAGCTAAGCACAGACAGCAGTTATACCCAGCATATACGGTTCACAACAGGCAAGACAGATAAGATAAGCACAATTAATAACCATAACTAAGCATTACTAGCAAGAGCCCTATAACAGTCACAACATCAACCCTTCTTATCTCATCATACAGCACACTTTGTTGGCTCCACAGGACCAATCGCATACCCATACATAAGGGTCAGCGCATATAGCTCTGACACGGCCCCGCAGCACCCTGCCCCGTCTCACAGCACGGAGGGGTCGATCGCAACCGACCGATGAGCCGCAGCTCTATATAATATTTATATCCCTGACCGGTCTCTACCAGCCTGGTTAACAGTTGGGATGGTTCTCAACCCATTCAACTGCCCGTATAGTGGACCTTTGTCCTATATAATATTTTTATACCTGACCGGTCTCTACCAGCCTGGTTAACAGTTGGGATGGTTCTCAACCCATTCAACTGCCCGTATAGTGGATCTTAGTCCTATATAATATTTATATACCTGACCGGTCTCTACCAGCCTGGTTAACAGCCGGTATGGTTCTCAGCCCACCCGACTGCCCGTATAGCCCGATTGATCTCAACCGAATCGGGGTAACATGCACACATAACACATAGCAAGAACATGCAACCCACATTAACACATTGGGAAGGGGGAGAAAACGTATAACAAAACCTATGCGTGATCCTTCACATTCTAAGAATAGTCCTAAGGGTTCATACTTCTTTCACCTAGGTCAACGGGATACCAATTCAACTAGCATGCAATATATAAGACTCATACGACCTACGAACGGTACCCGAAAATTAAACTAAACATAGGCACGATAGACGGAGTCCGTTGGGACACCACGAGGGTCGGGGGAACATCAAACGGGGAAGCCAGGGTCCCGAAGGGTGGGAATTTCCAGCGGGTAGCCGGTGGATGGGGGGTCCACCCGTCGGCTGCCCGCCGGGATTTACTGTTCCGGGCAGCGGGTGCCCGGCGGGCAGCTGCCCGCCCACCGGCTGCCCGCTGCCGGAGCTCCTCTTTTTGGCCGCGGGTAGGTGGCGGGTCCCCTACCCCCCTGACTCTTTTCACCAAAAACGCCCCGGGAACCTTTGTGGAACCCGGAACCATGCTTAGACACTTTCAAACGCAATTAATAACACACGTAGACAATTAACGGATCAAAATCAAGAAACAAACGGCACATAACCTATCATGCTATTCTAAACATAATAAACACCCAATCATGCGAAATCCCACCCAATATACCAAGAATATTACCATACGAATTCCACGACATAACCTAGGGTTCTAATTATTTTTAAATCAACAAGAACACAATTCATCTTCCAAAATCAAGATTCGGTAGGAATATCATATAACTATCAAGAACCTCATATAATCATTAAGAACATCAGGAACACCATGTAATTATCAAGAACGTCATGTAATCGTCAAGAACACCATAATTATCAAGAACCTTTCATTATCAAGATCACCCATGGAAATCATCCCACCAATCATCAATAATAATATCTCAAATCATCAATACACAATAATATCGGGAAATCCTAAGAGGGGAATCATAACTAAGAAAATAGGTTTTGTTGAGACATGGGTTATCTCTTAGCCTTAACTAATTCCTTGCCTATGAAGGGTCTTTCTTTAAGCTTTCTTGCTTTCTTGATTTCTTCTAAGGGAATTCTTGGAGCTCTTTGGGGTGGTGGAACGTTTATTGTGGTGGGGCGTTCTAGGTGCCTCTTAAGTCCCCTATTTATATATTTAGGAGTCCTAGTTAGGAACTAATATTATAGGCTTGCTAATTCTATTTCTTTTGGGACTAAGGATTGGGTTTAGGGATAAGGGCCCGTGGACTATGGTGGGCCTTTCCTAATTAATTATTGTGATTTTATTCTTTCTTTTGGGTAATTGATTAAATGATTTAATTGATTTTAGGGGTCGTAACACGGGGTGTTACAATACATAATTCCAATGCATATGAAATCAATTACTAATGAAAATCTGAACTCATTTATAAGAATTGGATCAAATATAAATTTATGAGTTAGTTTTTGTAGTGTACTTTAAACTTAAGCTCATAATATAACAGTTGATATTAGAAACACGTCTACTCTGCCATGTACCGTCTAGGACCCCGGATAATGCCATTCTGATCAAAATGGTATTGCAAGTATATGTTAAACAAGACTCTTTTTCCCATGTGACAAGGAAAGTATGCAGTCACTACAAGAGGGCATGTGCACTAGGTAAACTTCATTTTCCAAGCTAAATGAAATTCATACATTTTTCATATTAAAAAATTAACTAAAAACGACATTTATAGTGACAATTTTGAGTGGGTACATTTTCAATTTTGATCGAGTCAAAAAGAGATTCAAAAATGAGACCGAAAAGCTTAGACTCGTGTCCACTTGAAATAAACTAACTCTAATGTTATATGAGAATTAACTTTGTAACAGCAAGTGTGAGTGTGACACGCCTTAAATTGTAACTGATCGAAATATTAAAAATAATTTTTGAATAAAATTTCAAACTACTATACCTTTCATCATATCGTTTCAGGCATTGTCCACAACGCCGTTGTTGATGATGTATCAGTTACAACTCCAAATAGTATATCAATATTTTAACTATATAATCTGGAGGTGTGGTTGAGTGGAAGGGACTTAACCTCGGAAGATAAAGGTTATTGTTTTTCAGGACAAAATGAATGCATCAACCTCGGAAGGAATTTATAAAAAGGATGAATAAAAGAGTTGTTAGATAAAAGCCAACTTGTCCAACACATACAAGTCTATACATATAAGTAGAAGGAATCTTTTTTAACCAAAGTATGGTTAAGCACTTACAAGGAAAAAACAGTCTTTACCTAATGGTTCATGGCAAAACAAATAAAGGCATTTGCTGTAGCTTTTGGGAATTTGACAACTTTTGAACGGCTACCACTTGCCAAGTCACAACATGGAAATTCAAATTTCAAGTTGGCACTCAACCCCTCTTCTATAAAAGGAGGACCCAAGTTTAGAAGAAGATGCTGATTGTAATGTTGGTTGAAAGATTTCTAAGAGAAAACTCAACACTTTATCAAGTATTCTATGCTAAAAGAGAATCATCTAGATTATAAATGTCCAACTCTCAACATCAATCATCTTTCTCAATTGAAGGGTTGGAATATCATCCTAGTAAGACAACTTTGTTGTTGAACCTTGGCTAGAGTTTGATTAGATAGTGAAAAATTAAGTCGAACCGGAGTTCGTGACTTATTCCAATGACTGTCACCAGAAGAAGCAAGATAAGTAGTAGTGAATGCGAAAGGCTTCCGCACTCACCTGCATTTTTGTAACAATACATAGTGAAAAACTCCTTGGGTTATAAGGTGAAAAGTGGAGTAGAAAAATTTTATGAACCACTAATTTATATATATATATATATATATATATATATATATATATATATATATATATATATATATATAATCACACTTAGATTATTTATAACTTATCTTGCGACTAACCTTCATAGTCGATTTCACACGTACATTGTGACACCCCAGAAAATTACCATTTAAACGAAATTAATTGTCTAATTAATTCTAAGGTTGCTTTATAAATTCCTTCCTAATTTCCTTATTAAATAGTTGAAGGACCTAAATTGACCAGATTCCTTAGTCAAGTGAATTAGTCAATGAGAAAGACAATGTGCTTCATGCATTGTACTTAGCTAGCTTTTGATGTCTTCCTAACCATTTTGAGAACAAGGGAGACTATTTTAGTCTTTCCCCAACTTTTACTTGACCTCCAAGATATTTCCCTAGCATCACCACTCTTGTATTTTCCACATTATGCAAGAAATACATTTCTCCCTCCTTTCTCTCTAAAAGCTTAGCTTCTTCCCCAAGCTAGACTAAACCCCCCCCCCCCCCCCAATCTTGCAAGGAATCCACCAAGATCCTAACTTGCATCCACCAAAACCTTAGGAAGGGTAAGTCCTAAAATTGGCTAGTGTTTTTACTTAGTCTTTCCTTATCTTTATCTAAGTTTTGTTGTTTTGTTTAGGTTTGGTTGTGTTTGGGAAGATTTTGAAGAAGACCTTCAAGAGGAAGAATATGAGTTGGAAAGAGTGTTCTTAGGCATAAGAGGTAACCCATGTTCTACAAAACCTATTTTATACTTGTTATTGATGCTTTCTTGATGATCTACTGATGTTCTTGGGAGGATTTATGCATATTCTTGTGTTTATGCATGTTAGAGTTTGTGATTAGGGTTCATAAATGCTATTCTTTGAGCTATTCTTGTTGTTCAAGTTCCTTTGTTGATTGATGTGAGATTTTGGGTGTTTTGGACTTGAACTTGGACTCCAAGGCAATTTTCCCCGAAGGGAAAACTTATAAAATAAAGCCAAATCCATTGATCGAATCCCAAACAGAGCATAGAGCTAACTATAAGTGTCGGGGTGCACATAGGTTTGAGAACCTAGGTGCACAGGCTAAGTCAGCTAAACATAATACGACCTTAATTCAATATTCAAATACAATCCCAACGAACACATGCGAACTACAGAGCTAAGGATAAATAAGCTAAGCCCAGGCTCTGACTAGCGCGCTCCGAAATTAATGCTCATTACCTGAAAAACATTCAGTATAACAACCGTCAACGAGTAATTCTGGTAACCCACTCCAACGCGTTAAGTACAATATAGATAGATATAAGAAACTCATTTTGAAACTGAATTACATATATACTTACGAGACTCTAAGCTAGTTTAAATCTAAGATTAAGACTCAAGGCATATTAACAGACTCAATATCATAGGATAATCATAGGAACTAACAGGCACCCTAAAGGGTGGCGAGAAGTCTAGAGGGGGGGGGGGGGGAGGGGAGTGAATAGACTTCTCTAACTTTTCCAATTCTTTCGCAAAACACACAAGGCAAATAACACTTTGATAAATCAACTCTAAGTAACAAGCATCAACTAGATAAACAACTTAGAGTGTGCAGCGGAATAGGTAGCGGTAAAGTGTTATGCTTAAAAGTGTGGTGCTCAAAGAGAGATTCTAAACATGCAACACGTTAGAAATACTTGATATGGTTCAAAGATGATGTATGCAAAGTTTGGCTTGCATGCAAACGTGGGAACTATCTAACCCAGACGGATAAAGATATGCGATAAATCGTAATCGGGTTAGTTCACAGTTAGAATAAGCATGCACAAAATATATGAGCAGTAAGTAAATAGAGAGAGAGAGATTTATAGTGGTTCAGAGGTGGTGTAATCCTCCTAGTCCACTCTTCTCCTTTCACTCCAAGGAGGAAATTCACTATTCTTCGATCACCCAGATACAATAGTGAATAAGTGCCCAGCGACACTTCTCCGAGTGCTTCGCACAAAGCTACACTCCACCAAGGTTTTTCGCAAGCTCCTCCTGTTACTTCGCCTTCCCGAGTACTTCGCACCAAGCTGTACTCCTACACCACGAGAACTGCGCACAAAGCTACGCTCTCACAGGGTTTTCACAAGCTCCCCTTGTTACTCTGCCCTTTACACCGAGTGCTACGCACAAAGCTACACTCCAACTGGGTTTTTCACTCTCTCCAGTTACTCCGCCCCTTTTCTACACTCAGTAGAAGATTTACAATGAAATACAAAGATTTCTTTTCTCAGACTTGAATTCTATCGTATATAGCTCAATATATCACTTGATGATTGATTTGTTTTTCGTTTTTTGTAAATCCGTGTTTGTCTTCAAGTCTGCTTGGACAATTTATAGCCAAAGAAAGCTATTTGCCCATTGATCAACTTTCGATCTCGATCGTCCATTTTGAATTGTAGTTGATCAAATAATATTGTCAACTTGATCTGAAATATTAGGTAGATGTCATTTCTCCTTTTCTCAGATGATTTAAATATTTTGCCCGTTGCCGTGTCTTGAATTTTGTAGCCTCCAAACTTTGAATAAATTCGGCGCGGCAATTTTGATATTTCTTGTCCTTCATAAATGCTCTGACATGTCAAGTTGATCAAATAATTTATCTGTTGATTCTTGCTTGAGTATAAAACAATTTCTCCGCGAATCAGCCTTCTTCGAGCGTCTCCGGTTCCACCGTAAAAACATGATGTTCAGATGAAAATATATCAGATATTTTCTCCTTCATGATCCTTGTACAATAATATACTGGAACCTCTGTAAAAACTTCAGTCATGGTGAGATGCTCTGTTTTGATTTTAAGTTTGGTCCACCATACTTGTGTGTTTTTGTGTATTCACCTTGGTTAGTCTCCAATTTACTTAGTCTCCCTTTGGTAGCTAGTCTCCAATACACTTGAGCTAGTCTCCCATACGGTATTAGCTAGTCTCCCAAGCAAGGTAAAAATGCTTCACTTAAGATTTGAACTTAGGATCATTTGGCATAGCTCACACGAGTTTCTTCCAACTCCTCTAGCATGGTTCTTGGTGACTTATCCGCAACATAATTATGTTAAGCTATAATCCAGCTTAACATCTTAAATCAAATTATAATCTTCCAGACTTACATGGGTTGCATGATATGGGTGCATCATACTCCGTGGACTCAAATAGAAATAAAAATGGGGACAACTTGATTTTTCAAAAATACATTCGGCTCATCAAAATTTACAATATATTCCTAACAATATATACTTACGAGACTCTAAGCTAGTTTAAATCTAAGATTAAGACTCAAGGCATATTAACAGACTCAATATCATAGGATAATCATAGGAACTAACAGGCACCCGAAGCATGCAATACAAGATATGACAGACAGATAAGCATACAAATAATAAGTAGAGGCAACTCAGGCATTCAATACAATCAATTAGCAAGTAGTCATCAAACAGACAATTCATCCTCCAACCTTATACCAAGTTCCAACCTTGTAGCTCCCCTCCGTCCTTATATTAGTTCCGACCTATACCTCCAGGCCACCCTTATATCACCACCCCTTATGCCTCCGGGCAACTACATGCTCCCACCGACAAACCGCCTATCAACCGCCAACATATCAAGATGGTGCCGCAGTGCCATTCAATGATCCGCACCTCTACTGCCACTATCAAGGGGTTAGCGCATATAGCTCTAACATGACACCGCAGAACTTATAACCTGACTCATGCTAAACAACAAGCTAGTCGAATGTGGGTGTGTGCCTTTAGCACAGTCACCGCTATGGCCTGTACCTTTAGTACAATGACTGGCACAAGTGGTGCCAACCGCCAACAATTCATTTCCACCAATCACAATCTTATCATCATCATCATCATTAGTCACACCGGTCATTGCGCAATGACCACGATACTCATCACCATTGAATCAATTAACACATAATTAAATAACAATAAAGACACAACAACAACGACACATATTACACATAAAATCCTAGAACGATGCCTAAAACACCAAACGAGACTCATACACGACAAACGGGGTACAAAGGGACACGGGGAAACATCAAATGGGGGAAAACATCACGCCCAACACCAAGATTCTAGCGGGTGGGGGGCAACCCGCTAACTACCCACCGGCGGCCACACGCTATTCCAGCGAGTGGCTGGCGGGCAAACCACCGCCCGCCGGCTGCCCGCTGGAACTGTGATACGGGCAGTTGGTAGGTGGCGGGTGGTCAGTCCCCCCACTGATACACAGGCAACTTTCGGTCCCGGGATCTCTCGTGGAACCCGAAACCATGTCCACACGCATTCAAACACATAACGACAACACCACGTATTCAATTAACGGAATTAAACCAAGAATCACACCAAATACATCCGAACACGATTTCTAAACATACCAAGACCCAACATAAATCATATAACGATTCAGGAACATCAAGGAATCTATATGCAAAGTCCTAAACATAAGTCCTAGGCTAAACTCAATACCCGATCATGCATAATTCCACCCAAATATACCAAGAACATCATAATACGAAATTCACGATATAACCCTAGGGCTCTAGACATAATCAAAATACAAGATCATTCATATAATCAATCATAATATCAAGAACATCAAGATTATCACATAAACATCAAGATTATCACATTAACACAATATAAACCCTAGGCAAAGCTCTATCAAGACTCAAACACCGAATCATATATCAAAGGAGGCAATGAATAAGATATAACAAGGAAAATAGGTTTTGTCGAGACATGGGTTACCTCTTAGCCCTAATCAATATCCTTGGCTAATAAGGTTCTTCTCTAAGATCTTCTTCCCGTGGATTCTCCTACGTTTGGTGGCAGGGGGATTCCTCTGTAGGTTTCTCTTTGGGAATATCTTGTGTGGTAGAATTAACTATGGTAGGGTTTCTAAATGCTTCCTAAGTCCCTGTATATAGATTTAGGAGTCTCAACTAGGGTCTGAATGGTAAGGGTCCACTTATCCTATTTCTTATAGGATTAAGGATTTGGTTTAAGGATAAGGGTCCATGGTCCATTGTGGACCACATTAATTTATTGAAGGGAATCCTAACCAATTTTAAACCTTTTTTTTTAATTATTATTAACGGGATTGGTCACATGATTAGTCCGGAATTAAAGGCCGTAACAGGGGTGTTACACCCTCCCCCCTTACAAGGAGCTTCGTCCCCGAAGCTCATGCACAGATTACTCCTTTATCCCAAGATGTCATGCAATTTGGTCTCCCGGTTAAGGAAATGTGACTCAAATTTTAAATTTAATGGGGTAGAGAGGGGTCTGATTAGGTCGGTGGCAAGTAGTGTTTGAGATTTCGAGTATACCTTGGTTTCCCAATCCCGAGCTTGAAGCTCCACGTGTGCCCAACATGGTCTTGATTACCGCCACTCTCCTGTCCAATCAGCTTGTCGTGAGAATCAAGGACGAGAATCCCTCATCCAAGATCCAATTCTGTCTCATGAGTTGCGCGAGGATGCACTCATTGATAAACATTATTTTTATTTTTATTGTTATTTTAAATAATAATTTTATAGTTAATTGCAAAAATTAATTAATTTTATATCTAATTTTATTTATTATTGTTATATTTAGCTTTATTAATATTGTTTAATTTTGTTGTTGTTTTTGTTATTAAATTAACTAGTATTTGCACCCGTGCGATGCACGGCCATATATATAATGTGTATAATATATAGTATCATATAATGCAAAAATGTAATGATAAGCAGTAATAACTTCATGACACAAACGTGAAATTAGTATTACACATTATTGAATACTTTTTTGTATACGGCATTAGTAGTTGTATTGTGAGATTGTACATTTTCTTCATAAATAAAGATTTTTAATCCATTAGGATTACTAACTCTTGACGCTGCTGCATACATTTGATCATGATTAAAACTGGCATTTTCAAAAATAAACCGACGTTGGATAGTGTTTGACCTTGACTTTTATTTGTTGTCATGGCATATGATAACATCAGCGAAAATTGCTTTATTTGGAACTGAAAATGCAATCTTAAATCAGAATGTGTTAAGGACATCCGCAAAATTAAGACCTTTGTACCTACATTTGATCTGCACATTATTTGAGCTTCCAAAACATGATCAGCCAACTTTGTAATAATCATCTTTGTAGCATTGCACAGACCCAATGAGTATTCAATATTTCTCAAAAGCATAACAGGTGAACCAACTTTTAGAGCCAATAAGTGATTTAGAACTCCAGAACACCGTAAACCATTTAAAAATTCTGGAGTGTGCAAATCAGCAACATATCTACATTAGAATCAGATTTACATACCGAATCACAGCTGAGATACGCCCTTCTTTCGGCTAAATACTTTACAGCTTCTGCAAAAATAGGATGAATTTATACTTGCTCTCACAATATTTTGCCTCGTGCCCTTTGGAATAACTGGTAGAATTTGCCGGAAATCTCCACCTAACACCACTGTTTTTCTTCCAAAAGTCAAATCAAAGCTGTTTGGATTTGTTACACGCATTAGATCTCTCATAGTATGGTCCAAAGCTTCAAAGCAAAATTTATGCATCATTGGAGCCTCATCCCAAATTCTCAACTTACCTTGCATGATCAACTGTGCCAACGGACTACCTTGAATGCGTAGTTCTTCCCCCGGGTAATAAAAGAGACGATATACCACTTGATGTAACATTTAGAACTATATCACCCTTTGACCTTAAAGCAGAAGACAATGTTCTCCACAAAAATGTTTTTCCCATTCCACCGTATCCATATATTCTCAACATCAAGCAATAGTCCTCATATATTAAGTAATACGTGCTCATATATTACCCTTTGCTGTTCAGTTATTTGCTTTTATATATATATATATATATATATATATATATATATATATATATATATATATATATATATATATATATTGTTGGTCCCAAAAGAGGTAAGGTGAAAGTCTAGAGGGGGGGGGGGGGTGAATAGACTTTCAAACTTTTTCGCACCGCACAACAATTGCTAAGCCAGAGATAAACCAAAACTCTTAACTAGATTGTTAGAGTATGGTGCACAGCGGAAATAAATAAACATAAAGTGTGTGTGAGATTGTGTGAGCAGTATATCTCGTGTAGAGCGAATATGTAAAGAGCGGTAAGTAAAGAAAACAGTAAAGAACACAAGACAATTATAGCGGTTCGCGAGGTGGTGTAATCCTCCTACTCCACTTGCTCTTATCTCCAAGAGCAATTCACTATATCTACCACTCCTTGGTTCTAAGATACAATGAATTTCCGTGATCTAGTGCTTTGATCACAAAGCCCGCACTAATCACGCCCAGTGACACCACACTGCTGCTTCGGGTTTCACGTCGCCGCGCTACTATCCCAGGATTTCACGACTCTACGTTACTTTCCCCCCGTCTTCCACACTCCGGTAGAAACGTATCCCGTGATCTGGTGCTTTGATCACCAAGCCCACACCAATCACGCCCAGTGCCTCCGACACTGCTGCTTCGGATCTCACAGCTCCGTGTGACAATCCAGGATTTCACAGCTCCGTGCTACTTTCCTCCCTTCTCTTGTTTTGCTCCAAAACAAGTGTTGTCTTGCTTCCAACTTCTGAGACTCTGTAGATGATCTTCAATGATGCGCAGGTCTCTTTGATGAAGATAAACACTCTGGATGATTTCTCTTGATAGCTCTGAGTGTTTTCTCTCTTCGAATATATCAAGTTAAGCACTTGATATTTATGCTCTGTTTTGCTCTGTTTAAGAACTCTCAGAATATTTTTCTTTTGAAGCTCTCTGAGTTCTTTTTCTTTTCTCACTTCACACTTGAAGATTTTTGGTATGCTCTGTATCAAATGAGATTTTTGCTCTATGCTCTTTCAAGCTTAATTGCTCTATTCGATCTCCTTGATGATTTCAAATTTTCTGCTCTCTTGTTCGTGAGTTCCCCATCTTCAAGTCTTCATATCTTCATCATTTTATAGCTGGTAATGAGAATCTGTCCGTTGGAAAGAGACGCTCTCATTTTTGAAATCTTGTATCTTTTTGTCAGAGATCTTATCTTATCTTCTGCAAAGATGTCAGAAAGGATAAGCTAGCCGTTGTTAGAGCTTCATCTCCATGTAAATGGGTTCTCGAACTTCATCTGATATTTCCTCTGGTTTTACGTTGAGTGGAAATATCTGGGTGTAGAACGGCTTCTCTGATTAGCTCTGAAGTGGTCTTTATATCTTTGGGATTTAAAAAATATTCATTAATTTAATCCCATACTAGTTAAACTAGTATTTTTCCTTGTGAGAATATTTTCACTGTAAGTTCATCTTCATCTTCTTCATTCTCATGTCTGGGTGTTCTCAGACTTCAAACTGGTTGTGAACTTCCACCCAATTTGAATTTCTCCTTTGTAATTGACACACCCAATTTGAATTGAATTTCTCCTTTGTAATTGACACTCACTCAATTTCAATTGGCTTGTAATTGGCTCCCAATTGATTTTGACTCCGCTTTCAATTGACTTTAAAACCCAATTTGAATTGAATTTCTCCTTTGTAATTGACACTCACTCAATTTCAATTGGCTTGTAATTGGCTCCCAATTGATTTTGACTCCGCTTTCAATTGACTTTGAAACCCAATTTGAATTGAATTTCTCCTTTGTAATTGACACTCACTCAATTTCAATTGGCTTGTAATTGGCTCCCAATTGATTTTGACTCCGCTTTCAATTGACTTTGAAATTGGCTCCAGACTTCTCCCAATTTCAATTCTACATTGGCTCCCATCTTGATCTTCTACATTGGCTCCCATCTTGATCTTGAATTGATTCCCATGTGAAACTTGCTCCCAATTTTAATTGAATCCCATGTGAAACTTGCTCCCAATTTTAATTGATTTCAATTGTCGAACTAGCTTCCGCTCCCAATTTTAATTGATTTCAATTGTCGAACTAGCTTCCTCCCAATTTCAATTGTCGAACTAGCTCCCAATTCCTTTGCAATTTCCACTTGTAATCGGCGCCCAAAGCTTAAATTAGCGCCCAACTCCATCAGATTAATTTAATTTGGCTTCTCAAATTTTACCTTGTAAAATTGTTGATGGTGAGTTTCAAACTTGAGCCATTTCAAATAATATATCAAGCATCATCCATTTCGTCCGTACAACTTTTGATTAAATCTCCAATCACTTTTGATATACTCCTTTCTTTCCATAGATGCTTGATCTCCAAGTCAATTTCATGCATTCTTCCAATATTAATTTTCTTCACGAAAATTCTTCTGGGATATCTTCTTTGAGTAGCATTTGACGTGATTTCATATCATTCATCTTCTTCTTCAATTTGTCATTTTCTCCAGACAAATTCTTGATTTTAGGCTTTATATCTTCTTCTTCTATTTTCATCCATCTTCCTCTGTTTTTCTCTTTTCAAATATAGATAATTTTCTGATCGTGGTCTGAGACTCTACTAGACCTAAGAAATAAAATTGGGGGATCTACAAATACATATTTGGCATATCAAAACCATTACACTTTATTCCTAACATATATATATATATATATATATATATAACTAAAAATTTGCTACAAATGTGTTAGATATACTTGTATATAAAATATTTACCGGTTGTAAGAGCACTTATTGGTGTATCATTTAAAGTAGAATATCCACGCATCGATTGTTTCGTGGAACAATTACAACTATTTTGTTGCGATATAGCATTGTTAATATTTGATAAGGGAGAATTTTCTACATTCTCCGCAAACAACCAAATAACACAATTACACCTAAATAAGAATCTATATATACAAAAAATTAATCAAAATATTAAAATTTCCAAAAAAAAAAAAAAAAAAAAAAAAAAAAGGAAACCAAAAATCTATAAAAGATGTATTATTATGATAGACATTTTATTGCCAATAATTATGTTTTACAATGTACATCCCCTGAATACAATATACATTATTTTTGTACTGAATATATATTATTTTGTACTGAATGTATATTATTTTACAGTAGATAAAATATGGTCCACACAACTTGTGTAGACCATAATTTGCCAATCATTATTGTGTGGATCATAGTCTACACAAGTTGTGTGGACCATATTTTGTCTACTGTAAAATAATATACATTCAATACAAAATAATGTATATTCAGTACAAAAATAATGTACATTGTATTCAGGAAATGTACATTATTTTTGTTCTGAGTGTACATTATATTGTATAATGTACATTCAGTACAAAAATAATGTACATTTAGTATATTAAAATTGTAAATTTTGTTAAGGTCTACATAAGATTGTGTGGATCATGGTCCACACAATAATTCTGGTCCACACAATAATTCTACTAACTTATAATGGGCTTGAAGGTCCACTAAATAATGTAATCTAATGGTCCATCAACCATTTCCATTACACAGCCCATGAAGAATTGTAGCCCAACAATAAATAGCCATTCAACCGATTACTGCTGATCTTCGACCATTACACATATGTGGTTACCGTTACTTCAGCATTTTCCCCAAATTGTCTTCGTCTCAGCTCACTGCTCTTCGAGAACAATCTCACTCTATCGATTTGGAAATCAATTCATTCTCTACCATGCCACAAATTGAATAGAATTTCCGTAAGAACAATTCAATATATGTTGGTTGCGTAAGGTAAAAATTGAATGAGCAGAGAAGAACAACTCCTCTACACACCGTCAAAGCGCCTTAATCATCCGAGCAACAAAGTCCGGCAACCATGGTGATAAGGAGAGCTTCCATCAAGAAATAGTAAGTTTTGATGATTTTTTCCAGTTTAAAACAATTTAAAGTTGCCAGATCAGAACCCTAATTTCTTGATTTATAGATCTAACTACTCCGGCGAACAGACCGAAGGAGTACAGCTCAAGATCTAAACTGGAAACATTCATGTGTACATGCAGATAATCTTCGTCGTCCATGGTTGATACAGACAGCGTTCTTAAAATGCGGTCAGTTTCCATTATTTTGTACTAAAAATCCATTCTACATTCATGTTTTAGAATGGCAGTGTGTCAGAAAACAAATTTTAGTATATAGTTTGAAGAAATGTTTAAGTCCTTATTGCTCTATTTTGCATTGACTTCAATTTTCTGTCCTGGGTTATAAGTCAGTATTCTTTAATGTATTTACATTTAAGTGTGATTCTATTTTTAAGTTTTGGTTAAGTCTTAAAATGTACTATAATCTTGTCAATTGATCTTGAGTTTTTGTTTTGGGTTAATCTAAGTTTTTTTTAATCTAAGTTTATTTTAATATTGTATGTCAATGTTGTGTGCATTTTTATTTACAGATTATGACATGTCAGAAACCAATATTTTAGAGATTAATTTTCTGATTCTAAAGACCATCATTTTTAGAGGTTTTCATTTGTAAAGACCATCATTCTGATTCTACAGACCATCATTTTAGAGGTTTTCATTTGCTTTAATTGAGACATACATAGTGCTTTATTTGATTTACACTATTTGAAATAACAAATACATGATGAAAATTTGTTTTCTAAACCAGATTTGTTTTGAAAAGATTGTTTTAACAAATTTATAATTTAACCATTTTCGGTAATCAAGGTATATATTTAACAATTGAAGTGTATTCTGATATATATTTTATAAGTTACAAAGTTTTCAAGTTAAATTACACTTTCTAAGTTCTAAACAAAACCATAATTTACAGATTGATGATCGACTACAGTTTGATGGTACATTGCTGCTAATCTCATCCTGGAAATGTGAAGGATGACATATTGCACCTACTTTAATAACATGTATAAGAATTAACCAATATAGATTTGGAGTAATAGAAGTTTTAATGTGAAATATGAGTTTTAAATAGATACTTAAGCCAATAGCAAAATAGAAAGCATGAGTAGAATTGATATAACACTATAATAGTGCTACCAATTAAATACATCCAAAATCCATGAAAAACAGCATTATAGTTCTAAAACTTTGTCCACACACACACAAACTTCAAATTTTCTCTTGTTTCATACTGTCATTCTTGGACTTCTTATGTTTATTATATGAAGAGAACTGGCCCCGAAGGCATCTATTGACATTGTCTGAATTTTCAGTCACATTTGGCTTTGAATTCTGTTGAGTCTTGTTGTGTCACTGGACTATTGACTTCATCACCTTTAGACCCTTCTTGGAAAAATAAGATAGTGAATACAGTTTAAGTGTTTCAAAATAGAATGTAAATTAACAAACATAAATATAAAATAATTATCCAACTTACTTTGTATCAGCTATGTCCAGTTGTTTGATAGGTGTAGCAACACATGATAAAGAGCAAAGTAACCTATTATAGTACAGATTATATAACTGCTATTCTTATGATTAAAAAAAAATACCTCTTTTAGATAAATCTGCTATTCATATGAATTTTACATTATTAATTATGCCTTTCATTCAACTATGCATTTTATTCAATTATATAACGTTCTTTTATTATATGCAGGATGTGTGTCTTTGAAATAATAGGATATTGGGTTCAAAAATGAGAGTTCGCTATGATATACAGAGCAACCCAGGTAAATGTTACTCGGTAACTTATTCCAATGGAATTAAAAATCACCAACCTAAACCATGAACCCTAAACCCCGGAACATAAAAATCACCAACCTGCAAAAATTGTATAATATTTAGCCAAAACAGAAACTTTTTTGTTAGGGTAAAATCAAGTATGCTTACCAAATTGTGAAATCCCTTATGCCTCTTCAGGACTGTTTGTACTGCATTATCCATCTTGCTTGCTTGCAACTGAAAACCTTTTGTGATTCATGCTTGTAAACAAAATCTTATATATTTATATATACATACCACTTTCTGTCATATATTTTCATAGCAACAATATAGGTTAGCTGTGTGTATTTGCATTGAAAATTACAACTGCCTCACTGGTTTCCATCTGATGAAATAATCTTTGTATATGAAACTAACTAAACAAAAATGCAAATGATGAATACTACCGTCTGATGCCTAAGCCATAAGCATGTAACTGTCAGTTACTATTTCACTTCTAAAACTCACAGCATTGTGCTAAGTGTGTGTATACAGAGACTTAACAAATGTGCAGGTGTTCTCAGTTCTAAGCCTCACCTTAATCTTCAAGCAACTGTGTTGTTCCTCTTCAACAGCAATATGCATAGATGGCATGGTATCTTCGCACAGATTTTGGTTCTTCGTTTCTAATTTGCAGGTGGTTCGAACCGGGGAGATGGTGAACTTGGGGGCGAATATTGATATGAAGGAGCTTTATATAGAGGCTGAAATTTGTTCTCCATGAATATTGTCTTGGAACTATGAATCTTGCTGGAAACGTTTGAAGACCCAAAGACTACATTAAAGAGATTGTTTTTTCGAAGCATTTTATGTATGTGTATATCTGTATATATATATATATATATATATATATATATATATATATATATATATATATATATGTAAATAAATGTAGATTATAGGTTAGTTTCTCAATGTAATTAGAAGTCTTTCATTATTAAAAGTGTAATTTCATTGGTAATTGACAATCTTAACCGGCAGTATCACATTGAAAAGCGTAAGGCAATGTGAACACAATTAATTAGACTGATTGTGTTATTTATCATTAAAACGACGCCGAATTATTTAGGCGGGAAGATGTTTTTGGTAGAAATTTAGTGCTTTATTATAATGATAGATGATAGATTTTATTAATTTTATTAATAAGATTTGTCAGCCCAATAGTTTCTTAATCTCACTTTAATAATGATAATAATAATAGTAGTAGTATTTTAGTTATACTTGGTTAGTATGGAGTTTTAATAATTGTAGAATTTTATTGGGTTCTAATTTATTTTATTGAAGTGAAAAAATAATTATTTCTATAATTCCTCGGTCTTCCTTTTGTACGCAACTAAGCCTCTAGATCATCCGGTCAATACCACTGCGAGAAAGGAGATCGCAAGCAGCTTCTTCGGCCATTGACGTGCAATATAAAAGGAGAGCGATAGAAGGAGGAAAGGACGATCAATTCACTCCGGACTAATTCCGGGGGCGCAACCGGTTCTGGTGTTTGGCGGTGTTAATCTGCGATTCAGCAATTCGACGCAATTTAGTTCCGACGGTGACGTTGGTAGTCTTTCTGGTCGGCAGCAGCACTATTCTGGTTCCTTTTCTTTTGTCATTAAATTAAGTTGCAATCTGTTCCCGTACTCGTAATTAGTACTTCCCATTTCAACTCAAACTTTGTTTAATTGTCCGTAGCAATTTTTGGTTCATTCTGATTAGCTTTTTATAACTTATTTACATTTGCTTAGTGGACTTTGTTGAGGATTGCCTTACTGCATTTTTGAATTGCGCTGAGACGCTAATTACTAGCTTTCACTGCCAAGTTTTAATAATACTGTTTAAGGAAATATTTCCTATTAATCTCTGTGAATGTATATCTTGTATTATCAAACTAATTCATAAGGAATAATACAATATATATAATCCTGACTATGACTACTCTAAACAAGGCAAGTATCAATTTACATAATGTAGAGAATTGTAACAGACAATTACAATGATTTACAATGATTTGATTGGATATACATTAATACACCCCCTCAAGCTGAAGGTTGGAGGGAGACAACATTAAGCTTGCCACGTAGAACGTCAAAGCGCGAAGCTGGAAGCGGTTTTGTAAAGATATCAGCCAGTTGATCTTTGGTGGATATAAAATTGACTAGAAAGTCCCCGGATGCTACTTTGTCACGAACAAAGTGAAAGTCAATCTCAACATGCTTCGTTCGAGCATGAAAAACAGGATTAGCACACAAGTAGGTGGCGCCAAGATTATCACACCATAGTGTAGCCGGAGTACCAGAATGAAGACCCAGTTCACGGAGTAGTGACACAACCCATGTGACTTCAGCTGCAACGTCTGCTAACCCTTTGTATTCAGCCTCAGTGGAAGAGCAAGCAACAGTGCGTTGTTTACGTGAAACCCAAGAGATTAAGTTGCTGCCAAGAAAAACAGCATACCCGCTAGTGCACTTGCGATCGATCGGACAACCAGCCCAGTCGGAATCGGAATAGGCATGAATGTCAGAGGACTGGGAGATAGATAGACGAAGACCATAGTCCAAAGTACCCTTAACATACCGTAACACACGTTTTAAGAGACCCCAATGCTCAACTGTCGGAGCGTGCATAAACTGGCATAGACGGTTCACTGCATAGGAGAGATCAGGGCGCGTAATAGTTAAGTATTGGAGAGCCCCTGCTAAGCGTCGATACTGAGTGGGGTTATCAAAAACTTCATCAGATGGAGTGACTGCTTTAATAATAGAAGCCGGAGTGGTGAGCGGTTTGCAATCAGTCATACCAGCCCTGTTTAGAAGATCACCCATATAACGACGCTGAGAGAGTAAACAAAGCCCATTACTGAATAGAGTTTCAATGCCCAAGAAAAAAGATGGCTGGCCGAGATCCCGTATTTTAAAAACCGTAGCTAGTCGCTGAATAAGAGTGTGAATGAGACTAGAGTCATTTCCCATCATTATAATATCGTCCACATACACTAGCAAAAATACTCTAGCGGTACCAGCAGAGTAATGAAAAAGAGACACATCGATTTTTGAGGCTAAAAAACCTGTAGCAAGCAAAAACTCGTGAAGACGTTTGAACCAAGCACGTGGAGCCTGTTTAAGGCCATACAAAGAACGCCGAAGATGACACACATGATTTGGATGCCCAGGTTCCTCATACCCAGGTGGTTGCCGCATGTATACAGTTTCAGCCAAATGCCCATTTAAGAAGGCATTATGAACATCAAGTTGCCTTAGGGTCCAGTTATGAGAAACTGCGAGAGAGAGAAGGAGCCGGACCGTCGTGGGTTTGACCACAGGACTAAAAGTGTCAAAGAAGTCTTCCCCCTCTATTTGATTAAACCCTTTGGCTACAAGCCGTGCTTTATAACGTTCAATAGACCCATCTGCCTTGCGTTTGGTGCGATATACCCACTTACAACCAATAATATTCATGCCCGGGGTTGCGGGAACAAGGTCCCATGTGTGATTGTGAAGCAAGGCATTAAATTCTTGGTCCATGGCATCACGCCAGTGAGGGTGACCAACGGCCTGGGTGTAGCAACTTGGATCAGTGGGGCCCATGTTTGCTACAAGAGCATGGAATTGTTCAGTGGTACCATGTGTCATATGACGGAGACGCATCTCATGAGCCCGTTGTTGCGGGTCAGTAACCTTACGCCTTCGAGTGGTGCGGTTGCCACCAGTAGCTGGTGGTAAGACTCGTGGTGGAACCAGAGGGTAAGGTGCGGAATCAGTGGACGGTATAATTGGTCCTGAACCCCACGGTACATTAGAATCAATTGACGGCACTGTATCCTGTTTATTTAAAGCTGTAGAAAAAGGAAAAACAGTTTCGTCAAACCGGACATGACGACAGATAAAAGTCTTTCCAGTAGCAAGGTTTAAACAACGATACCCTTTAAAGGAAGTAGGATAGCCTAAAAAGACACATGAGGCAGACCTATACTCGATTTTGTGACGGTTGTAGGGTCGTAAGTAAGGGTAGCATAAGCACCCAAAGACGCGAAGAAAAGTGTAGTCGGGAGTCTTTTTGTGCAACTGAAAATATGGAGTGTTGAATTGTATGGCTGACGAGGGGAGGCGATTTATGAGATATGTAGCTGTTTCAAAGGCGGAGTCCCAGTATTTTAACGGAACTGATCCCTGAGCTAAAAGAGCCAACCCGGTCTCAACAATGTGTCGATGCCGGCGCTCAACACGGCCATTCTGCTCGTGGGTGTATGCACAGGACTGTTGATGTACAATCCCAAGAGTATTGAATAAGTTGTGCAAACGGCGATACTCACCCCCTAAGTCAGACTGGATGACCTTGATAGAACGTGAAAACTGACGTTCTACCATGGCCCGAAAAACATCAAACACCTTATATATATCAGTTTTTACACGAAGTGGATAATACCAACAAAAACGAGTGTGGTCATCCACGAATAAAACAAAATAACGAAAGCCATCTGCTGAAATAACAGGTGCAGGGCCCCAAATATATGAATACACTAGATCAAGAACAACACTACTAGTGTATTTTATTCTATCTAAAGAGAGACGACTAGACTTGCCCAACTGACAAGCCGAACAAAGACTCGGAGAGCTCAATTTTTGTGGTATAACTGGACAAGACTGGAGTGCACGTTGCAAGACACGATTATGCGGGTGGCCTAAACGACAGTGCCAAACAGCGGACGAAGCCCGAGCCGACAGAAACGCCAAATGGGACTGCGGAACAGTTAAAGAGTAGAGACCACCCGAACTGGGACCCTTAAGCAGCACCACCTTGGTTGTGCGGTCCTTCACAACAAAATACTCAGGATGAAATTCAAAAAAGACGTTATTGTCAGTGGTGAACCGATGAACAGATAATAATGAAATGGAAAGATCAGGAACATGTAGAATGTTGGACAGTTTTAAAGGTTTAGAGACAGATGGTATCGTTGCACAACCAGTACTAGAAATACTTAAACCTGTACTGTTACCAATGCGAAGGACGTCGTTGCCGGTGTAACCCTCGGATTGCGACATCATGGCCGGATCGGGAGTGGCGTGAGAGGATGCGCCGGTGTCAGGATACCAAGCCGCAACCTCCGGTGGAGAACTGCCATCGGAAGGAACTGCGACATTTGCCTGCGGTGGTGATGGTTGATCGGAGTACCGCCGGAAACAATAAATGGCAGTGTGGCCGTGTGACCGGCAAATTTGACAACGAGGAGAGCCACCACGGCCACGGCCTTGGCCACCACGACCACCACCACGGTTCTGCCACTGATTGGGGCGACCACCACCGCGATTCTGTCTGCCTCCACCATTCTGCCTGCCCCGAGTGGCAACCATCGCCGTAGGAGCTCCAGTCCCCGGACCGGTCAGAAAGTCGTCGGAGTGGATAAACGTCTGAGCTTGTAGGTAGTCCGACAATTGAGGGAGAGTGACCGGAGTGCCGGATACAGCCAGAGAAGAAGCCATCACCCGGAATTCCGGCCGGAGCCCCCTAAAAACGTACAGATTCTGCTCGTCAAGAGGCATCGGCTGGCCGGCCTGCGCTAGGTCTTCGACGAGAAGTTGGGCTCGGCCGAGATACTCGGCAGTTGACATCTCCCCTTGGCGAAGCGCCTGAAATTGACCAAGAAGGTTGAGGCACCGGATCCTCGTCGATGAGCCTAGAGCAGTCTCAATGGAGCCGTGGAGCGGCCAACCGCAAGATACATGACCTCCTCGGAGAGGGAGGAGATCAAGAGTGATAAGATGGACTGGTCTTGTTGAGTCCATACGGAGAAGGCCGGATTGGCAGCGGTGGACGTGGCTTCATCGGAGGTGCCGGGGGCTGGAGTGGAGACAACCAACGCCGGTGGGCACGGCGTGGTTCCATCAACAAAGCCGAGAAGACCCTGACCCCGGAGGAAAGGGATGAGCTGTGTACGCCAGAAGAGATAGTTTCGTGTTGTCAGTTTGATCGACACGAAATGGTGAGCCGAGGTAAGGTGGTTTGGGGCGGTGATCGGCGGCGCTGGTGCAGCGGGAGTGCTCATCGTTCTTTCGGAGGAATTAGCAGCCATTAGATGAGGACCGAAAAAACTATGGGAGAGAAAATAGAAGCCTAACAATCTGATACCATGTGAATGTATATCTTGTATTATCAAACTAATTCATAAGGAATAATACAATATATATAATCCTGACTATGGCTACTCTAAACAAGGCAAGTATCAATTTACATAATGTAGAGAATCGTAACAGACAATTACAATGATTTGATTGGATATACATTAATAATCTCTGGATGATTATTAGCTAAATTTGTTATTCTAGGGACATAACGACTTAACCATGAGTATTTTGCAATAGTGTTATTTTAATGTTGCCAACGAATTAAGTTTTATCTTTTGATTTTATACTAAGATTAATTGTGTTGAAATCTTGCCAACTTTATTCATGTTCTTAAGCTTTTTCATTATGATTGTTATTTGTTATTTTGGTTCTTATTGAATTACTCGTTTAGCTTCCTGGATTTCAATTATTTTGCATTTGATTCCTAATTAGCTTTGAACCTTTAAATTGTTTAATTAGTTATTTTAATTTCAAGTTATTAAATTGTCCAACAATTGGCTTATGTTTCTGGAATTTATTCAATCTCTTGCTAACTCATTGTGAGGTTATTCAATTATTGTTCCTGCCGTTATTTTCTACAGGTGATTTAGTTTAGTTAATCGATTCTACTTGTCAATTATGTTTCCTTGATTTTTGATTAGTATATTTTCCTAAGTTGTTCTCGTTCAATTTAATTTCAATGCAATTCAAAATTTATTTTCCTTCTTTCCACTCTTTTAACTAATTAAATTGCATCGTATCAATTTCCTGTGGGATCGACTCATGCTTTGCACGCTAAAACTACAATTGGTTCGTGCACTTGCGAGGACTATTTAAAATTGTCCATCAATTTTTGGCGCCGTTGCCGGGAAATTGTTTATTTTGCAATTTAATTTTCTATTCATTATCTTTCCTTAATTGCTTGATTTTCTTCGTATCTCTTCATTATTGTCATCTTTTCCTTTTTAATCTTGCTATTTATTTAATTCATTAGTCCATTCAATTACTGCTTTATATTTGTTTTTTATTTCCCTATTCCCTTTATTTATTTCTTTTCCCTTCTCTTATTAATTCCTTGATTGTTTTTTTTTCTTACTATTATTTCCATTTGTTCGCTTTTTTATTTAGCACTTTAAATATGCATTCAAGTTGTTTTTTTCCCTCTTACTTAATTCATATTGCCTTCAAAAAAAAAAAAAAAAAGAAGAAGTAAGAAGTACTTAATAAATGTTTAATATTCTCCATTTCCCTTTACTCTTTATTGATTATCCTGTTTATTTATTTCTTTACTTGTTTGATTTTTATTTTATTTATTTATTTATTTAATTTTGTTATTTTATTTATTTATTTGATGAAGGGTTGTCGTTCTTTGTATCATAAACTGTTGCCTTCAGATGATCATATATATTGATAGGAAAAAAGAAAAAAAAAATATTACTTTTTGAAAACCCACTTTTTGAACTGCAAGAAACAACTACAACCATGAATGCACTAACTCCCCCTTTTGGGATGATAATCAAAATGATTTTCAACCAAATCACTCCAATTTTTATTGTGTTTATAATCAAAATGATTTTCAATCAAGTAATCTTAATTTTTATTGGGATAATAATAATAATCAAAATGACTTTCAACTAATTGACCCACCCCAACTTGAAAAACCATCTTTGGATGATACTTTACAAAAGTTAATGCAGGTTTGTAATATTCATTGCCAACCTAAAGAAGAATCTTTGGAAGATACTCTGCAGAATTATATATAGGTTTGCAATAGGCAGCAAGAAGCAGATGAGCAACGATTCCAACAACTTGAAGCTTCTTTGAGAAAACTAGAGGTACAAGTAGGAAAAATTGCTAAAGCTTTGCAAGAGCATGTGCCAGGTAAGTTACCCCCAACCTGAGGAAGCTAAGGCTATGAGAAGTGGTGAAATGATTGAAAACGAGTTAACAGATAATACCACTTCTAAACAAACTGAAATAATTGAAAATTTGCATAATGATGTTGATGATATTATTGTTGAAAATGATGTGCCCTCAATCCCTGTTGATGAAAGCTTTGAAAACACCAAACCTGTACAAAATGAAGATTTTGAGGAAGATGAGCCTTATGTGCCACCCAAGCCTTATGTACCCCAAGTTCCTTATCAAAATAAGCTCCGAAGTTGTGTGCCTGAAATGGTAACAGCAGTGTGACAAAAAGAATTGTCCACAATCCCTCTTGATGTTGAAGCAGACAAATTGACCAAAAATATGCTTGATGAAACAGTTGAGTTTCCAAATTTCAAATCTATGAATTTGCTTGAAAGATCTAACCAAGTTTTTGCAGTTAAGGGGTTGAATTTTTCTGACGATGATAAGTTGGAGTTTGATAAAATTCAAAAGAAAATCTTTTGAATTGTGTTGATAAATCAGTTTTTTCTTGTTATTCACAAACTGCATGGCTAAATGAGAATTCTACAAATAAAAAATCTAATAAAGGAGGACTCTCTGTCTTCTTTTCTTTCCTCTCACAACATTGGGGATAATGTTGAAAATAAGTGTGGGGAAGGGAGTTGGCCTGAAAATCACAAAAAATTGAAAATTTTCAAAATGTTTAATTTTCTTATGTTCATTTTTTTTAAAATCTTTTCGTTTTAAAATTCTAGCATTAGTTTGAGCTTTATCCTTATAAGAAAAAATATTCGGTGATAAAAATAATGCAGGTTATTGTCAGCTCTTAGTATGTATATTACATGTGGCTAGTTGTCAATTTCTTTATTTTTATATTTTGAATTTATATAAAAAAAAAAAAGAAAAACCAAAAAAATCAAAAAATGAAAAAATAAAAATAAATAGAATTTGAAAATCACAAATACCCTTATGTGTTTCATGCATTTTCATTGATAGTTTATATGTTGATTTCACTTTATATTACCTTTTTCAAATTCTTTAACAATTCTTGAGTGTTATAAATTGTGGTGTAGTGTGTTGGTTCAAGGATCATCTTTGTGGCATAAGTGAGGTGAAAAAAAAAAAAAGATTTAAAGAATATATTTAAAAAATAAATGAGAGTGTTTTATTTATTTATTTCATTTGCAATAATTTCAAAGATTCTACTCCGCTGGATCAGCCACCTACACATGTACCATAAATAAATAAGTGCCGTGGTCTGGTTTATGAGTACACACAAAATTGAAAACCCAAACAAGTCTGGCGTAAAATGGCGAGGTTTTTGGGGAAGTTCTCTTTGGAAAAACTCAAAATAGAAAAATAATGAGTGAATTTTGGAAGAAATGAGCAATTGCATTTCAATTTTAATAAATGTCTTGATCTTTATTTCCTTCATGTTTTGCACTTTGATAGAATATTTCTGAATTTGGTTAAAGTTGAATTTGGTGAAATTTTCATATTTATTCTATTGAGTTTTTGTATATCTCATATAAGGTGTGTCAGCACATGAGCACAAGTTTCATATTTATTTTAATTGCTAAAGTTTTAATTAGTATTCAAATGTTTTATACCTTCTTTGAGTTGACATTAACCCTGCATTATTGAGTTAATAAATTTGAAAGGTTATTTGGGTAAAGCTCAATCTAATACTTGTTTTCTTTTCTTTTCTTGTTAATAATGTCTTTGCTTGTGGACAAGCAAATAAATAAGTGTGGGGAGATTTGATAAACATTATTTTTATTGTTACTTTAAATAATATTTTTATACTTAATTGCAAAAATAAATTAATTTTATATCTAACTTTATTGATTATTGTTATATTTAGCGGATAGTTATGCTGTGGGCTCGTGCCCAGCGTGCATCATGGACACGGTAACGGTGCCGTCAGGCACCGTTATCTTCCCTCTTTTTTTTTTTTTTTTTTTTTTTTTTTAAAAAAAAAATTTAATTTCAGACCGCTTCGTTATAGGAGCATATATTCACAGCTTTGTATCATAATTTCATAACTGTACATTCATAATTCAATAACTGTAAATTCATAATTTTCGAAGCTCTATGTTCATAATTGTAAGTTCATAATGTCAGAGTTCTATGTTCATAATTTCATAACTGTACGTTCATAATTCCATAACTGTACATTCATAATTCCATAACTGTACATTCATATTTCCATAACTGTACATTCATAATTCCATACTGTATATTCATAATTCCATCCCAACATTCATAATTTTCGAAGCTCTATGTTCATAATTGTAAGTTCATAATTCCATAACTATACATTCATAATTCTATAACTGTACATTCATAATGTCATAACTGTATATTCATAATTTCATAACGAATATGCCGTTAACGCCGTTAACGGCGTTTCGAACAATTTTTTTTTATAGTTAAAACAGCGTCGTTTTCACGGAAAACGACGCCGCTTTAGCGCCGTGCGCACCTTGCAAGGTGCGCACGTGCGCATAGCATAATTTGCCATATTTAGCATTATTAATATTGTTTAATTTTGTTGTTGTTTTTGTTATTAAATTAATTTTATGAATAATATTTGTCGGCCCAATAGTTTCTTAATCTCACTTTAATAATGATAATAATAATAGTAGTAGTATCTTGGCAATTTATATCCTACACCACGGCGCGCGTTGCACTATGCGCCCATATGCAAAACGACGTCGTTTTAATTATTTTTTTTTTTGAAATTTCCCGCCCCAGTGAATGGCAGTAGTTTTTTCTTTAAAAAAAAACCCACTGTTCAAGAATGTACATAATGTTATACTAGAATACACATAATGTTATACATGAATGTACATAATTATATAACAAAATATACATACTCTTTTTAAAAGATAATACACATAATCTAACATAATACATAATAAACATAAACTTTTAACATAAACACATCAACTCTTAACATAATATACACAAATTTTCTGATTCGGATGTACATAATTGTATAAAAAAATGTGCATAATTGTATAAAAAATACACATAACTGTATGAACCAATACACATAACGTTGTGAACAAATACACATAACGCTGTGAACAAATACACATATTCTCAGCAACTTCCTACCGCGCCTCCCAATACTACCCCAAAACGACGTCGTTTTGGGAGGCGCGCGGCGCACAGTGCTATGTGCGCTGTGGTGTAAGATATAACGATTGTAGTATCTTAGTTATACTTGGTCAGTATGGAGTTTTAATAATTGTAGAATTTTATTGGAATCTAATTTATTTTATTGAAGTAAAAAATAATTATTCCTATAATTCCTCGGTCTTCCTTTTGTACACAAACTAAGGCTCTAGATCATCCGGTCAATACCACCGCGAGAAAGGAGATCGCAAGTAGCTTCTTCGGCCATTGACGTGCAGTATAAAAAGAGAGCGTCAGAAGGAGGAAAGGACGATCAATTCACTCCGGACTAATTCCCGAGGCGGCAACCAGTTCTGGTGTTCGGCGGTGTTAATCTGCGATTCATCAATTCGACGCAATTTAGTTCCGGCGGCGATGTTGGTAGTTTTTCTGGTCGGCAGTAGCACTATTTTGGTTCCTTTTCTTTTGTCATTAAATTAAGTTGCAATCTGTTCCTGTACTCGTAATTAGTACTTCCCATTTCAACTCAAACTTCGTTTAATTGTCCGTAGCAATTTTTGGTTCATTCTGATTAGCTTTTTATAACTTATTTACATTTGCTTAGTGGACTTTGTTGAGGATTGCCTTACTGCATTTTTGAATTGCGCTGAGACGCTAATCACTAGCTTTCATTGCCAAGTTTTAATAATATTGTTTAAGGAAATATTTCCTATTAATCTTTGGATGATTATTAGCTAATTTTGTTATTCTAGGGATATAATAACTTAACCATTGTTGTATAATCATATGAAAACAGGAAGAAGGGATACAGAGAATGGAGAGGTAAGGTCAGAAGATTTCTCATTCATCATTATAATTCTTATACAAAGGTATCACCAAATATAAAGTAATTACAATACCTATAAAAGGTAGTAACCTATCAATTACAATTACTACCATATATACAATAATGTCCATAATAATAATAATATTTATAACACTCCCCCTTGGACATTATTTGACATGATCCTGCCTTGTAAAAATTTACTAGGAAAACCCTGTGGGAAAAACCTAGACAAAAGAGTATAAATGTATATATTCATGCCTCGTTAAAAACTTCACTAGGAAAACCACGTGAGAAAAACCTAGTTGAAGAAAAGAGTACATGATATTTGTAAGAACATATTTTGTACTGATTGCCTCATTAAAAACCTTAACTTAAGAAAACCCTGTGGGAAAAACTTAGTTAAAGGGAAAAAAAGAGTACAATCATAAGCCTTCAAGGCATAATCATCGTAATCTTCAGGATTTTGGGATTTGTCTACTTAAGCAATTATTTTACAACTTTTTCCCATTTATGTTACTATATCATACTCATGCCTCGTTAAAAACCTCACTAGAAAACCCAGTGGGAAAAATTAGTTGAGGAAAAGAGTGCATGATGTATGTTTATCCTTGTTTTAGATTAGCTGCCTCATTAAAATCCTTAGATTTAAAGAAAAACCCCGCGTGGGAAAAAACTTAACTAAGGAAAAGAGTACAGCCGTTAGTCATCTAAGACTCAATCTTCAGGATTTATTCATGTAAAATGATACTCCCCCTCAAGATAACAATCTTTAATTCTCATACATTAAATTTCCAAACTGTATAGAGAAATTTTGTAAATAAATATATACAATTATCAATTGAATAAATATACTCTATAATAATCTCGTGACTCTTCTGGAGTTCACGTGGTATAATATTGATATCATAATATCTAGTCAAAAGGATTTCATTATATATCCTTTTATCATTTGTGCAACACAATCTTTATTGACCCTTTATGGGACAATGGGGGTAAATATAGTACAGCCAGTTTTGGGACTTGGCATTATGGGGATACAAAAATAATAGCCAGTACCCAAGTAGCCCATTGTATATTGGTTTGACTAAGTATCCAATCAAAATCATATATTGGCTAACTTGTGTATAAGAATTTCTTCAAAGAAAAACTCGATCTTCAAGTCGAAATAATACTTAGCTTTCCCAAGCTTTTGTTTCAAAAATCTTCGTCTTTAGATATGGGCTAACATAATCAAGCCCTTTATATATTTTATTGATGTTTTCCACTATCAAAATTAACTTAGATAATAAATAATAAATAAGTTCATTATCAACCCTTTATCGAGCACACAATGGTACATATTATTCCTTCAATGAGGATATTAACTCCATTCGCAACCCTTTAAAGAGTAAATATAATGACACTTAAATTCTCATTTCGGGAATTATAAACCCATCAGGGGTTTCTCAAAATAAATATTAATTATTTCAGGTCCTATAAAGACCTTAATATTTTAATGTGCGATTTTCACTTTTTCTCATTTTGAGAACTTAAAATCCTTCGGGGACTTTTGAATTTAATATTAGTTGCATATCTAATTTATTATTCTGCCAATGATGTAGCGGAACTTATTGCCATTTATCGTGGGAAAATATGTTTGATTAAAATCAATCAAGGGTATCTGCGTGAACACACCCACTTGTAACCTTCGGGGTTAACTCTTAACGGAGTATTGTTATAAAGAGAATTATTAATAATTAGCGAGTCGAGCTATGCCTTAATTGCTCCTTTATACGTTAAATAGTCATGGCACATCGGGTGCATAACTCTGGATCCAGATTATCATATAATGGAGCAATTTGTACAGGCTATTGTGTTGTCGACAACTATAATACTTTCATAAATCTCTCCCATATTTATAATAGTTTATGGCAATATTCAAGTCAACCAGATTCTAAACATTTCCCAGAACTTTATTCAGATCACATCTGGTTGTCCCGCATCCCTAGTATTATGTTCGTTTGGTGCACCTATAAATTGACTAGGGTTTTTCGTCATCTAGACGAACGTCTCCAAGACATAATTATTCAAGGTATATCAAGAGTGACAATGTTAATTTACTAGATCTAGTATAATGATTTTTATCTCTTACACCGATAGATCTCTTACACTTCTGGCATCAAGGAGTATCGGTAGATATATTTGGTCCAAATTGGGGATGGTAGACCAAATTGGGAATGGTATATGGACCTAGTCACTCTTTTATGATTAGTATGATCAATAGATGTATTTGGCAGATTATTTGCTAATATCGCAAATATATCATCTTCTGAACTTTCAGTTCAGTCTAACTTGTACATGGATTTAAATAATGAAGATATTTTCATTTATGTAATTTCTTGGCATTCTATTAAATTTGAATCTTATCTCCCCCTAATGCCGAGAAACGATCTTCATTAATTAAGTATGCAGTCAGCGTACCTAAGGATATTTATATTAGTATCCTATCATGTGCTCTTGGCATTAATTAATCAAGAGACTAAGGCTTCTTTGGTAGCCTTTTTTAGAGGTACGATGTGGTGGTGATATATTGAAATAGACTGCGCACTATAAATAATAACGCAGATAGGGAAAAGTTTATTTTGAAACCATGTACTAGGTATAACAATCCTTGAGGGATTGGTTTGTGATATGCAGTGAGTTAGATTTGGATTTCAAACAAAAGTATATCCCCAAAACAGATAATTCAATAATTTCTCTTTCACACATGCTCTATAAAAACTCATGTGGATAAGAAATTGTAATATCTAACTCATTATGTTTGCCCTCAGTGACCCAATTGGTCATGCCATAATTAAAAATTGGGTCTCTAAAATGTAAAGATTATCGCAACACAATAATTTTTCAAATGTATATGAAATTTACCACAAGTGACATATAAAATCATATAGGGATAGCATGCACATTGAACAAAATGAGTAAAACATTCGACAATCTTAGGGAGATTAAACGCCAAAAGAAGTATAGATGTTCAAAAATTATCAAATATTAACAATTTGTTTGCTTCAGGCAAACCAACATGATGTGACTCACTTTTGGCGGTTAAGCACATAGCAATTTTGCATAGTAGCATAGCATTAAAAAAAATAGAAGTTGCAGACTTCATTCACGAGTCATGAGTCATTGGTCACTCAAAGAACTACTACTGGAGTACAATGTGACTATCATAAATGACATGCAAGATAATGAGTGACAGATAAATTAACATTTTAAGTTTACCGTCTAGGCAAAACTATATTAAAAAAGAATTAGGTACTATCCTTTTGTGTAAATACTCAAATTTGGTATTTATTTCAATGTCAAAGACTCAAGTGAAACAATGCTATAATAAATTAGCGCAACCAATAAACTTGAATTTGGACAAATAACAATTGACTTTTTAATATCAGTACCAAGTCAATTTTACATTTGGGGAATTTGTCCTGGTGCTATTATCATATAATTAGTGCAATAAATTCACCTTCTGGGCAAAGCTATATTCAATATTTATGCTATATATCACAATATTTAGACTCATATCATCTAATTGATATCACAAGATCAAATTAAGGTTTAGCAACGACAGGTGCAACCTAACAATGAAAACCATATAGATAATTCATGCTATTGTCTCACTTATAAGTTGTGTGATAAATCACAATAGCTATGGTCTATAGCAAATAATTAATTGCCAACAAGAGAAATAACAAATTTTCTTCTATGAGCCTAATCAAGAGATTATATGCTAAATGTTGTCAATTAAAGAGAAGCATATTCAATATGTGATATAATTGTCCCTTATGTCTTGGACACCAAAAACTCAATTAAGTCATGCACATCCATTTTAAATAAAGGGTATCATGTTTGATACACACAAGACATGACATGACAAGAGATATTCTATTAATTCATATATTAGAAAATTAAATGAGAGGAGTACCGTTCGTCAAAGAGTAACGAGCACATGTTCGTTGCTGGGCCCATTCATTCCTATTTCAGGGAGTCAAAACAAAACTTTTCCAAGCAAGCTCTCATTTTATCTCATGGTTTCATACAAGCATGAAAACATCACAAAATAGCAAGATATACAAGCTAAATTGAAACTTGGCAGAAAATTTCAAAATTTTGACCTGAATTGCATAATTTTCTGGGAAAAAAACGGTAACACATTTTGGTACAAAATTTTACAGATATTTAGTTCAGCAAGTCTAGAACATTCATTAAAATTTTCATGTCAATACAAGGTCTAGAAGTATTTTTCCCAAAATAATTTCTAACACTGCGCCAGACAGAAAAATAACTGGCAGCACACTGCCAGAACTTTACAGAATTTTTCTGGAACAACCAAAGCATATTTTTAACAGAATCTTTTTACAGACATCAAATATCACAAGTCTAGGTTCTCCAAAAAAAAATTTCACACCAAAAGGAGTTCAACAAGTATTTTTCACGAATTTAGTTTTCGAACTGTGCCGATCAGAATTTTTCAGGCAGTGATTACTATGTAAAAAAAATTCTTTCTAGATACCATAAAAACACCATAATTCCATTATTTTTGGGAAATATTTTGTCATATATAGTCTAATCTTTCATGGAATATCAAATATCCAGATTATACCTCCAAAATTTATGCAAACAAATTTAATACACAAGAGGTACAAAGTTGACTAAACGACAACTATTAAAATGCAGATATCATTGTCTATCAATAGTGCTTATTTAAACATAAATAAGTAATATTTGTTTATGAAAAGTACCGTTTATCAATGATAATGGGCACATGTTTGCCCCCAGAATTAATCTGTTACTTCCTTGGGAAGTGTTCTCGGGGATGGCTTGACTTGAAATATTGGAAGTATTATATAGCATATGGAGGGGTGGTACCTGTAATGCCATGCTCATGCTGCTTTGATCAAGGCAAAGACTTTTGGAGTTAATGTGGTTGTTATTTCCCTTATGATGTGTCTCAAAACAAATTTAATCACTTCTTCCATGTGGTTTCGGTAGAATCACTCAACGTAGCCAAAAAATCTAGAGCTCATATCACCAGCAGGGAAGCCCATAGCAATAATATTTTATGTGATGTACAGCAAATTCAAATCAAAACCGCCTTCCTGGTATCTTCTTTTGCTCTGGCGATGAGGCAGAGGACTCCGGCCGCCCATCGTCAATCACCGGACTTGGCCGATACGCAGGAGGAAAAAACCGCCACTGCTTCACCACTAGTCATCACCGATCTGCTCGCGCTACCATCAACAATTTCGCCAATTTGCTGCTGGTGGTTCGATCCGTCGCGGCTACCTCGCCGGAAAGGAGCAGAGGCCGAGGCTGCTGTTGGTCGCGGTTGTGCAAGGAGTCGACGAATTTTGAGAGGAGCAAAGCGGCCTTACCAAAATGGAAAATTCTCGGTCGTAGGACTGCTTGCATAATGGAGATCCGCGGCTTCCTGTGAATTCTCCCAACCTTCCCGAAGTCCGATCGACGGCGTCTTCGCTGGCGATTCCGACATCCGATCGTGGCACGGACGGTATGGCCGCAGTCGCCCCATCACCGTGGTCAATTGTTGATGGTCAGATCGTGGATCGACTCGGTGAGACGAGTCCAGCAGTACCAACCAATCTTCGTTCAACCGACCGGATCGTCGAAAAATTGGGCCGCCGATGAATACTTCAAAACATCAAGTCTCTGGCTTTCTGGACGACGATCAACGTGTGACCTTCGAATGAAGGCTTGAGAAGGCCTAAAAACTGATCGTCGGCTCCAGATTCGTAATCGCCTCTGGCGATAAGATGCAGCCTGCGCGACGTTTGATTACCGGTTCCGATCGTTCATATTTTCACAATTTTTAAAGGATAGAAAAACTTAGATTATCGAGGAGGTAGAGCAAGGTGCTGATAACGTGTTGTATAATCATATGAAAACAGGAAGAAGGGATACAGAGAATGGAGAGGTAAGGTCAGAAGATTTCTCATTCATCATTATAATTCTTATACAAAGGTATCACCAAATATAAAGTAATTACAATACCTATAAAAGGTAGTAACCTATCAATTACAATTACTACCATATATACAATAATGTCCATAATAATAATAATATTTATAACAACCATGAGTATTTTTCAATAGTTTGATTTTAATGTTGCCAACAAATTAAGTTTTATCTTTTTATTTTATACTAAGATTAATTGTGTTGAAATCTTGCCATGTTCTTAAGCTTTTTCATTATGATTGTTATTTGTTGTTTTGGTTCTTATTGAATTACTCGTTTAGCTTCCTGAATTTCAATTATTTTGCATTTGATTCTTAGCTTTGAACCTTTAAATTGTTTAATTAGTTATTTTAATTTAAAGTTATTAAATTGTCCAACAACTGGCTTATGTTTCTAGAATTTATTCAATCTCTTGCTAATTCATTTTGAGGTTATTCAATTATTGTTCCTGCTGTTATTTTCTACTGGTGATTTAGTTTAGTTAATCCATTCTACGTTTCAATTATGTTTCCTTGATTTTTGATTAGTATATTTTCCTAAGTTGTTCTTGATTTAATTTCAATGCAATTCAAAATTTATTTTCTTTCTTTACACTCTTTTAACTAATTAAATTGCATCGTATCAATTCTCTGTGGGATCGACTCTTGCTTTGCACGCTAAAACTACAATTGATTCGTGCACTTGCGAGGACTATTTAAAATTCACTCATTGGTGGACCTTTCGTCTTGGGCTTCCGCGTTTCCCCTTCCTTGTGCGGGTTCAGGCTGGCTGGGCTCGCTTTCTTCTTCCTGCTCTTCATGCTCTTTGTTTTCTTGCATTGCCCGTCTCAATTCCCTGTGGGATTGGCTCTTGCTTTGCACGCTAAAACTATAATTGATTCGTGCACTTGCGAGGACTATTTAAAATTCACTCATTGGTGGACCTTTCGTCTTGGGCTTCCGCGTTTCCCCTTCCTTGTGTGGGTTCAGGCTGGCTGGGCTCGCTTTCTTCTTCCTACTCCTCCTGCTCTATGCTTTCTTGCATTGCCCGTCTCATTTTCTTGTTGGAGATTTCAACTGATCCACTAATACTCGTCGTTCTTTGGGGGATATCAGGCAAACCTCCTCGAGGGTGATGTATTGTCCCTCTCCGACATAGTAGATGTCGTTGCGGCGGAGGTTTTGGGCATTGAAAACCATCCCACCTATGGGTCTGGCTTCAGTCCGGCTTAGGTCTACTCCCTTTCTTTCCATGATCCAACTTAGGATCATCCCGTAGGGTAAGCTGGGCCGGTTGCTGGATTTACAGAACTCAATGTGTTTCAACATAAGAGCGGGTAAGTTGAACTTGACCTTATGCTTAAGGAAATAGGCAAAGGTGTTGTAACACCCCGAAATTTTTAAACTTTTAAAACTTATATAATAAAGGTAAATTCTCATAAAATCCCCAACAGAGCATTACTAATCATAAGACTGCGGGGTGCTATGCCACACCTGAGTTCGAGAATTCAGATGCACAGGCTAAACTAACTAAATATCCTCGATACGATGGCACGCAGGCCGAAAGGAGAAAACTATCTATCTAATCCAAGCTCTTCTAGCGCGCTCTGGAAGCTAATCGTCTGTGCCTGAAAGTCAAATATATCTGTTCAGCGAGTGATGCTAGTAACCCACTCCAACGCGTTGAAATACAGTATATATATATATATATATATATATATATATATATATATATATATATATATATATATATAGGAAAAATCATTTTGAAGCAGGAAGGTATATACTTAGGAGACTCTAGCTTTAAAATCAGGAATAGACTCAGCAAATAGGGACAAGTACATTAATCAATGATAAACAGTTAAGTAGAGACAACATCATAAAGAATACGCATCTAAGGTCACAGATCACTTTCAAATCATTCACATCATCATTCAATCATCATTCATATCACACAAGCACACTTTGGTGGCTCCACGGGACCAATCGCATGCCCTGAACATGAGGGTTAGTGCATATAGCACTAACACGGCCCCGCAGCACCCTACCTCATACCGCAGCATGAAGGTGTTGATCGCAACCAACCATACAGACTGCCAATAGTTCGACGGCGGATCACAGCCTTACACACCGCTGACGCGCTCAGTCGGTGGACTATGATCCTCTTACGGGGACTACGACCCTACACACCGCTGACGAGCACAGTCGGTGGATCGTAGTGAATCAAGCCCGACACACCGCTGATAACCTTAGTCGGTGGGCAAAAGCCGTACACACCGCTGAGGATCTTAGACGGTGGGTGATGATCCTCGGAGACTACGACCCTACACACCGCTGGCCCTCAGTCGATGGTTCGTAGCCGACCATAGCCCTACACACCGTCGATCACTCGCTCGGTGGGCTATGGCCTTTGTAGACACTTAAATTTTGATAAATATTGATTATTTATCAATATTAGTATATTTGAATATATTTGAAATATTTTGGATAATATTGATATTATCTAATTTGTTAATTAGATAATATCAAAAGAGTTTGAACTTATCAAAACTCTCTATCCTACAGCTATAAATAGGAGCTCTCATTTCTATGTAATCACACACATCCTAGGAAAAGTGATGTAAACATCTAGAAAAATATTATTCAGGATCACAATAAAAATGTGATACTGAAAGTAGAAGTCTCTCCTCCATAATGATCATGCCTATGCCTATTGATCCAAACCTCCATTGAAGATCAAGCCATTTGAACCCGGAGGCCCTTCAAGAAGAACAAGCTATATATACAAGCCCTTCTTTGAAGATCAAGCCACTTGAAACCCGGAGGCCCTTCAATGGTGGAGTGTTCAAGACATCAAATTGAAAAATCAGAGGACCATCCAGAGACTTGTACCCACACCCCCTTGATACTTGATATGTAAACCAGAATTTTGAATTTCTAAATATATTATTCAATTTTCTTTGTTTACAAATTGGCACGCCCAGTGGGACAGCTCTGCCTCTCATCTCTTCATAGGCACTTTCAACCGGTATGGGGGCAAACCCCATATGAAATTTGAAATGGAGGAGGCTAAATGATACTCCTTGGCACGAGTTAAAACGGCCTCATATCTTTCAAGGCTCATTGGCACGAGTTGAAACGGCCTTATATCTTTAAGTTGTAGTGTCGAGACTTTCTTGCACTACATACTTTCAAGTTTTATATGCTCTCAAGTGGTGTACAAGCAAGTCTCGAGGGGGCATTTGTAGACACTTAAATTTTGATAAATATTGATTATTTATCAATATTAGTATATTTGAATATATTTGAAATATTTTGGATAATATTGATATTATCTAATTTGTTAATTAGATAATATCAAAAGAGTTTGAACTTATCAAAACTCTCTATCCTATAGCTATAAATAGGAGCTCTCATTTCTATGTAATCACACACATCCTAGGAAAAGTGATGTAAACATCTAGAAAAATATTATTCAGGATCACAATAAAAATGTGATACTGAAAGTAGAAGTCTCTCCTCCATAATGATCATGCCTATGCCTATTGATCCAAACCTCCATTGAAGATCAAGCCATTTGAACCCGGAGGCCCTTCAAGAAGAACAAGCTATATATACAAGCCCTTCTTTGAAGATCAAGCCACTTGAAACCCGGAGGCCCTTCAATGGTGGAGTGTTCAAGACATCAAATTGAAAAATCAGAGGACCATCCAGAGACTTGTACCCACACCCCCTTGATACTTGATATGTAAACCAGAATTTTGAATTTCTAAATATATTATTCAATTTTCTTTGTTTACAGCCTTCCTTAGGCTGGTGGCCCTACACACCGCTGGCGCGTCCAGTCGGTGGACCATCTGCACACGAGGCCCATGTGGGCTGTAGCCCGAGAAGTGAGTCACTGACCGCAGCTAGGAAAATGATCCGCAGCTCATAGACAATCAATTTGACCTTCAGCCAACTTCTGAACCGCAGCTCAGGAACAACCAATCCAATCTCAACCAAATCATGCATTACATAACACATTGTAGCACATAATAGCACATTGGGAAGGGGGAGACACATAAATAAGCTTACGTGTGATCATTCACAACTAAGAATAGTCCTAAGGGGTTTATACGACTTCCACCTAGGTCAACGAGTTACCGATTCAACTAGCATGCAATTCCTAAGACTCTTCTACCTTATGAATGGTACTCGAAACATCAAACTAGACTCAAGCACGACAAACGGGGTCCGTTGGGACACCACGGGGTGTGGGGAACATCAAATGGGGAAGCCGAGGACCCGGTGGGTACGGACCAGCGGGTAACCGGTGGGTGGGGGTCACCCGTTGGCTGCCCGCCGGAGATCATCTTCCGGGCAGCGGGTTGCCGGCAGGCAGGCGTCTGCCCCTGCCTGGCGGTGATTTTCGGGCAGCGGGTAGGTGGCGGGTTCCCCTACCCCCACCTACCCCCCATTGACTCTTTTATCAAAATGTGCCCCGGGATCCCTTGTGGAACCCTAAACCATGCTTAGACACTTTTAAACACAAATAACGACACTACGTAGACAATTAATGAATCAAAAGCAAGAATCACGTAGAACTCATCCTATTATGACTTCTAAACATAAACAACACCTTAAAATGCGAATTCCCACCCAAATATATATCAAGAACATCACAATACAAATTCTCAATCCAACCTAGGGCTCTAATCCCACCCAAATCATCAAAATCATATTTTATTTTTAACATCAAGAAATATTAAGATTTGTCAAGAATCATCACATAAATATCAAGAACCTCTTTTCAACATCAAGATCATCAAGATCATCAAGAACACACATAAAATCATCCCATCAATCATCAAGATTATATCACAAATGTCATAGAGGAATTCGTCAAGACACAAGCATATAGAAGGAACCAAAGAAGGAGATTATAGCAAGGAAAATAGGCTTTGTTGAGACATGGGTTACCTCTTAGCCTTAATTAATCCTCCCTTGGCTATTAAGGTTCTTCCCTAAGATTTCCATCCGTTTGATCTCCCTAGGCTTGGTTGTGGGGAGTCCTTTGGGAATTCTTGTGTGGTGATATCTATTGTGGTGTGACTTCTAGGTGCCTCCTATGTCCTTATATATATATATATATATATATATATATATATATATATATATATATATATATATATATATATATATATATATATATATATATATATGTATATATATATATATATATATATATATTTAGGAGTCCTAATTAGGGTCTGAATGGTATGGGTTTATTAATTCTATTCCTTATAGGACTAAGGGGCTTGGTTTAGGGATAATGGTCCATGATCCATGGTGGACCATATTAATTAATTTAAAGGAAATCCTAACCAAATTAAATCCTTTTTAATTATTATTAATGGGATTATTTAAATAATTAATAAGAGATTAAAGGCCGTAACACAGGGTGTTACAGGTGCATTCCAAGCTCCCCACTTCCTTGATGTCCTTATATATATATCTAGGAGTCCTAATTAGGGTCTGAATGGTATGGGTTTACTAATTCTATTCCTTATAGGACTAAGGGGCTTGGTTTAGGGATAAGGGTCCATGGTCCATGGAGGACTATATTAATTAATTTAAAGGGAATCCTAACCAAATTAAATCCTTTTTAATTATTATTAATTGGATTATTTAAATAATTAATAAGAGATTAAAGGTCGTAACACAGGGTGTTACATATGCATTCCAAGCTCTCCACTTCCTTGCTCTTGTTGTTAGTGGGCAACAAGCTGTCGGACACAATCATAACTAGCAGTTTCTGCTCGGTGGTTAGCAACTTCTTCTTTGGCCTTGTGGCCGAAGTAAAACCACCTTCTCTTCCTAGCAAATACCCGAGGTAATCTTCGTACCTTGTGTCTCGGGTACTGACCCATGCCTTTCGGTCATACTCTGACACACCCGTGGTGGTCAGTTTCAGGAGCTTAGCCAAGCGGCCCTCGGAGAGCACTATTTCCTTGCCCCGGACCTTGGAGGTGATTTCCAACTTGTCCCCCCATTTGGTGGCCACCAAATGGCAATAGAACTCTTTTACCAGTTCGGGGTACGTATCCCCTTTAATCGTGACATAGGTATCCAGAAGGCCTTGGAATCTAAGCATATCAACCAACTCCAGAGAGAATTAGTCAGGTTCGAGTGCTTTACCTTCGATCACCGCGTAGTCGACGTTGTTCCATTCCGGGACTCGGGTACCAACGGGCTTCTTCGGCATAATTTGGAGAGGTTACGGTTGGGGGGGTGGGTTGTTTTTCCGGCAATCTTCTGACGGGAATTCCGGCAAGCTGGGCGACGGTGTGGTGCGGCGTGGGCGTCGACGGCGGGGTCGGGTGTCACGTCACTCGAAAGGCAGTGGCAGCGTGGCTTCGTCCGGGCGGCTGGTTGTATGGCAGGAGGTGGTGAGCGCGAGCGTCGAACGGGCAGAGGGCGGGAGGTCGCTGGTCGGTGGTGCAACGTTGGCCGCGGTCGCTCGGCGGGCGGTGGACGACGACGGTCGGGCGGGTGCAGTTGCTGGATGGGAGGTCGGCGGTGGTTCGTGGGTGGCGTCCGGTGCGTGGCGGGGTGTGGGTGGTCGGCCGGTGTGAAGAGGGAAGGAGGAAGAGAGGAGAGAGAGAAAGTGGGAGGAAGGAGAGGAAAAAGGGTTTTTGAAGTTTTTGGAAACACTCATGGTCTAGTGGTTAGGAATTTGGTCTTATAAGTGGGGTCCTCATCTCCTAGAGCTATGTTTTCTGCGTCGTTTCCGGCTTCGGCTTCGAGGTCGGCCTGGGTACGACTAATGACGAACACCTTTCTGGGTGCCCCGTAAGTCCCCCGATTATTCGTGTTTCCTTTTTGGGTCATGGTCGTGGGTCGTGCGCTTGGGGTTGAGTGAACTGGAAGGCCTTATGTCTTTCACCACCGCAGTTGAAGCATCGCAAGGTGTTTCTGAGACAGTCCTTACCCCTATGATCCTTATTGCATCTTTTGCAAATCTTGCGTTGGTTTCATTGTTCCTCATAGACGATCCTTGATTAGGTGGGTTAACCGTCCTTGTGTTAGAGTCATTCCTTGCTCTTTTTACAGGTGGGTCCCCCACTCCCGGTATTCCTCTTGCGGATTTGTTCCTGAACTCCTCGTTGTAGAAGTTGGATCCAGTAGAGGTCAGCTGCACTGGTGTAAGCCTCGTTAAGGGTTCTGGGCTTGCTTACAATTAGAGCCATTCGAGCTTCGAAGTTGAGGCCCGTCACAAACTTCTCTATATTGGTTGTCTCTTTCGGCACCAATTCAGGCGCGAAACGAGCTAGTTCAAGAAATCGTTTGTGGTACTCCATGACCGGGTCATTCCCAGTTTTAGGTGGAGGAATTCCTCGTACATGGCTGCCCTTATGTGCGCAAGGTAGAACCGTCCCCGTAGTCGTACCTATAGGGATTCCCAGTTGAACGCTGGCTCTTGCCTACAAGCAGGTCCTTCGTGGACCCACCGAAGATTGGCTTCGTGCACGAAGTTGAAAGAGGTTATCTCTACACGGCGTCCCTCTGGGCATTCTACTACCTCGAAGATTCTATCGAATGTTCGGATCCATTCTTCGAGGGTCATGGGATCTTCTTCTCCTGAGAAGATAGGCGGGCGATGGCTTGAGATTTGTCGAGCTACATCTGAGTTTCAATTTGGCGGTGGTGTTGGTTTGTTATTATTATGGAGAAGGGTGTTGCTTAGTGCCTAGGCGACCTGAGTCAGTTGCTGTAGGTTCTGAGCTAGTGATTTGTGGGCAGAGGGTTCAGGGGTCCTTGACTGACTCCTTGTTGGCGCCATTCTGGTGCTCTACAGGGCCAGTATTGATTGTAATGGTAAGTTAGGGGCTTGCATCCTTACCTTGATGCTATAGTTGTAGGGAATTCTTAAGCTAAGCATAAAATAGAGTAAGGAGAAGTTAAACAGATAATGATAGGTAACTCACAGCCTCACCGCGCGTCATAAGATTCCTAAGTCCAAGGTATTGAAACACCTAGAGTTAAAGCTTAGCATGCACTACAAGACATGCCAGGCAGATAAGCATACAAATAATAAGTAGAGGTAACTCAGGCATTCAATATAATCAATTAGCAAGTAGTCATCAAGCACACAATTCATCCTCCAACCTTATACCAAGATCCAACCTTGTAGCTCCCCTCCGTCCTTATATCAGTTCCAATCTATACCTCCAGGCCACACTTATATCACCACCCCTTATGCCTCCGGGTAACTACATGCCCCCACCGACAAACTGCCTATCAACCACCAACATATCAAGATGGTGTCGCGGTGCTATTCAATGATCTGAACCTCTAGTGCCACTATCAAGGGGTTAGCGCATATAGCTCTAACATGACACCGCAGCACTTATAACCTGACCCATGCTCAACGGTAAGTTAGTTGAAGGTTGGTGTGTGCCTTTAGCATAGTCACCGCTATGACCTGTACCTTTAGTACAATGACTGGGCACAAGTAGTGCCAACCACCAACAATTCATTTCCACCAATCACAATCTCATCATCATCATCATCATCATCATCATTAGTCACACCGGTCATTGCGCAATGACCACGATACTCATCACCATTCAATCAATTAACACATAATTAAATAATAATCAAGACACAACAACAATGACACGTATTACACATAAAATCCTAGAACGATGCCTAAAACACCAAACGAGGGAATAAATCACGCCCAACACCAAGATTCTAGCGGGTGGGCGGCGGGCAGCCCACCGCCCGCCGGCTCCCCGCTGAATTAGTGTTTCGGGCAGCGGGTAGGTGGCGGTTGGTCAGTCCCTCCACCTACCCCCCACTGATACACAGGCAACTTTCAATCCCGGGATCTCTCGTGGAACCCAAAACCATGTCCAAACGCATTCAAATACATAACGATAACACCATGTATTCAATTAACGGAATTAAACCAAGAATCACACCAATTACATCCTAACACGATTCCTAAACATATCAAGACCCAACATAAATCATATAACGATTCAGGAACATCAAGGAATCTATATGCAAAGTCCTTACCATAGGTCCTAGGCTAGACTCAATACCCGATCATGCATAATCCCACCCAAATATACCAAGAATATCATAATACGAAATTCATGATATAACCCTAGGGCTCTAGACATAATCAAAATACAAGATCATTCATATAATCAATCATAGTATCAAGAACATCAAGATTATCACATTAACACAACATAAACCCAAGTCAAAGCTCTATCAAGACTCAAACACCGAATCATATATTAAAGGACCCAATGAATAAGATATAGCAAGGAAAATAGGTTTTGTCGAGACATGGGTTACCTCTTAGCCCTAATCAATATCCTTGGCTATTACGGTTCTTCTCTAAGATCTTCTTCCTGTGGATTCTCCTACGTTTGGTGGCAGGGGGATTCCTCTGTATGTTTCTCTCTGGGAATATCTTGTGTGGTAGAATTAACTGTGGTAGGGTTTCTAAATGCTTCCTAAGTCCCTATATATAGATTTAGGAGTCCCAACTAGGGTCTGAATGGTAAGTGTCCACTTATCCTATTTCTTATAGGATTAAGGATTTGGTTTAAGGATATGGATCCATGGTCCATTATGGACCACATTAATTTATTGAAGGGAATCCTAACCAATTTTAAACCTTTTTGTTTAAATTATTATTAATGGGATTGGTTACATGATTAGTCCGGGATTAAAGGCCGTAACACGGGGTGTTACAGTTCCACCCGCTGGTACACAGTGGGGGAGTGGCGGGTGGTTGACCCCCCACCGTTCCGCCCACTGGTACGTGGTATTTTGGCCTTCGTTTTGTTGAACCCTTTGTGAAATTGTGAGTCTCCTTTGATGTTTCGTACGTCTGGAACGATGTCCTAAGTATCCACAATAGGAGTTATGAGTCTTGAATCATGATTAAGGTCCAACTTTGTGATTTGTTGGATTCATGTGAAGTCTTTGATGTTCGTTTGAACCGTTATGTTTATCCTATTGTTTGCATGCTTGTTACGATGTTGTTGGTACTAGTATGTGCTTGTTTATTCGTTCTCAATGAAGATTGGTTACTTGTGTTCACCAATCATTGCAATCTTTGGATTGAAGTCTAACGTTATTGTGCTATTGTATTGAATGTTATTTCATATCTATCCCTGAAATCCTTCGATTGAATATCTTGTTGTAAGATTGTACAAATGTTGTACTCTATTGATTATTCTTGATTGGGCTATTGTTGAGCCTCAAGCATCTATGTCGATGACTATGTGTTTATGATTGAAAGCTGGCGGTGAGCTTTGCTCAATGAAAGGGGTTATATATATATATCATGATCATTTTGAAAAAGCTGGCGGCAAGCAGGCGGTAAAGCAGGCGGGGAGCAATGGCTCCAAGAGGAATAAGGTTGGTGGTTGTACAGGGTGGCCTGAAGGTACAGGTTGGAACTGAAATAAAGGATGGAGCGGTGTAAAGGTTGGAACTTGGTATAAGGTTGGGAATTGGAAACGGTCATTGATTGAGATCCTTGACTTTCATTTGCTTATGAGCATGTATTGATGATATCCTTCATGTTATGATGTTACCTTTAATTGATATTGATGATCATATGTTGTAGATTATCCTGTGGTATTTATCATTGTATTGATCTCTTAATTTATCGTTTGATGGTCGGTTGATTGAGAGTGTTCTATGATGAGTATATATTGTCTCTACTCCTTGTTTTAAAGCTAGAGTTGCTAAGTTATATCTATGTATTCCAAGTCTCAAATGATTTTCTTATATCTATACTATATTGTACTCAACACATAGTAGTGGGTTACTTAGCATTATTCGCTAACAAATGCCACCCCTTATGTTTTACAGGTACTACAGGTACAGAGTAGTTCGGTCTCGAGCGCGCTAGAAGATGATAATGTTAGCGTAGCCTTCCTTATCCCTTAGCCTAGACTTTGAAGCCTGTGTGCCCTAAACGTTAGACTTGTGAACTTTGATGTTGAATTTTGGTATTAAGTACTTTGACTCTTAGCATGTGCATCTAATAGCTTAGTTAGATGTGTCATAGCATTTCTATATTGACTGTTAGCTTCCGCGATCTTTTACTACTTAATGCTTGTTTAATCTTTATCCTTAAGCTTTAATTACCTTTGTTTATTGTCTAAAAATCTGGGGTGTTACATACACTCACAACCAAACTACGCTACAAACCTTTTTCTTTACACTTTGCAAGTCTAGACGTATGTTGCAAGAAAATTTTATTTCCTTAAGTTGTTTTAAAAATTATATATGAGTCTATTCAACCCCCCCCCCCCCCCCCTCATTCCCCCTTCTACCTTCTAGACCTCTCACTCTCTCACTCTCACTAGACGATGACCGCGATGCCTCCACCACCTCTCACTCTTACGGCTCCACTACGACGCAAACGCCGCCTCCACCACCATAGATGCCGACTCTCACTCTCACTCTCTCAGATCTGCTTCGTCGTTTTTGCCGAGACAGGTCGACGCTGCGCCGAGATCTCTCCCAAGACTTATGATTGCGCCGGCCTCTTCATTCTTCTCTGGACGACAGTGACGGCGAGGAGAAAGTCCGCCGAGGTTGGGGATTAGCAATGTTATTTTTAATTGTAAATATTCTCTTTTTTCTCCTTATATCATTTTCCTGATCTTTTGATATTTATTTCCTTTTTCATTGTATATTATTTTCCTTTTTCCATATTAGTTTTCTTGGAGATGAGACAATCTCTTTGTATATATGTGCTGTATTATTTTCAATGAAAGCATAAGTGAATTTTTCCTTCAAAACTCTTGATTTATTATGGCATCAGAGCCTTCAAACAAAGAAACAGGGAGGGAGAAGAAGGCTGCTATTACCTACGTAGCTTCGTCTTTTGCCTTGAACTCCAATGACAACCCGGGTAGTCTAATCACCCAGGTTCAATTGAAATGAGAAAACTATGATGAATGGGTGAAGGCCATTCGCATAGCTCTTAGGGCCAAAAAGAAATTTGGCTTTGCAGATGGAAGCATTCAACAACCAGCAGAAGACTCACCAAATATGGAAGATTGGTGGATACTAAACTCCATGATTGTCTCATGGATTCTAAATACTATTCAGCCTACTTTGCCATATACTATAACACTTAAAGAAAAAGCAGCGGATCTATGGGACGACATAAAATAGCGATTCTCAATCGCTAACGGGCCTCATATTCAACAACTGCGTTCAGCCTTAGCAAACTGTAGGTAGAATGGTGAGTCAATTGCAAATTACTTTGGACGTCTCAAATTGCTATGGGACAAACTCAACAACCTTGAACAAATGCCTGTGTGTACATGTGGATGTTGTAAATGCAGCCTGAGCATCCAGTTGGCCGGAGAAATGAAAGGAAGAAGAACGAGTTCATCAGTTCTTGATGGGCCACGATGGAGAACAGTACAACACCATTCGTTATAATATTTTGAGCCAAAACTCATTACCCAATCTAAATCGAGTTTATCATATGGTTGTTCAGGATGAACAAGAAAGGAGGACAGTGAGTACACACGACAATCGTTCAGACCCCGTAAGCTATGTAATGCGAGCAGGACAAGGAAATCGTGTTACACTAGGGGGGGGGGGGCTAGAAAGGATGGAGTGACATGTGGATATTCCCTTCGCATTGGACATGATACAACGATCTAATGGTCGAAGTGCAAGTCGGGGCACGCAATAACATATTAGACGAGGAAAAAGTGCAACACCAATAGTCAATGTAGCACAAGCTGCTGTAGGTGAAACCCCTTCTCAAGCTGCATTGATGACAAATATAGAACAGACTACTATTGGAAGACTTTCAAAGGAACAATGGAGTGCTCTCTTGGTAGCTCTTAGTGTCTATAAGCCTGAAACAAACCAACATCATTCAAGTAACTTACCATGGATTATTGACACCGGAGCGTCAAAACAATATGACAGGGACACTCAATCATATGATGAATGTGAGGACAATCGAACCATGTCCTGTTGGGCTGCTGAATGGAGAAGAAACTTATGCAGCAAAGCAAGGCACTGTGGTGCCTGGTGAAAAATTGAGGCTGGAAAAAGCTTTATTTGTGCCTAAATTAAATTGCAATTTAATTTCTGTATCTCAACTCTTGGCTGATTCACCCTACCATGCTCGATTCATTGAAAAATTTTGTGTTATTCAGGATCGCACCTAGAAGAAGCTGATTGGAACGGGTGAACAAACGGGGGGAGGGGGGACTTTACTTCTTGAAGAAGTCCAAATCCATGCGAATCAATAATGTTAAGTTTGTCGCAGGCAGAATTGTGGCATCAAAGGTTGGGGCATTCATCACCTACAGTTATGAATTTTCTTCATAATTTTGAAGATGATAATAGTTTGAATAATAGACACTGTGAAGTTTGTTTCCGGGCCAAACAAACTCGTGAACCTTTTTCTTTAAGTTCTAATAAAGCAAGTTCAATTTTTGAGTTAGTTCATTGTGATTTGTGGGGTTCTTATCGTGTTCCTGCTCTATGTGGTGCTTATAACTTCTTGACAATTGTTGATGATTTTTTCCATTCTATATGGGTTTATTTAATTCGGACTAAGGGTGAAGTTCCAGGGATGTAACACCCCCTAAACTAGACAAAATTTAAAGCATTTTAACCTAAGAATTAAAGGTAAATCTAACCATCAACAATATAAAGATTGCAGAAACTATCATAAGTGTAAGGGGATGTCATGCCACATCTAAGTCATCCAAACCTAAATGCACAGGCTTAAACAAAATCAACTATCCAACAAGTCAATTTATTCCAAAAAGGGCTCATAGGGTTAGACATAAGGTTAGACAACCGTTAGCGATAATGCTATGCAACCCAACTCCAACGTGTTGAAATACATATTCATATATTTTATAGATAAAATTCATTTTGAGACTTGGGAATACATAAGTATATCACTAAGCAACACTAGCTTTATAAATCATGAGGAATAGAAGCAGTACTCGACTCATCGGGGGATGCACTTGACAATACCAATCAATACACCAGAATATCAATAGAATCAACCCAATAAGACAATGATAATAGAATAAGGATAACAAGCAAGATATCGTAATCACAATCATCAACAAGGTGGTTCTCATCATGTTACATCATCAATCACCGACAAGGTTCCAAATCCTCAAAGGACATAGCCAAACCATGTCATTCACCATGGAGTCATCGCAACGACTCGTTACCGTAGTGGATCAGTGTGGTGGGCTCTAGTGCAGTCAGTTAGATTAAGATGTCGCGGGGTCACCGGGCCCGATTATGGATCGCGGGGTCACAAGGACCCGTGGAGACAATACTAAATCCTTAAGTGTATACACCTTTATTGGGTTCTCCAGTCCCCAATAAGTAGAAATAGTCCCGACAACCTGGTAAAGGCTCCCTCAGATTTGTCCCTAACCATCATCCCGAATCAAATAAGAACTACCACACTATCCACTTGTACCAGCACAATCATCACATCAAGGTTCGACACACAAGGAATCATAAGGGACAAAGCAAAGGAATAGATTCCACATGAAGGTATTCAACATTGGATAAGCTCAACAATCGCTCAATCAAAGAATCATCAAGATAAGGCACAACGAAGATACAAGCTTACACCGATAACCCAAGATCAATGGAATTCAAGAATGAGATACGAGAAAGGCATTCCAAAGGCAACACAACGATATCAAAGGATTCCAACAAGAGATCAGAACAAATAGATATGCTCAAGTCACCAATTCAATCAAGAAGCAAGCGAATGTTATCACAATGAAACCATACTAGCATCAAGAAACAACATGCTAATACACAACCAAAGAGTAATCACAAGGATTCATATGAACATCATCAACTTCATCGAATAATCCAACGAATAGCAATATTGGATATTAACCAAGATTCAAGACTCCAAATCCTAACCATTTGGTTTATAATACACTGCTCTAGACTTACGAGACATCAATAATTACACGCAAACACACGGGGAAACAACAAAACAGAAGCCAACAACAATCGTACCAGTGGGTGGTTTGGGCGGGTGGAAAAGAGCCCGCCGAATACCCACACCGTACCAGCGGGTAGTTCCGGCGGGCTCTAAACCACCCGCCGAACCCCCTGCTGAAACCAAGCAGCGTTGGGTACTTTGGTACCCGCCCGAAGTACCCACTGGGTACACGAAACCGGCACAAAAAGGGATTTCGGGAAAAATTGCCAAGAAGGTGCAATCCAATTCCAAATACCTCAATACACACATCAACCACAAATGGGACTTGAATAGAATGAATAGCTCATCAAATAGCATCACATAACCTTAAATACAAGCTCTACAAAATCATAATCACAAGAATATGCATCACACCACACAAGATCATGAAGAAATCATATTTATACAAAGAAGATATGCTTTGTTGGACATAGGGTTTACCTTCTTAGCTTAGCAAACCTTCCAAGATTACTGTTGCAAGTCCTCCTCAATGTGATCTTCATCATAAACCCAAATCCAACATACAAAGGAAAAGATTTAGATGAAATAAGACTATAACCACCTAATACTTACCCTTCCTATGCTTGGTGATAGAGAAAGGTGAGGTATTGTTAGTCTTCTTGGTTGGGGAAATGAAGAACACTTTTGGTAGGGTGGAAGAAGAGAAAATGGCATGTGAGAGTGTTGCGGTGAGGCTGAAATGTTTGAGAGTGTTTTTGGTTAAGTGTAGGGATGCAAGGGTGAGAGTCTTTAGGTTGTAGCTTGGGTTCCAAGCTAGAAAATCTGAAATATCAAATGTGGGCCTCCCACTTTCACCATAAAGTCTAGAAAGAATATACCCTTCTTTTAAATAAAGGGTAAGGCCAAAAAGGTTATTAAATAAAGGTCCAACCCATTGACCCTATTAAAAGATTAAGGGATTGAGTCCAAATAAATCCCTTAACTAGGTTTAAGGCAAAAATTATAAAAAGAATTGAAAAGGTAATTAGGGGGATTAAATCCATCCTTAGGGAATATTTAGGAGAAATTAATTTGGGTTTACAAGAATAATTTCCGGGGTGTCACACTCTTGCCCCCTAAAAAGAAGCTTCGTCCTCGAAGCTTAGATGCATACAAGGTTTAGGTCTTTATATACAACTTTGGAGTGTAGGTCGTGTGACAGGAATCAAAGGTGGGTTCACGAAAGGAGAACTTGTTCAAAGAAGATTTTTCATCAAGCCAATTTAACTAAGGTTACGAACCGAACAACCCAAACTTTCCCAACATTGACTAAGACAAACCAAAATACAAAGATCACTTACTACTAGAGCTAGGTTAAACTAAAGAAAAAGGGTATGCAGGGTTGGGGTTAGCTAAAACTAGTACTTAAGTCAAGAGTTACCTTGAACTCCGACTTGAGGGTAGGTGCTTATTGTGCCCTTTGACGCTCCTGCACCGGAACTAGTGGCATCCGATGATCTATCTTCGTCAAATCTGGCTTCTAACACCGACATTCTCTGGCTTAAAGATTCGATTTTGACATTTATCATAGTGAAACCTTGCTCCATGATCTGATTTGGTCTCTAAAGTTGGGCCAAAATGAGGTCTTCGGTTGACATTGGGTCATTCTCGGCTTTTGTTCTCTTTTCTCTCCAACTAGCATACTCGTCACTAGAATTTCCATCCTCTCCATCATCCTCCTCATCCACTCCTTCACATTCTTCTTGTGCTATCTGCTTGAGCTTCTTATTAGGTATGTTGAACCGATCCATCAAAATCCTTCCCTTAGCCAAAGGCTTACTATTCAGCTCCTCAATGGTGATGTATTCCTTTCCCCCAATTTGATAGATGCCACAGTTGCAAAGGTTCTTCGCATTGATAGTTAATTTCCCCGGTGGCTTGGCCAACACCTGGCTCACATTCACTCCCTTTTTCACAAAGATCCAACTCAAAATATGTCATAAGGTAAACTCTTCCGGTTGTGGGCAATACAAAAATCCATATGCTTTAGCATGACAGCCGACAAGTTAAACTTAACCTGATGCTTTAGAAAATAAGCAAAGGTACATTCCATACTCCCAACATCCTTTGTTCAGCTGTCAGTCACGATCATCACCAAAATCTTTTGTTCAGCTGTCAGCTATTTCCTTACAGGCCTCGTGGCCATGGACAAAACATTTCGATCTACCCAACATATAACTCAGGTAGTTCTTGTATCCCAAAGTCTCCCTACCTACCCAAATCTCTCTATTGTACTCCAACACTCCTGTTGGAGTCAGTTTAAGGACTTTAGCCAACCGAGGTTCATCTAAAACAATCTTTAAACCCCTTACTTCCGAGGTAATTACTATGTGATCATCCTCATTGTTAACCCTCATACCCCGGTAGAACTCCTTCACCAATTCGCGGTAAGTGTCGTTCTTAGTTACCAAAAACAAATTCAATAGTCCTTGATATTTTAGCATATTAACCACTTCAAAAGAGAATTGATCCAGGTCAAGGGATTTACCTTCAACGACCAAATAGTGAGCATCAATCCAATCCCCTCGCTATGCGGGGGCCTTTCTTCTCGGCATGATGACCAGTAGCCGTCGGCGAAGTGATGGCGCGCGGTGGCTGATATTTCTCGGCGACTTCACGGGAGTGAGAGAGAGACGCGAGAGAAGGAGGCGCTGGGCAACCTGGTTCCCGGTGGTAGCGGCGGTCGGCGAAGGCGTCGGAGGAGAGGGAGAGAGACGCTGACTGGGGGCTTTCGGTTTGCTTTGGATTTCTACTTTGAGTTCATCCTCATGCAATTGACTTATCTTGATCAAGTTTGCTTTTAAGCCCTGTCCTAAGAAGACTCTTGGTAACATGTACTTCACTAGCAATGATTTATCCTTTTCCTCCATCCCTAAATGTAACATGTACTTCACTATTGTATTGGATGCTTTCAAGATTATTGGGATTTCCGGTCATATGTCTTGAAGACCCACTGTCGAAGTACCAAACATTTAATTCTTTTCTAGTTTTTGAGGTGTATGCAACAACTTGTGTTTGATCCTTTCTTACCCAGATTTCGTTGTTATGGTTTTGACCTTGTCCTACCCAAATTATGATGTTTTGTCTGTATTTAAGATCATTTTGTCTTTTATAGCAATATGTTTTTATATGACCCAGTCTGTGACAGTAATAACATTTGATTCTCCTTCAGTGTTGAAAATGATGTTGTGACACTTCAGGATTAGTTGTATGACTTTCTCCTGATGCTGAGTTTGGTGATTTAGGCCTTCCGGTAAGCTCTTTGATTTCCTGTATTAACATGGCTTCCCTGCCTTGAGCTTTTATCAGTTCTTTTTTAGCTTCTCTAAGAAGTAGGTCCTTTTGTTTCTTTTTTGTTTTTTAAGAACTGATTTTCTTGCATGAGACCCTGATTTACTTGGATGAGTTGCTCCCATTTGAGTGTAGTTGGGTGTATATTTCTAGTAGTTCTCGTCGATCATATTCGGTTCTATTCTCATCTCCATGACTCACGGTGAATGCTACAAAGTTTGTGTTGGTATCTTCTTCACTATCTGAGTCATCACTTAAAGTTGTCACATATGTTCTATTTTTTCTTTTTAGATATGTTGCACACTCATACTGAATTTTCCCAAAGCCTTTGCACTCATAGCATTGAATTCCTTCGAGATTCGGATTATCCTTCTTTTGGGTGATGATAAATTGACTCAGTCCATTCGAGAAATTCCCTTGATTATTTGAAGGTTTCTTGTTTCTAAACTTGTTAAACTTTTTGAGAACTCTGTTGAAGTGTTTGGTTAAGAGAGCAATTGATTGCTCCATGCATGGTTTCAGTGTCAATATTTGGGTTTTCTTCCTATTTGACTGGAATGTTATTCCTTTACCATTTTTTTCTTGTTTTGTAACATCTCAAGTTCATATATTTGAAGATTTCCCATTAGATCACTGAGTTTGCAGGTATTTAGATCATTGCTTTCTTGAATAGCTGTGCCTTTCATCATGAACCTTTCAAGTTGTGATCGATACACCTTGTTTACAAGTCTAGGTTCAGGAATATGTTCACCTAGGTTAAAGGCATCTCTATCAATCCCCAATACCCTTGCATTAAATTGTGTGATGTTTTCCTCTTCTTCCATTTCTAAGTTTTCAACTGAGTTTAAATCATTTGCAGCTTGGATTGCTTGACTGTAGAGTTTCCTTCGTGATGGTCACATAGTATATCCCATGCTGTGTTTGCTATACCAGTGATAGCAATTAACTTGAAGGTTTCTTCACTTACGACTCCATAGATAACATTCATGGTTTTCAAGTTAAAGTCATATTCTTTGAGTTCCTCTACACTCCAGGCGGTACATGGTTTTAGATTTCCTTTATCATCAACCAGATATTTCCATTCGTTTTCGACAGCTCCTAGCTCTTCAATAGGAGTAATTTGTGCCAACCAAATCAGGTGGTATGTTGTTTGATAGTCTTCCTTGGGAAATTCCTTTGAGATACTGCTAGTAACTTAAGCAGTTTGGCTCTGATACCAAATGAAATTTGTAAGACGCAGCACACATGGATGTTAGAACAGCAATTGTAACACAAAAAGTTGGTGACGCAGTTCGGGCAAGCCCTAATATAATCTGCGAGGCACTTCTCAATTTGAGAATGTCTAAATCAACTAAAAGCTCAAGATTAACAGTACCTAGTTTGGAACCTCAGATTACACAATAGAATGATATTTCTTATCGAACTATTGTAACCTAAACACATATACTACTTTCTAGGGGATTTTAGGAAGCTCTTTCTCAAATACTCTCAGACCTCACAAAGAATGGTTTCGAATGCATGACCTTTGTGAAGAAGAGCAACCTATATTTATAACCCCTACTTCTTAATCATGTGGGAATTGTACTATCAATCCTAATCTTTATAGGACTTGAGTTTCCATCCTTTTTTAAGATTTTATCTTGAGTAAATGCCAACCAAGGTCCTCCGAGTTTGGTGGTTTCACCACCTTTAGTCTTAAACTTTCATATTGACAATCCGTGATCCTCTGAGTTTTGAATTCGAACTGCCGTAGTACTTCCGTTAAGATATTCGGCCTGAGCTGTGAAAATTAAGGGCAAAACAGTGTTTTTATTGCAACCTCAACCAAAACAATTCATTTTCCTCAAAAATTAGCCCTATTCCACCAAAAAAAATTGCAATTGAACGAATTTCTAAGGGCTAATTTCTAGGGGGAAAAAATTGCAATTGAAAAAAATTAGAGCTAATTTCTTAAGGAAATGAATTGTTTTGGCTGGGGATGCAATAAAAAGACTGTTTTGTCCTTACTTTTCACAGCTTAGACGGAATATCTTAAAGAAAGGACTACGACATGTCGAATTCGAAACTCAAAGGATCACTAAGGGTCGATTTGAAAGTTTAGGACTAAAGGTGGCGAAACCACCAAACTCGGAGGACCTTGGCTGGCATTTACTCCTTTTTATCTTCTAATTGGACTGGTAATCATTTTTTCAAACAACTTGACAAAAAAGTTTTTAGGTCACCAAAAATAATGGAAAGTCATGTTTTGTTTATCCTGCCCGTATCCCTATGCATCTTTTCCTTGAACATCGGGCCGATGTTCCATTTTAAAGTGGAGAAAGGCTGGGGTACTCGTTGCACTTGACAATTTTTTGTGTGTGAGCTAATCATTTGAAGTCATAACTCTCAATAATTGGATAAATATGTTCATCCTTCATAGATTTATGTATATGTACTACAACTCTTTACCACAATTATTGTATTTTCAAGGAAACACAAAACATGTTAACTAATTTTCCGAACAAAAATTTTCCCATCAATACATTCACTGCAAAATAATTTAATTAGTGGGGAAAAAATACTAATATAGCCCATTTGGTTTGCAGAAAGGAATATACAACGAAAGGGATTTAAATTTAGTGAAAAAATAAATAAAGATGAAATTCATATTTCATTGTTTACTTGGTGAAAGAAATACTAGGATTTCTTAAAGAATTTAAAAATTAAAATCTAAGTCGTACCTTTTTTTGAAAACCTAAGTTGTACCTAAAAGAATTTAAAATTCTTCACATTTTAGGAATTAAAATTTCAATAAGAAAAAAAACTCCACTAGTTTATAGATTTTTCTAACTACGAATTATGGTGATAGGACGCAGCAGTTGGGAAGAAAATTCCAAGTAGAATACTAATACTCCATAATACTTTCTCTCTCTCTCCCTCAGATCTTGCTTATCCTTGGATTTTTCGTCCCGTTACCGCTGGCCTTTGACCAAAGCTCTGATGATGTATGTGAACCTCAGCTCACTTTGAGCGATGAAGATAGCAATGAAAACGAGCCTCTTCTGAACTCTGAGATGCAGTTCAGCTTGATTGGTAGGCTACCATATGATAAACCAGTCAAATTTCTCACTAATTTGAAGTTGGGTGTGTGTTATCGGATGAGAATATTGTCTATGGACAGAAGAGGGGAGATAGATACCCAGGTGATGTGCAAGGCTTTTCACTCACATTCAATCTTCTTTACGGTTAGCCTGACCACAAATGATATTAAAGAAGCTTTAAGTTCTTTTAATGACATTAACTTCCAATCTGTGACTCAAGTTGTCCCTAGCATTGTTAGGGAAGTTATTTCTATATCAGATGGTAAGGAATGACTTATCATTCTAAGGACATCCTAAATAGTGGGGCTTTTGGTGTAGTTTTTTGAAGAGTTTTTGTAGGTGTGAATGTGTGATTAAGAAAGAGAAAATAAGAGGGGAGGGAAAAAAAATAACAATTTGATAACAAAAATAAAAAAAAAAAAAAAAAAAAATTTACGTGCCCTGGCGTGCACTACAGAAAACCCAAGTTAGGCACTCAAACAATCTCTCTCTTCCCTCTCTCTTCCAACCAATCAACTTCACCTAAATATCTGTGTAAAATATATTTAATAGGGTTGCTCTAACAAGCTTTGTTGTAAACATTTGTTGATTTAATGAATTCGTTTCTTTTTCAAAAAAAAAAAAAAAAAAGGAGAAGAAAAAAAAAAACACTAATTCAATTCTACCACGTGAATGGGTGAAATTGACAAGAGTTTTTGTTTGGGTATACGCTACATCAATATGTTGGAGTGTTATGTTGGAGTGTTGGACCAGGCAGATGCAGTATACATTCAGTGGGGTCACTTAGCCTTAAGCTTACTGAATAATAATAATAATAATAACAATAATAATAATAATAACAACAACAACAACAACAACAACAATAACAATAACAATAATAACAACAATAACAACAATAACAATAACAACAATAACAATAATAACAATAATAACAATAATAATAATAATAATAATAATAATAATAATAATAACAATAATAATAACAACAACAACAACAACAACAACAATAATAATAATAATAATAATAATAATAACAACAACAATAACAACAATAACAACAACAACAACAACAATAATAATAATAATAATAATAATAATAATAATAATAGAAATAATAATAGAAATAATAACAATAATAACATATTTTGATTTAAGCGTCACCTATTATTATTATCGTGCGTAAATGCTCCGCAAACCTCGCGAATCCAGATCGTGATCGCCGATCGTGCCTTTTCCGATCGAGTTCGCCGATTAGTGGCCCTGTCTCTTGATCTTGCTCAAGAGAGTTTCTCCCTAGTGGTCTAGGGTTTATATTTTTCGATGTCTTCTCCAATGAATTCACATTTACTAATCTATTTCGTGGCGTGGCTTTCCCTTCTGATCATGGATATTCGCCAAATCGAGGATCATTGTGCAAGCCTATCAATTGCGGAGGAGGAGGTGACCGGTCTAGAGGCACCTGATCCACCGCCCCCGAGCGTTGCGCCTATTCACCACAATTTGGTTGGGCGCTTTCTCACCGACCGTCCGATCAAATTTGACCACATGCAACAGGTTCTAGCTTCGGTATGGCGGCCGGTGATGGGTATGCAGGTGGAGGCGTTGACGGAGGAGCTATTCCTATTTCGATTCCCCATTCAGAGGATTTGCAGAGGATCATCGACGAAGGCCCTTGGTCGTTTGAGAATCACACATTGGTCTGCGAGCGTGTACCTCCGGAATCGAGGCCCGAGGATGTTAAATTAGAAGCCGTGGCATTCTGGGTGCAAATCCACCGGTTACCGGCGATGTATGCATCCTCGGAGTTCCTGACCCAAATTGGCGATTAGTTAGGCTCATTCGTTGCGATCGACCCCAACAATTTTGGTGGATCGTGGAAAGGTTTCTACCGAATCAGGGCGAAGATGCTGGTGGGGATGACTTTGAGGAGACGTATGAAACTCGTGCGCAAAGATATCTCCACAAAGTGGATCAATTTTCGCTACGAAAGACTAAATGCATTTTGTTTTTGCTGCGGAGTTTTGGGTCACATCGATAAATTCTGCAGGAAGACTTACGAAGATGGTATTCCGCCTGAGTCGTTCCCGTTCGGCAGCTGGATGCGTGGCGGATCGAGAAGGCAAACTAAGCTAGTTGGTGCAAAATGGCTACTGCCAAAGGATGCACCGCTAATTACGACACCTTCTCCTCCAGGGCCTTCGCCTTTGGCGCTGGTGTCGGTTCAAGAGAGCGCATGGTTACAGGGGGAGCTGAAGAGACGTAAGGAATCGGCTGAACTGCATAATGGAGTGACTGGGGAGGATGTGTTGATGTTTGAGAGTTCAAAAAATCTACTATCGGCGGGTCTGGAGGGCCAGACTCGCCCAGCCCAATGAGTGTACTCAGTTGGAACTGCCGGGGTTTGGGTGGCACCCGGACAGTTCGAGAGTTATTGGACATAGTGTCCAAAGAGCGACCCTTTTTTGTCTTCTTAAGGGAGACGGAAGCGTTTGGTGTGAAAGTGGAGAAGGTGAGGGTGAAGCTGGGGTTTGAAGGGGCAGTATGTGTGGATCGTGTGGGTATGGGAGGTGGGCTAGCTTTGTTGTAGAGGGATGCGGAGGCGGCTTCGCTTCTGAGCTTCTCGTGCAATCACATAGATATGGAAGTCACGCTTCTGGAGAGGCCGAAATGGAGGCTGGCGGGTTTCTATGGTAATCCAAAGCGGTCAAGGAGACATATCACGTGGGATCTTCTGCGGCAACTCAAGGAACAATCAATACTCCCTTGGGTTGTCGTGGGGGATTTTAATGATATTGCTTGTCTGTTTGAGAAATGGGGTAACCATCCACACCCGGATGGCCTCATTGAAGGCTTCAGCGATGCTTTAGAAGATTGTCAGTTACATGATTTGGGTATATCTGGGGGTCGGTTCACGTGGGAGAAAGGTCATGATACAGAGGCATGGCTGGAGGAAAGGTTAGACAGGGCAGTGGCGACGATTGATTGGGTGGAGTTACACGAGGACGCAGTAGTGCGCAAAATTTTTACAGTTGAATCAGATCACAACGCTATTTTCCTTGATCTAGAGACGCGCCCGGTACGCGCAGCTAGGTACTCTTCTTAATTTGAATCTGCCTGGCTCCTCGATGCGGGGTGTGCGAAAGTGGTAGAGGCGGCGTGGAGGCAGACGTCTGGGTTGGATTTCCAGCAGCGAATCGATATTTGTGGACATCACTTGAAAATGTGGGGTGGGGATCGTGCTAGGAAATTTAGAAATCGCATAAAGAAATTGCGACAGCGACTGGCAGTGTTGGAGGAAGACAGAACAACGCAGGCAGTTCAAGAATTCCTAGAGGAGGAACTCGAGCTTGAGATCTTGTTGAAGCGGGATGAATTGTTTTGGCTTCAGCGTTCAAAACAACTCTGGTTAAAATATGGGGATTCTAACACGAAATTTCTCCATAAGGCGGCCTCTGCACGCAGAAATCGAAACCTACTTCTACGAGTCAAGGATCAGAATGGGGTGTGGATGGAAGGGGTGGCAATGCATGCTGAAGTGTTGAGGTACTATAATCTTATTTTTTGTTCCGGGGGTTGTGTTTCGAATTTGTTTTCCCGGATGAGTCAGAGTGTATCTGATAAGATGAGCGCTGCCCTGTTGCAGCCGTTCACAATCACGGATGTGAAGTCTGCTTTGTTCTCTATGGCCCCGGAGAAAGCTCCGGGTCCGGACAGCATGTCACCAGCTTTCTATCAGCATTTCTGGCCGGTCCTCGGCCATGATCTGTCAATGTTTGTCATAAGCTGTATTGACACCTGCAGTTTCCCGCAGGGCCTGAACGTGTCTAATATTGTTTTACTGCCCAAGAAAAAGTCCCGGAATCGGTGGCTGATTTGCGACCGATCGCCCTCTGTAATGTTGTATACAAAGTCCTGGCCAAGATGTTGGCTAATAGACTTAAGGATTTGTTATGCCATGTCGTGTCGCAATCTCAGAGCGCTTTTGTCCCCGAGAAATTGCTCACCGATAATATTATTGTTGCTGGGGAGGTGGGTCACTTTCTCTGTAGGAAAGTGAATGGGACAATGGGTTGGGTAGCGCTGAAGCTAGACATGGCTAAAGCATAAGATAGAATGGAGTGGGGCTTTCTGGAGGGAGTTATGTTAGCGTTGGGTTTTAACCAGCGTTGGGTGAGTTTATTGATGTTGTGTGTCTCCTCGATCACCTATTTAGTTCAGGTGAACGGGGAAACAGTGGGCACCGTGTGCTCCTCTCGGGGTATTCGTCAAGGGGACGACCCACTGTCCCCTTATTTATTCATTCTTTGTGCCTAGGCGTTATCTATCCTTTTCCAACAGGCAGAGGCTAGGGGCGACTTACATGGGGTGAAAGTGGCCCGTGGTGTACCATCCATCACCCATCTTTTTTTCGCTGACGACAGCTTGATGTTTTTCAGGGCAACACATCAGGAAGCTTCTAAAATCAAAGAGTGCTTAGACAAGTACTGTATGGCATCGGGTCAGTTAATCAATTTCTCCAAGTCTAGCGCTGTTTTCAACGCCAATACTACTGCTGCGATAAAGAGTATGGTTTCAGAGTGCTTTGGGGTACGGGAGGCTCAAAATCTGGGGCGTTACTTAGGCCTGCCCACGGTCCTCGGGAGAAGTAAGGTCGCTACTTTTCGATACATTGAGGAAAGAATTCGTGACCGAATTGGGTCATGGCAACACAGATTGTTATCAAGGGCAGGTAAAGAGGTTTTACTTAAGAGCATAGCTCAAGCCCTTACTATTTTCACTATGTCCACTTTTCTGTTGCCAATCCGGAGCTGTGACACTTTGGAAAAATTGTTTAATCGTTTTTCGTTGGGCGGTGGTGGTACAGGTAGGGGAATTCATTGGCTAAGCTGAGGTCGGTTATGCAAACCAAAATTCAGAGGGGGTTTGGGAATCAAGCGATTGCACGAGTTCAACCTGGCATTACTTGCAAAGCAGGGCTGGCGGTTGTTGATTCATCCGGAGTTGCTGGTGAGAAGGCTTTTGAAAGCCAAATATTTTCCCAATTGTGATTTCATGGAAGCACGACTGGGTGGAAACCCAAGTTACTTTTGGCGCAGTATTTTGGCGGGACAGGATGTTTTAAAACAGGGGTTAGCGCGGAGAATAGGCGATGGTCTTGACACTAAAATTTGGGGTTGGGGTTGGCTGTCTAATTCCTTGAACGCAACATTAATTACGCCATGCATTGAAGACATTAAGGAGGCAGGAGTGAGCGAGCTGATGACCGAGCACGATGAGTGGGATGAAGGCGTGATACGGGATCTGTTTTGGGAGGAAGACGTACGCAAAATCTTATCAACGCCAATCAACAAGTCTATGAAGGACTCGTAGAGATGGGTAGGTGATATTCGTGGTTGCTACACAGTGAAACATGGGTATCGGTTACTTAATACTCATACAATGAGTTTGCCGTCGGATGTTAATTTTCATTTGTCGAATCGCTTGTGGTCTATTCCAGTGCCCCCCAAAGTGAAGAATCTTCTTTGGAGATGCGCACGAGGAGTGTTGCCGGTCCGCGAAAATTTGAAAACGAAGAGGGTATGGATCGGGGGAGGTTGCCCCTTCTGTGGGTTCCCTTCTGAAACAGCAGAACACATTTTTTTGTGAGTGCTCTTGGGCTAGAGGTCTGTGGGGTATAGAAGATGTTCATCAAGGACAGAGTTTAGCGAGCTTCATGGATTCGATTCTGGGAGGCTCGGCAATGGAGAAATTTGTCTACTTAGCAGCTGTCTTCTAGACGTTGTGGCAGGCGCGGAATGATGTTGTGTGGCGGTGCTCATCACTGTCGATTGAGAATCTAAAAATGCAGGTTGACCGACATCAAATACTGTGGAAGAACGCCCTGAGCGGATCGAGTAGCCTGGCGAACGGGCGGAATAGCGACATTCAATGCTACCTCCTCCTCATAACGTCCTTAAATGCAATGTAGATGCGGCCATCTTCGTTGACGGAGCGGGCTACGTAGTAGTTTAAAAAAATTAAGTGTTGAAGGTAATTGAGTAGTTTTCTTTGTTATTTCCAAACATGAGTTTCTTGAGGCATTAGACTCCTTGATTCTAAAGAGATTTATCAGGTGAGTTTTATATTTTATTCTTAGGGCTCTTGTTGCCTCTCTTCGGTTTCTGATTGGCATTTTTTGTCATTGGTTGTGAGCTTCCGTCATAGATTCAGGTTTATTTTTTGTTTAACCACGTATGGTCCTTCAACTATTAAATTTTAACCAACTATGGTCCTTTCAGGAGGACCACGACTGGTTAAATTTCGAAACTTGAAGGATCATGGGTGGTTAACTTAGACCACATATGGTTAAATTTGAAAGTCGAAGGACCACAAATAATTAATTTATTTTTGATTAACCACGCATGGTCCTTCAACTATTAAATTTTAACCAACCATGGTCCTTTCGAGAAGACCACAACTGGTTAAATTTCAAAACTTGAAGGACCATGAGTGGTTAACTTAGACCACAGATGGTTAAATTTGAAAGCTAAAGGACCACAAATAAATAATTTAAAAGTTTAAGACTAAACGTGGCAAAATCACTATACTCGGAAGACCTCAGATGGTATTAACACACAGACACACACACACAGACACACACACACACACACACACACACACACACACACACACACACACACACACACATATATATATATATATATATATATATATATATATATATATATATTTGCAATTTGTTGGAGTACACTGTAGACCCGTTGAACAGACCCCAATGGTCTAATTGTATTACTCAATGGGTCTATTGAACCTTTTAACGAGTTCAATAAACCCATTAAACAGACCCGTTGGTCCAACGATACTGATAGATACCTTAAATTAGATAGCCGGACGGGAAGGTATGGCAAGGCGATTAGGTCAAGGCATGGCCCAATATTTAGCAGGCGGAGGATCTTCAGGGCTCCCAATCATCATATAAGGCACCCAGTGATGGCAACCAGTCATCTTTCGGCGACCAGTCAGCCGTAACGGCGGACGCTCACTCAGGTAGGGTTTGGACCACGCGGATAGGGCGACCGGTCCCGGCAGCTGGTGTGTCCTCGACTAAGCTCACAAGCGAGGCCCGATTGGGCGATCAGCCTCGATGGTCGGAATGTCCCCGGCTGAATATCCTACGGGATTCAGATGGACGACCAGGCTACGCGGGCGCTGTGTCCTCAATCGTGCGCCACTCGGGAACTCAACCGGGCAACCAGTCTACATGGTTGGAGTGTCCTTGCCCGGATACCGCGACCCCTAGATCATCCCCTCAGTGGTCGGAACGTTCCAGGCCGGGTGCACGTCCAGAGACGGATACCAGCGGATTCTGCGAGGGGTATCTCCGTGCATCAGCCCTACCCTGCCTCTAGACTAGACTTTATGTCAACACTACTTACTGTACCTTGTAAGGATCTCATGTTCATGTATAAATATCCCCATGGGATCACCATGTAAAGGATCGGCATTTTTGGAGGGCCAAACCCTAAAGAAATAATATCACATTATTCTCTCTTCTCTCAACTTTAATTTATCTCTCACTCACATTGTTACTCTGGCATTCTAAACGTATTTTTGCGGTAGTGTTGACTTGTCGAGCGGCTATCCAAAGCCGTAGAAACCAACACTACTCAACGTACGGATCTATTGAACAAATAAATGAGCTGAGTATTGTTAAATAAATTACATTATATTTCAGATATTTCATTTTTATATTTTTCTAATTTTGATGTTGACCAATAGATCGATCCATGCTTTCTAATAATTAATAGTAATCTTTTGTGACGACTAAATGAACAAATGAATTAGTATTGTTAAATAAAAAAAAAAACTGTATATTGTGACTTTCGAGTACTGCATCACACGTGTAGAATACTACTTATTTTTAATAGTCGGACAGAGAAACACAAGAAGTGAACTTTTATTTTGTTACAGTACTAGTACGTACTACGTGCAGTACAGTACCCATAATATATTACATACTCGTTCTTATATAATAAGAATATTGAAAATAATTGTACTATGCTCCATGCATGCTTACCTGACGACATATTCAAATAACCTAACGGGGGAGCTTATTGCTTATCAAATTAATTTCCTATTTAATAGGAGTAGCAGGAATCAAGACAAGATCAGTCTTTCTTCCTACAGATATTCCAGCCGTCTCTGTCATGTCAAATGTATCAACAGTAATTCCAGGAGGTAACATCCAATCAAAGTGGTAAAGCAGGTGTGCTAAAGGAGATAGAGAATTGGTAAAACCAAATGCTAATCCTGGACATATTCTCCTTCCACTGCCAAACGGCAAATATTCAAAGTTGTTCCCCATAAAATCAATTGAACTGTTTTCAAATCTCTCAGGTATAAAACTCTCTGGATCCTCCCAGTACCGAGGATCCCTGCCGATGGCAAACACATTAACAAGTACTCTTGCTTTGACCGGTATGGTGTATCCGCACACCACAGTTTCTTCCCTGCACTCTCTGGGAATTAACAAAGGAACCGGAGGATGACACCTCAAAGTTTCTTTGACCACTGATTTCAAGTATAGTAATTCCTCCATATCTTCCTCCTCCAACTTCTCTTTCCCTCTAAAAGCTTCTCTCACCTCAGCTTGTGCTTTCGAAAACACCCTAGGATTTTTCATCATTTCCGACAATGCCCACACTATTGTTGTTGATGATGTCTCGGTTCCTGCTGCAAAAATATCCTGGTCGTCCGTCCGTATATATGCATATGCATGTAAATAAAACAAATATTATATTATATTATGGGACAATTAAGAAACAATATATATATGTATATATGTATATGACATACGAGGAATACGCCTTTGATAACTTCGTGGGTGATAGGCAGTTGATGGCCTCCGTTCCTCTCAAGTTTGACGAGGACACCAATTATATCTTCACCTTCATCATCACCCCCTAACTCGCCACTTTCTAACTTCTTTTCGTGCTCTTTAATGATGTTCTCGATAATTGGATCTACTTTACGGTGAATTTTCAGCATCCTATTCTTGTTCCCGCAGACGGAGTGAAGAAGCTTCCAGGAGGGAAACACATCAGCGAACTCGAAGCTTCCCACCAAGCTCGACATCTCTTCCAATAGCTCAACTAATTCCTCTCTCCCAGTGAATACCCTACCTAGTTAAGTAAAATAAAATCACAAGCGCTAATTATTATTTACGCCAAAAGCTATATGGACTTGGCCTTTACTGGCCTTAGTATAACTTAGCAATTCTCCCTCCCAGCTGGCTTACCAGTTATGTCAAATGTTGTAACGTATTAGTAGCGAAAATGCAATTTTATTTTCGAGAAGATGGACTTGACCCTAAACCTTTTACCGGCCTCCGCCCAAAGAACAAATTAATTATAAGTTGTGGGTCACCATATATCATAATCTAAATTGATTAATTATAATATATAATTGATAATTGATTACCCAATGCGGATCTGCATGTAAGGGAGCTCATAAACAAGGCGATTCTCTGAGACATATTGAGTGGCCTCCCCAAAGATGAACGGATGTGAGCCAGTAGACGATGGATCTCGTCGTTCCTGATGGAGCTGAAGGAGCGGACAATTTTGGCGTTGAGGAGCTCCGTCACACATATTTTGCGCATTTGTCTCCAGAGATCTCCGTACGGAGAGAACGCAACCTCCCAACAATTGTAGAAGAGTACCTTGGTGGCCGTAAGTTCTGGGCGGCTCGCAAAAGCAAGGTCGTGAGTTCTTAGGAACTCTTTAGCCATCTCTCGCGAGGACACGATCACAGCTGGAATTTCTCCAATTTGAAGGTGCATGAGGCCCGACGAGGAGCCGTACCTTTTGGCTAAATCGCTAAGGAGCCGGTGGGCGGGCAGCGAGCCACTCAAGTGGAGCAAGTTCCCGATGATAGGCAGCTTCCACGGGCCAGGCGGCAGTTTCCCACTGCTTTTTGCCTTCTTCTTCCACTGTGTATGGACTAAAAAGAAGAAAGAAAGAAAGAAGGTGAAAGAAATAAAGTTGATAATTGCGGCCTCCATTAAAGAGCAAGCTATCTAGCTAGCTAGATATATCTTTTTTTTTTTTTTGAAGAAGCTAGCTAGATATATCTTATGCCTTCTTAATTTGTTCAAGACCAAGCTAAGGCTGCCCTAATATATACTTGTATTTCGTGGACTACTATTCTACTCTTCTCCCTACTTTTTGATAAGGTTGAGGTGGACTACTATTCTAATATTATTATATGGCATCCGGTACTTCAACTTTGACGTAGTCTACTCACTCAATTCTTTTCAACATATCTTTTGGTTATTATTAACACAAGAGTTCTAATACATGTTACTCTCAAATCTTACTCCCCCAACTCTCATAAGCTATTTTTTTTCATATAAATCACAATACAAGTGTTTACATTAAAAATTTGTGTGTTTAGTGAGAGTAAAAATTGAGAGTACACATTTATTTTCATATTAACAACAAAAATAATAATACCAACAATATAATAACAACAACAACATCATCATCATCATCAAATTAAGAACAACAATGACAACAATAATATTAGCGATAACAACAACTACAACAATAACAACAACAACAACAACAACAACAATAATAATAATAATAACAATAATAATAATAATAATAATGGAGAGAAGTTCTTTTAGCCTTTCTCCCCATATGAAATCAATCTTGAATTTGATTGCCAAGTCCTAAAATGAGTCGATTGACCCCTCCACCCCCCTTCCCCCCACCCCCCTAGTAATCCCGTGAACCAACATTGAGTTCATCTACCAATACTATATAAGAACACATTATACATCACATGATCAGTGGCTCCTATAAACATCATGGCATCTTGATATGCCATAATATGTTCGTACGAATGACCTACCGCCCCCATCAAATCTTTTACACTCGTTGTTTTGAAGTTAGTTGGGAGGGGTTCCTCCATGATTCTCATTGTGAAAGGAGGCATGAGTTGTGATCTCCAAGATCACGAGTAACTGACCATCATCTTTCCATTGTAGTAACTTCTCTAGTCTTTTGTCTACCTTCTTCGCCTCGTCTTCTAGGACAGCGACTCGAGATTCCATTCGCTATTTACCGACCCACTAGAACTTGATGAATGGGGTTTAGTTCTTGCTAGGCGGGTAGGATAGGGTACCCAATTGGGAGCCCCAACTTGTAACACCCCAGATTTTCAAGACTTTTAAAACTTATATAATAAGGGTAGAATCTCATTAAATCCCAAAATACGATACAAAGAGTACGGGGTGCTATGCCACACCCGAGCTAGAGAACTCGGGTGCACAGGCTAAATTCTAAAACCTCCAACAGTATCAATGCTAAATCATGGCACGCAGGCCGAAAGGGAAAACTATCTAAGCTATGCCCCAAGCTTCTAGCGCGCTCCAGTGATCTACTCATCTGTGCCTGAAAGCCAAATATATCTGTTCAGCGAGAGATGCTGGTAACCCACTCCAACGCGTTGAAATACAATACATATAGATATATATAGATATACGAAAACCATTTTGAACATGAAGATATATCCTACGAACTCTAGCTTTTAAAACAGGGATAGACTCATCGGATAGGGTTAAGCACAGACAGTAGTTATACCAACATATATAGTTACAAGCAGGAAAGACAGGTAAAGATAAGCATAATTAATGACCATAACCTAACACATGCGATTCCCAGTGTAAATCCCCTAGTCATATCCCCAAGACACTCATAACAACAACTCCTCCGTATTTCATCACATAGCACACTTTGTTGGCGCCACAGGACCAATCGCACGCCCATACATGAGGGTCAGCGCATATAGCTCTGACACGGCCCCGCAGCACCCTGCCCCGTATCGCTACACGGAGGGGTCGATCGCAACCGACCGATGAACCGCAGCTCATCATAGTTTGATCGCAACCAAACAGTGGACCGCAGCCCAAGAGTATGTCATCTGACCGCAACCAGGAAATATGAACCGCAGCTCATGTAGAAACGTTTGATCGCAACCAAACGGTGGACCGCAGCCCGGGAGTGTAAATCTGACCGCAACCAGCTTCTGAACCGCAGCTCAGGAATAACCAATTCGATCGCAACCGAATTGGGGTATCATGCACAGATAACACATAGCAAGCACATGCAACCCACATTAACATATTGGGAAGGGGGAGAAAACGTATAATAAAACCTATGCGTGATCCTTCACATTCTAAGAATAATCCTAAGGGGTTATACTTCTTTCACCTAGGTCAACGGGATACCAATTCAACTAGCATGCAATATATAAGACTCATACCACCTACGAACGGTACCCGAAATATCAAACTAGACATAGGCACGATAAACGGAGTCTGTTGGGACACCACGGGGGTCGGGGAACATCAAACGGGGAAGCCAAAATCCCCAATTGGGGTGCAAACCAGCGGGTAGCCGGTGGGTGAGGGTTCACCCGCCGGCTGCCCGCCGGCGACAGCCATTTCGGGCAGCGGGTGCCCGGTGGGCAGCTTCCCGCCCGCCGGCTGCCCGCTGCCGGCGTTGCCCAAGAAGGCCGCGGGTAGGTGGCGGGTCCCCTACCCCCACCTACCCCCCACTGACTCTTTTTCACCAAAAACACCCCGGGAACCTTTGTGGAACCCGAAACCTTGCTTAGACACTTTCAAATGCAATTGATAACACACGTAGACAATTAACGGATCAAAGATCGAGAAACATATGGCACATAACCTATCATGCTTTTCTAAACATAATCAACACCCAATCATGCGAATTCCCACCCAATATACCGATAATAATTCCATACGATACAACCTAGGGTTCTAATCATTTTTAAATCAACAAGGACACAATTCATCTTCTAATATCAAGATTCGGTAAGAATATCACATAAACATCAAGAACATCCTACAATCATCAAGAACATCATATAATCATCAAGAACGTCAAATCATCAAGAACACCATAAGAACCTTTCATCATCAAGATCACCCATGGAATCATCCCATCAATCATCAATAATAATATCACAAATCATCAATACACAATAATATGGGGAAATCCTAAGAGGGGAATCATAGCTATGAAAATAGGTTTTGTTGAGACATGGGTTACCTCTTAGCCTTAATTAATTCCTTGGCTATGAAGGGTCTTTCTTTAAGCTTTCTTGCTTTCTTGATTTCTTCTAAGGGAATTCTTGGAGCTCTTTGGGGTGGTGAGTCGTTTATTGCGGTAGGGGGTTTCTAGATGCCTCTTAAGTCCCCTATTTATATATTTAGGAGTCCTAATTAGGAACTAATATTATAGGCTTGCTAATTCTATTCCTTTTGGAACTAAGGATTGGGTTTAGGGATAAGGGCCCATGGACTATGGTGGGCCTTTCCTAATTTAATTATTGTGATTTAATTCTTTCTTTTGGGTAATTGGTTAAATGATTAATTGGTTTTAGGGATCGTAACACAGGGTGTTACACTCTCCCCCCCCCCCCCCTTACGAGGGGCTTCGTCCCCGAAGCCTGGTGTGTTAATCCATTCTTTCACCCCCTAGGCATTCCGCATCTTGGCCTCCCGGTTAGGAATGTGGCCCCACGTTTTGCCTTAGCTGGGGTAGACTGGATTTCTGGAGGTGTTGTGATAGAAAGGTTTTGGGTCTACCTCGGTCTCCTGCTCCTGAGCTGGACGCCCCGCGAGTGCCCAAGGTGGCCTCGATTGCTGCCACCCTTTGATCTAGTGCGCGTGTCGTACGGATCAAGGATGAGAACCCTTCCTCCATGATTTGGTTTTGCCGGTTGAGCTGTGCGAGTATGCGTTCATTGATTGAGTCCTCGTTTTGCTCCCTTGGGTTCCCTCCTGATCGTGGTTGCACCGACGGGTTGGGTTCGTCATCCTCCTCCTGGTCTTCATTTCCCTCCAGGATTCCGCAATCTTGCATTGCTCGTTTGAGCTGCTTGTTGGAAATGTCTAATTGGTCGACCAATTCTCTTCATTCATCCTCGGGTTTTTGGCAAATTTCTTCGAGGGTGAGGTAATGTCCTCCCTCGGTGTAGTAGATATCATTGCAGCGTAGGTTCTGGGCGTTAAAGACCATGCCATTTGCGGTCTTGACCTTGGTGTGGCTTAGGTCCACCCCCTTTTTCTCCATGATCCAACTTAGGATCATCCCGTAGGGTAGGCTAAGCCGGTTGCTTGATTTGCAAAACTCCATGTGTTTTAGCATGAGGGCCGGCAGGTTGAACTTGATTTTGTGTTTCAAGAAGTAGGCAAAGGTGCACTCTAAACTCCCCACGTCCTTGCTTTTATTATTCGTGGGCAAGAGGCTATCGGTTACAATCATAACCAATATCTTTTGTTCCGCCGATAGCCACTTTCTATTCGGTCGTGTGGCCGAGGTGAATCCTTCCTCTTTCCCGAGGAGGTACCCGAGGTAGTCCTTGTACCCCGTGTTTTGGGTATCAATCCACCCCTTTCGGTCATTGCTTGACACACCCGTGGTGGTCAATTTCAAAAGCTTGGCCAACCGGCATTCGGAGAGTATAATTTCCTTGCCGCGGACCTTGGTGGTGATTTCTAGCTTATCACCCCATTTGGTGGCTATAAGATGTTGATAGAATTCTTTCACCAATTCGGGGTACGTATCCCCCTTGATGGTGAGGTACGTATCCAAAAGCCCTTGGTGTTTAAGCATATCAACCAATCCCGGAGAAAATTGGTCGGGTTCAAGGGCTTTACCTCCAATTACGGTGTAATCGGCGTTGCTCCATTCCGGGGTACGGGTCCCGAGGGGTTTCTTTGGCATTGTGATGCTTCGCTTGATGGTGACGTTTTCTGACGAGTTTTTCCGGCGACTTTCCGGCGGGGCTGCGGTGTATTTTTCCGGCGGTCTTTGGCGGTGCGGCTCTGTTGCGAGGGAGGCGGCGGCGACTGGGCTCCGGTGTTGGCTTGGCAAGGTGGGGCGGTGGTTTTCGGTGGCGTCGGGCAGTGGTGGCAGCGGGCGGAGCTCGGGCAGGTGGCGGGCGGCGCTGGCGTCGCGGGCGTCCTCCGGCAGCGAGGTCGGCGTGCGGTCGGGCGCCGTCTGGGCGGTCGATGGCGGTTCTGGACGTGGGCGGCGATCGAATGGGGCTACTGGTTCGGTATTTGGGGTGGCGGGGAGGTGTGTAGGAGAGGGAAGGCGAGAAGGTGAGGGAGAAGAAGAGGAAGAAGAGGAAGAAGAAGGGTTTTTGATTTGGGGATTTTGTGGGTTTTAGGGATTTGTAGGCGCTTTAACAAGGGAGTGTTCCCTTGAGGTTTCAAGAAACACCTTTAGTCTAGTGGTCAAGACTTTGGTCTTGTGAGTGGGAAGTCAAGGGTTTAATTCCCATTAGTAACATTAAGCCTTTTTTGATGGTGTGGTCCTTGTCTTTTTCCCTCTTTCGTCATCTAGTGATGGGAGGCTTGGCTTGTTATATAATTTTTTGTTTCGTCTTTATAGGCAAGATCGAATTTCGATCAAATCTTTTATTTATAATAATTCCAAAGTAATCGCTAAATAATTAGTTTTACTATGGAGGTGATTACAAGGAATTGCCGGTTTATCCTAGACAGAATTCGTCTTCTTGATTTTCTCCTGCGGGGTTTGCGTGATCCTCGTCTTCTGGGGTTAGGTTCCCCTCCTCGAGGTTGCTCTCGTTCCCGAGGTCGGCTTGAGTGCGGCACATGACGAATATTTTCCCGAGAGCGCCGTAGTTCCCTTGGTGGGTGGTGCCTCCATGTTGACCTGTGGTGGTGGGGCGTGGCCTTTGGGGTTGAACGCACTGGAAGGCCTTGTGCCCTTCTTCTCCGCAGTTGAAGCATCGCCAGGGATTGCCCATGCAATCTTTCCCTCTATGGCTTTTGTTGCATTTTGGGCAAGGGAAGCTCCTTGGGTTTGCTTCATTGTTCCCTAGGGACGGTCTTTGGTTGGTCAGGTTGCTTGGTCTTGTGTTGGTGTCGTTCCTTGTTCTTTTTACCGGTGGTGCTCCCCCTCCGGTATTCCTTTTTCATATCTTTTCCTGAACCCCGCGCTAGAGTAGTTGGATTCGATAGAGATTGGCGGCACTGGAGTAAGCCTCGTTGAGAGTCCGAGGTCGGCTTACCACTAGTGCTTTTCGGGCTTCGAAGTTGAGGCCCGAGACGAATCTTTCTATCTTGGTTACTTCGGTGGGGACTAGCTCTGGTGCGAAGCGCGCCAGTTCGAGGAATCGCTTGTGGTATTCCATGACGGTGGCTGTCCCTTGTTTCAGATGGAGGAACTCTTCGTACATGGATGCTTTCACGTGTGTTGGGTAGAATCGTTCTCGTAGTCGTGTTTTGAGGTTTTCCCAGTTGAACCCTGGTTCTTGTTGGTAAGCGGGACCCTCGTGGATCCACCAAAGATCGGCCTCGTGTCCGAAGTAGAACGAGGCTACCTCTACGCGACGTTCTTCTGGGCATTCCACTAACCCGAGAATTTTGTCGAGGGTCCGGATCCATTCCTCCAGGATCACGGGGTCCTCTTCTCCTGAGAACGTGGGTAGTCGATGATTTGAAACTTGTCGGGCGACGTCTGAGTTCGTGTTTGATGTAGGAGGCGGGGGCCTGTTGTTGCGAAGAGCTACATCGCTTAGTGCCTGGGCGACTTGCGTTAGTTGTTGTAGTGTTTGGGTCAGGGGGTCATGTGTGGTGGGTTCTGGAGTCCTTGACTGTCTTCTGTTGGGTGCCATGCTGTCGCCTTTCTGAGTCAATGTTTATAAGAACATTAAATTAGAGTTTGGTGTCCTTCTTTGGCGTGATAAGCGGAGGAAGGTTTTCTTTAGACAAGGAAGGAATGAAGTGAGGGGGTTTATGTGTAGGTTTCACAACCTTACCGCGTGTCCTAAAATTCCCGAGTCCTATGTTCCTAAATACCTAGAGTTCAAGCCTAATGTCCTAAAGTCCGGTTTTAAGAATCTTATCCTAGGGTCAAACTTAGGCTCTGATACCAACTGTAACACCCCAGATTTTCAAGACTTTTAAAACTTATATAATAAGGGTAGAATCTCATTAAATCCCAAAATACGATACAAAGAGTACGGGGTGCTATGCCACACCCGAGCTAGAGAACTTGGGTGCACAGGCTAAATTCTAAAACCTCCAACAGTATCAATGCTAAATCATGGCACGCAGGCTGAAAGGGAAAACTATCTAAGCTATGCCCCAAGCTTCTAGCGCGCTCCAGTGATCTACTCATCTGTGCCTGAAAGCCAAATATATCAGTTCAGCGAGAGATGCTGGTAACCCACTCCAACGCGTTGAAATACAATACATATAGATATATATAGATATACGAAAACCATTTTGAACATGAAGATATATCCTACGAACTCTAGCTTTTAAAACAGGGATAGACTCATCAGATAGGGCTAAGCATAGACAGTAGTTATACCAACATATATAGTTACAAGCACGCAAGACAGGTAAAGATAAGCATAATTAATGACCATAACCTAACACATGCGATTCCCAGTGTAAATCCCCTAGTCACATCCCCAAGACACTCATAACAACAACTCATCCGTATTTCATCACATAACACACTTTGTTGGCGCCACAGGACCAATCGCACGCCCATACATGAGGGTCAGCGCATATAGCTCTGACACGGCCCCGCAGCACCCTGCCCCATATTGCAACACGGAGGGGTCGATCGCAACCGACCGATGAACCGCAGCTCATCATAGTTTGATCGCAACCAAACAGTGGACCGCAGCCCAAGAGTATGTCATCTGACCGCATGTAACACCCCTGATTTTCAAGACATTTAAAACTTAATAATAAAGGTAACATCTCATTAAATCCCAAAACGTAACATAAGTGTACGGGGTGCTATGCCACACCTGAGCTAGAGAACCCAGGTGCACAGGCTGTCTAACTACTATCCTCTGAAATATAAATGCATAATATGGCACGCAGGCCGAAAGGGAAACTATACTACTTCTACGCTCCGGTTCTAGCGCGCTCCAGTGCTCTAATCCTCTGTGCCTGAAAGCCAAATATATCTGTTCAGCGAGAGATGCTGGTAACCCACTCCAACGCGTTGAAATACAATACATAGAGCAACATATATATAGATATACAAAAACCATTTTGAGCATGAGAATATATCCTACGAACTCTAGCTTTTAAAACCGGGAATGACTCGACAGATAAGGTCAGACACAAGCAATAGTTATAACAGTCATATGCAGTTCACAATAGATAAGGCAGATAAGGCAAGGCATAAACAATAATCACAACCCATCATAAACAATCCCCAACATCAATTCCACAGTCACATTCCTCCAAGACACTCATAATCACAGCTCATCCATATCACATCACATAGCACACTTTGTTGGCGCCACAGGACCAATCGCATGCCCATACATGAGGGTCAGCGCATATAGCTCTGACACGGCCCCGCAGCACCCTGCCCCGTATCGCAACACGGAGGGGTCGATCGCAACCGACCGATGAACCGCAGCTCATCATAATGTTTGATCGCAACCAAACAGTGGACCGCAGCCCAAGAGAGTGTGTTATCTGACTGTAGCCAGGGATTCCCATCTGACTACAGCCAGCCTCTGAACCGCAGCTCAGGAAAGATGTCACCTGATTGCAGCCAGGAATTCCCATCTAACTACAACCAGCTTCTGGACCGCAGCCCAGGATACCGTCATCCGACTACAGCCAGGAATTCCCATCTGACTATAGCCGGCTTCTGAACCGCAGCTCAGGATAGCCAATCCGATCGCAACCGAATTGGGGTAACACGCACACATAACACATAGCAGGCACATGCAACCCACATTACACATTAGGAAGGGGGAGAAAACGTAAAATAAAACCTATGCGTGATCCATCACTTACTAAGAATAGTCCTAAAGGGTTCATACTCCTTCCACCTAGGGCAACGGGATACCAATTCAACTAGCATGCAATATAATAGACTCATAAACCTACGAACGGTACCCGAAATATCAAACTAGACATAGGCACGACAAACGGGGTCCGTTGGGACACCACGGGGATCGGGGAAACATCAAACGGGGAAGCCGGGGTCCCGAGGGGGGGAAAATTCCAGCGGGTAGCCGGTGGGTGGGGGTCCACCCGCCGGGCAATACTGTTCCGGGCAGCGGGTCGCCGGCGGGCAGCTGCCCGCCCGCCTGCTGCCCGCTGCCGGAACAGTGTTCTCGGCCGTCGGTAGGTGGCGGGTCCCCTACCCCCCACCTACCCCCCACTGACTCTTTCATCAAGTTTTCGTCCCGGGAACCGTTGTGGAACCCGAAACCATGCTTAGACACTTACAACGCAATTAACGACAACACGTAGACAATTAACGGATCAAATACGAGAAACGAACGGCACATAACCTATCATGCTTTTCTAAACATAATCAACACCCAAACATGCGATTTCCCACCCGATAATCCAAGAATAATATCATACGATACAACCTAGGGTTCTAATCACTTTTATATCAACAAGTATACGGTTCGTCTTCTAATTGCAAGATTCGGTAAGAACAACACATAATCATCAAGGATACCAATTAATCATCAAAAGCATCATAATTATCAAGAACAACACATGATCATCAAAACCCCAATTAATCATCAAGAACATCATAATTATCAAGAAACTCCCAATACCAAGATTATCCAGATTCCTCATGGAATCATTATATCGACATCAATAATAATCATCATCAATCGCCATTTACAACAATATGGGGGGAAACCCTAAGGGGAAATCATAGCTATGAAAATAGGTTTTGTTGAGACATGGGTTACCTCTTAGCCTTAATTAGTTCCTTGGCTATGAAGGATCTTTCTTTAAGCTTTCTTGCTTTCTTGATTTCTTCTAAGGGGATTCTTGGAGCTCTCCTGGGTGATGGGCGTTTATGCGTGTGGGGGTTCCGGGTGTCTCCTAAGTTCTTTATATATATAATTAAGACTCCTAATTAGGGCCTGAATGGTATGGGTTTACTAATCCTATTCCTTATAGGATTCAGGGACTCGCTTTAGGGATAAGGGTCCATATTAATTAGAGCGGATCCTAATCACAATCTGAATAGTAAAAGGTTTACTATCTTTATTCCTAATAGACTTAAGCCTCTAATTTAGGCAAGGGTCTACGGTTCATGGTGGACCCCATTAATTAATTAAAGGGGAACTTAACTTAATTAATCATATTTAATTATTATTAGCGGGATTAATTAAATAATTAATCCAAGGTTAAAGGTCGTAACACGGGGTGTTACACCGCAGCCAGGAAATATGAACCCCAGCTCATGTAGAAACGTTTGATCGCAACCAAACGGTGGATCGCAGCCCGGGAGTGTAAATCTGACCACAGCCAGCTTCTGAACCGCAGCACAGGAATAACCAATTCGATCGCAACCGAATTGGGGTATCATGCACACATAACACATAGCAAGCACATGCAACCCACATTAACATATTGGGAAGGGGGAGAAAACGTATAACAAAACCTATGCGTGATCCTTCACATTCTAAGAATAATCCTAAGGGGTTCATACTTCTTTCACCTAGGTCAACGGGATACCAATTCAACTAGCATGCAATATATAAGACTCATACCACCTACGAACGGTACACGAAATATCAAACTAGACATAGGCACGATAGACGGAGTCCGTTGGGACACCACGGGGGTCGGGGAACATCAAACAGGGAAGCCAAAATCCCCAATTGGGGTGCAAACCAGCGGGTAGCCGGTGGGTGAGGATTCACCCGCCGGCTGCCCGCCGGCGGCAGCCATTCCGGGCAGCGGGTGCCCGGCGGGCAGCTGCCCGCTGCCGGCGTTGCCCAAGAAGGCCGCGGGTAGGTGGCGGGTCCCCTACCCCCACCTATCCCCCGCTGACTCTTTTTCACCAAAAATGCCCCGGGAACCTTTGTGGAACCCGAAACCATGCTTAGACACTTTCAAATGCAATTGATAACACACGTAGACAATTAACGGATCAAAGTTCGAGAAACATATGGCACATAACCTATCATGCTTTTCTAAACATAATCAACACCCAATCATGCGAATTCCCACCCAATATATCGATAATAATTCCATACGATACAACCTAGGGTTCTAATCATTTTTAAATCAACAAGGACACAATTCATCTTCTAATATCAAGATTCGGTAAGAATATCACATAAACATCAAGAACATCCTACAATCATCAAGAACATCATATAATCATCAAGAACGTCATATAATCATCAAGAACACCATAAGAACCTTTCATCATCAAGATCACCCATGGAATCATCCCATCAATCATCAATAATAATATCACAAATCATCAATACACAATAATAAGGGGAAATCCTAAGAGAGGAATCATAGCTATGAAAATAGGTTTTGTTGAGACATGGGTTACCTCTTAGCCTTAATTAATTCCTTGGCTATGAAGGGTCTTTCTTTAAGCTTTCTTGCTTTCTTGATTTCTTCTATGGGAATTCTTGGAGCTCTTTGGGGTGGTGAGTCATTTATTGTGGTGGGGGGGGGGGGGGGGGTTTCTAGGTGCCTCTTAAGTCCCCTATTTATATATTTAGGAGTCCTAATTATGAACTAATATTATAGGCTTGCTAATTCTATTCCTTTTGGAACTAAGGATTGGGTTTAGGGATAAGGGCCCATGGACTATGGTGGGCCTTTCCTAATTTAATTATTGTGATTTAATTCTTTCTTTTGGGTAATTGGTTAAATGATTAATTGGTTTTAGGGATCGTAACACGGGGTGTTACACAACTAGGCGGTTGGGTCACGACGATGGGCGGTCAACAGAAGGCGATGGGTCATGAGGCCTAGCGCGAGGAATGCCTTATTTTAGAAACTTTCTCTATGGTTTGGAGGCGTGGCTTTGTTTTTGACATTAGGAAAGAAACCTCATAACTTGGGGAACCTAGCTTAGAATAGTTTAGGCAAGTTTCCTAAGCTCAAATTCGTTAAGTCTTTCAATTTCCTTTCCTTCTCTCTAGAGCTTATGCATGTATAAATATCCCTAGGGTCACAATGTAAAGGATCAAACTTGCAATAATACTACTTTTAGCTTGTTCTTGTATTTTTCCCTCGTTCACGCATTTTTCCTATTATTTTCTGATTGTGTTGGCCCGCCGACCGATTAACGTGTAGCCGTGAAACCAACATTGGCGCCGTCTGTAGGGACCGATACGAAAGGTCGTGTTCCTCTACTTGCTTCGATAATTCATACAAGCATGCATCAAATGTAAACCTAAATGGTTTTCTATGCAATTCCTCACTTGGGTGTAAGAAAATGTAACTTCCAAAGGATATTCCAAGAATAATTTTTTTTTTTTTTTTTGTATGGGCACATCACTATCATATTAATCACATGATATGAACAACGACACACTCTCCATATCCAACACACTCGTCAATCAAGCACAACTGAATCAATTAAGCAACAAAAACACATTTAAGCACAATGTGCTTCCCTTCCACACTTTAAAATGAACATCGTACTTTGTTAGTGTTTTAATTGCTCCAAAAAACCCCAACATATAATTGGCAATATTATTATGGCAAACTAAGATAGGGTTAGCTTGGTGTCAGTTTTGTTCTACAGAGGACTGATTGATCAGATACGGCAACAGCGGGACTGACACTGAAGATCTGTTTTAGGAAGATGTTTCCTTATTGCTGAACGTGGTTTAAGAAGACAGCTTTGGAAAGAAGATCAGCAGATCTGTCTTGGAAAGGTATGGACCACATCTTTAAGATTACATTCTTCATTTATTGTCCTACCATCTACAGTCAGAGATATCTATGGACAGTGTTCTTACTATGGAATTATAAGTACCCTCATTCGTCAAGATTTAGGGTTACACTTTTTAGAAGAAAACAACTCTCCGAACTATACAGAAGATCATATATTTGATTATCATGCCTCTTCTCAAGACAAATTGTTCTTGGTGATTATGATGAAGAACTTGAGAATAAATATCACTGCTTAAACGAAAGGACGCTAAGATCACACAGTTGTGGGAACAACATTGAACTGCGTCACTAAAGTGGACTGCATTAGAGTTAGCTCTCCAACAGAAGGGATTTCATTGGACTTCTGTATGCATGGCTGTCCAACTTCAACAATCCACTAAACCTGTGTAGACTGGGTACGTACCTTGTGTGGGGCACTTGTGTGAGATTATTGTTTCTCTACCTTTGTACATTGGATTATGAGTTAGTGGATTGGACGCCTCTGTGATTGTCCCCCAGACATAGATACACACCGTATCGAACTGGGTAAACATCTTGTGTGTTGATTTGTGTCTTTTACTATTTCTACAAACTTCTCAATGATCTATCTAACTGACTGACATCATCGTTAAATCAGTCAGTCCATTTCATCAGTTGTTTAATCCGGTTAATTTGATTAAAATGAGGAAATGCAAAATTACATGTGGTATCAGAGCTTTTAAGTCTACATAGTGACTAGATCCGTACGGGAATATTTATTTTGCATTGCTCTCTCTTTATTGGAAGTGCCTTTGTGTATCGGTTGGCAGTTTTGCTTTCTTGTGTGTTTTGGCTGGTTGTTTTTTATTCAGGATGGATGCAAGTATGAAACCACCAGAATTGGATGGTCACAACTACTCTTTCTGGAAAGCTCGTATGGAGATCTATCTCCAGGCACAGGGTACCAGGTTCTATCGTACTGTTCTCTCTGGATGGAGTCGTCCAACTATTCAGAATGCTGAAGGAACCACTGAGGCAAAGCCCATTGAGACTTGGACAGAAGATGAAATGACTGCCTCTGATCTGAACAACAAAGCACTGAACTCTATCGTAGGATCTCTGCATGAATCTGTCTTTACCTTAGTCACGGGGGTAAAAGAAGCAAAATGAGTATGGGAAATTCTTGAAACCAGATTTGAGGGTACCAGTGATGTCAAGCAATCAAAACTTCAAATGGTACTGTCAGAGTTTGAAGCGCTCAGAATGAACGAAGAGGAAACTATTTCAGTCTTTCACAGTGGGGTTTAGAATCTGATGAATAGAGCTTCAATTCTTGGTGAACCATTCACTGATGAAAGAGTAGTCAAAACGATCCTTCAATCTTTGCCAAAACGCTTCCGAATGAAAGTAACTGCAATTCAGGAACACACAGGCTGGGAAAAGAAGAGTGTGGGAGAACTTATGGGAAGCTTACACACATATGAACTTGAAGTGCTGGCCGATGATGATCTTGCTGTCAACAGGAAAGGAAAGTCAGTGGCTTTTGTTGCTGAAGCTGATCGAGAATCTGACACAGATGACATAGATGATGAAACCTTGGCCCTGCTAACCAAGAATTTTATGAAGATCTTGAAAGGCTTTAACAAAAAGAGTCAAGGACAATCTACCAGGACACAATACAAAGGCAGTAACTCCTCTTATCAGAAAGCAGAAACACCATCTTTCTCACAGAGCAATCAGTCCCAGACTGGCCGAACAAGACAAACCAGAAGCAGTTCGACTAATACAGGTAGATCTCTCAACCGGTCAGTGCAGTGTCGAGAGTGTGAAGGTTTTGGACACATACAAGCTGAATGTGCAACTTACCTTAAGAGAAAGAATGCTATATCTGTGGCTACGTTAAGTGATGATGAGGAGGACGCATCTAATGATCAGTCAGATGAATCAGTCAGACGAAAATGAATCCGATGGAGAGTCTTATATATTGACAGATGATTTTGAAGAGAGGCATACTCAACTGGAAATGGAATTTGCTAAGCTTGTTGCAAGCTGGGAACAACTGGTGAAAGTTAATAAAAATCTGAATGAGGAACTAAAGCAACAGGATTATCTTCTGAAAAAACTAAACACCGAACTTGTCACAAAAGAAGATCTTATCACTCAGATAAGATCTCGAGAAGGAAAATTGATAAAGGAATTGGAGGATCTGAAGAAGAATTGTTAGGAATATATTGTAATAGATTTTGATATGCCAAATTGTATTTTAGAATCCCCAATTTTATTTGTTAAGTCTAGGCGTGTCATAGACTATGAAAGGAAAATTAACAAATATAAAGAAAGGGAAAAATATGAAGAAGAAGATGTATGCGTATGATATGTATACAATATAAGCCCACACGCCCAACTCAAAGAAGAAGTCATACTGATGAATCTCATACGAAGAAACGAGAAGCAAACCAAAATTCATGAAGTTATCTTGAAGATCAAGCATCTATGGAAAGAAAGAAGTACATTAAGAGGAATGCTATAATGACTAATAATCTGTACAGTCGAGATGGATGAAAGCTTGATGTATAAACCGCAAAGTTTTAGGTTCGAAACTCATTCCCTATAATTTTATAAAAAAGACTTAAATCAGTAGGAGCTGAGGTTTGAAAAGAGGTTTCGAAATTAATTCAAGTAAGTTCGAAACTAAGAAGTAGTAGCTGAGGTTTCGAAATCAATTCTCAATTCAAGTGAAGTTGGAGCAGTAAGTTCGAAACTAAGAAGGAGATGAAGTAGTAGCTGAGGTTTCAAAAGAGGTTTCGAAATCAATTCTCAATTCAAGTGAAGTTGGAGGAGAGGTTTCGAAATCAATTAAATAATAGAAAAAACATGTAGATAAGGTAAGAGCAGCGGTTGGAGCTGAGGTTCCAAAAGAGGTTTCGAGACTAAGTTGGAGCAGAGGTTGGAGCTGAGGTTCCAAAAGAGGTTTCGAGACTAAGTTGGAGCTGAGGTTCCAAAAGAGGTTTCGAGACTAAGTTGGAGCAGAGGTTTCAAAAGAGGTTTCGAGACTAAGTTGGAGCTGAGGTTCCAAAAGAGGTTTCGAGACTAAGTTGGAGCAGAGGTTTCAAGATCAGTTTCGAAATCAATTAAATAATAGAGATTGGAGATGAAGTTAGAGATGCGGTTTACAAAGTCAAAGTCTTCAGGTTCCAAAAGAGAAACTTGTAGACAAGGTAAGAGCAGCGGTTGGAGCTGAGGTTCCAAAAGAGGTTTCGAGACTAAGTTGGAGCTGAGGTTCCAAAAGAGGTTTCAAGACTAAGTTGGAGCAGAGGTTTCAAAAGAGGTTTCGAGACTAAGTTGGAGCTGAGGTTCCAAAAGAGGTTTCGAGACTAAGTTGGAGCAGATGTTTCAAGATCAGTTTCGAAATCAATTAAATAATAGAGATTGGAGATGAAGTTAGAGATGCGGTTTAAGATCAGTTTCGAAATTAATTAAATAATAGAGATTGGAGATGAAGTTAGAGATGCAGTTTACAAAGTCAAAGTCTTCATAAGTCAAATATGAGATGAAGTAAGAGCTGAAGTAAGAGTTGAAGTTTCAAAGGCTATATATAGTAAGAGCTGAACTAAGAGCTGAAGATGGAAATGAAGTTCCAAAGCTATATATAGTAAGAGCTGAAGTTGGAGAAGAAGTATATATATTAAGAGCTGAAGTAAGAGCTGAAGATGGAAATGAAGTTCCAAAGCTATATATAGTAAGAGCTAAAGTTGGAGAAGAAGTTTCAATCAAGAATTGAATTCTCACCATCAAAATGAGACCTAGATCAAGAGATTTCATTGGCCGAAACACTTCATCAGTAGCCATACAGAGAGAATAAAATACACAGAAGATGAAAGTCCCAGAAGGCGCATGATCTACATCAGAATTATTTTAAAGTCCTTCACGTGAAGATAAGATCTGCATCAGAAATATTTTAAGTATCTTCACATGGACTACATGCTAAGCAACGGCCAAAAAGTCGGAGATATTATTTTTAATATGATCTTCTGAGAAAGCTACAGATCTTCTGCAAAAGGCTACAAGAATTCAAATCTGTGATTTGGAATTCAAAATTGAGATCTACAATTCAAATTTGAGATTGTCTTTTTCCAACGGACAACTTCTCAAGAGCAGCTATAAAAGGATGAAGAATGAAGCAGATCAACTCACTTCCCATACTTCCAAAACAAGCAACGAACAGCATATACGAACAAGTGCAATACTCAAAAGTGAGAAAATATTCAAGTGAGAAAAACACTCAGAGAGCTCAAAGAGAAAATATTCAAGAGTGTTAAATTCTTCATCATTGAGAGACTTGCTGCATATTGAAGATCTATTCAAGAAGTCTCAAAAGTTCGAAAGTCAGTGAAACTTGTTTTTCTACAAACAAGTGAATCAACAGTGTTGGAGAACACTGGACGTGATTAGTGCGGGCTTTGTGATCAAAGCACTAGTTCACGGGATACGTCGAAGACGAAGGGAAAGTAGCACGGAGTTGTGAAATCCTGGATTGTCACACGGAGCTGTGAGATCCGAAACAGCAGTGTCGGAGGCACTGGGCGTGATTGGTGTGAGCTTGGTGATCAAAGCACCAGATCACGGGATACGTCGATCGGATCGTGGAAGACGGGGGGAAAGTAGCACGGAGCTGTGAAATCCTTTAAAGTAGCACGGAGCTGTGAAATCCGAAGCAGCAGTGTTGGAGGCACTGGGCGTGATTAGTGTGGGCTTAGTGATCAAAGCACTAGATCACGGAAATTCATTGTATCTAGGAACCAAGAAGTGGTGGATATAGTGAATTGCTCTTGGCTGATAAGATCAAGTGGAGTAGGAGGATTACATCACCTCGCGAACCACTATAAATTGCCTTGTGTCATTTACTGCTTTATTTACTTACTGCTATCACGTGGATACACTTGACACAATCACACAACTCGTATTTATTTATTCCACTGCGTACAAGACTCTAACAATCTAGTTAAGAGTTTTGATATCTCTGTTGCCTTAGCAATTGTTGCATTCGCGAAAAAGTTTAAAAGTCTATTCACCCCCCCCCCCCCCCTCCTCTAGACTTTTACCACACCCCTTTGGGACCAACAATTGGTATCAGAGCGAGTTGTCTATTTGGGTCAATTTGTTTCAAAGCAAGTTGACTATTTGGGTCAACCTTGTTTCTGACTACTAGACAGATCCATTTTACCAGTGTGTGATTGGATTATATTATTCTTTTCCCACGTGAAAATGAATAAAGATTTGGCATAGAATTTATTATTCTCACTTGATAAATTTGATGATTGGAAGTTCGTATGCAGGTTCATTTATCGGCCTTACATGATGAAATGTGGGAAGTCATTCCTAATGGACCGATAGAAATATTGAAAGTCAACACGACATTTCTTCTATCATCCGATGCTCAACAATATGTACCAAAGCCGAAACTGAAATGGTCATCAGACGATAGAAAAAGAAATAATCTTGACAACATTGCCAAAGATATTCTATTCAAAACCGTTGATGATACAATATTCCCAAAAATTCGAAAATGCACAACCGCGAAAGGAATTTGGGATACTCTCATCAAGATCGGTGAAGGCGATGAACAAGAAAAGGACAACAAGCTCACGATAGCCATGAAGAAGTTCGAAGATTTCAAAATGCTATCAAGTGAAAGCATTGTTGATATGGAAGCAAGAATGATTAAAATTCTTGGAGAGATTAATGATCTTGGCAAAGAGATTAGGCAAAAAGAAATTAATCTCAAGATTCTACGAGGCTTACAATCCGCATGGGACATGAAGGTTACGACTATGCGAGATCACCGAGATCTAAGAACGTTGTCAACCAACAAATTGTTTAGTGATCTTAAAGCATATGAGTTCGAAATGAAGGCCAAAAATGACGAAGATTATGAAGTTCGAAATCCAGCTCTATTGGCCGAACAACCGTCAACCTCCACGTCAGTAGATAATATTTATTTTATGACTGATGAACAGTTTGCTCTCTTTGTTAAAAAATTCAGGAAATTCATGCGAAAAGGAGACAACAAATATTCATCACAAAGAAATCAAAATTTCTCTCGTGGAAACCAAAATGGCGCATGGAAGCCGAATGAAGAAAAAGTTGATGAAATGAACGATCTATGCTACAACTGCCGCAAACCCGGACATTTTAAAATAAATTGTCCGCATCCGATCGTTAGCAAATATCAAGGCAAAAACGTTGAATCTACACCGAATAAATTCGATAACAAAGATCGAAGATTCAAACGTGACAAAAGAAAGGCGCTACTTAGCAATGAGCCGAATGAAGATGATGAGTCCGACGAATCGTCATCAAGCGATGAAAGTTCAAGTTCAGAAAATGATAGAGCACTAGTATGCAAATCAAATGAGTTGAGTGAAGATTGTTTAATGGCACTTGGAGCAGAGGAAGAAGAGGTAACATCTAATTCTTTTACTTCAGTTAGTACTTCCTTTTCTCGTGAATCTATTGGCAATCTAATGCGAGATTGGCAAGAGATCTTGGCCACTCATTCTCAACTCAAGAAGCGCAATAATATCCAAATTCTGGAAAAAGAAGAGATGAATAAAAAATTGCAAGATGCTTTACTTGAAGTGAGTAACTTGAAGAGTAAAAATATTTGCCTTCAAGAAGAGTGTAAAGCTAGAGAGGTTAGAGAACATAATCTAAGAGCTACCATTGCTACGTTTACTAATTCGTCCAAAATAATGGATAAAATGGTAAACATGCAAAAGCCATCAGGAGATAAGACCGGACTTGGTTATGACTCCACATGTTCTCAAACCCCTCCAAAACTGACTAATTTTGCTACTACTTTAAATAATAAAGTACAAGTGGTAAAATTTGTGAAAAGTCAGGATAGCACAATGAAACGAGGACTTGGCTATCAACCAAATGCAAAATTGAACATTGCTAGGCCGAATCATTACAATATCACGGCTAAGCAACAAAAATTCAATAAGAACAAAAGATATGCCAATGAGTTAAGTGCAAAAAGACCTCATAGGAAAGAGGGAAGTTTTCCAAGGATTGGGGCTGAGAGATTATATCCCACTGAGCAAGATTGGTTGTGTGATTATAAACCATGGACCAAGTCTAGGTTTAATGCTTTTCATAGGCTAAAACAACAATCTACTTCCCAGGTGCCAAAGTATAAAAATAATTTTCAAAATCGGGCACCAAAAATGTTTTCTAGAATTAATTATGATTATCAAGTTTCAAATGGTTACAAACCACCTTATCTTAATTCAATAAGATCTAAGTGGGTTTGGTTACCAAAAATCACTAACAACAAAGGACCCAAACAAGAATGGGTACCTAAAAATAATTAATCTTTTTTGTAGGATGTTTGATACATCGATAGTGGCTGCTCCCGCCACATGACAAGAAATAAATCATATCTAGTGAATTTGAAGAAAATCGATGGACCAAAAGTGATTTTTGGAGGAAATCAAAATTATGGAATTACCAAAGGAGTTTGTACGATTGAAAGAAATGGAGTAAAAATTGAAGATTTATCGTACGTAGAAGGATTGAAGTTCAACTTGCTGAGTACTAGTCAATTTTGTGATAAAGGCTATCTTGTGGAATTTTCCAAAGATAAGTGCCTAATAAAAAATGAGACAACAAAGGAAATAGTACTCACTGGAGCAAGGAAGAAAAATATGTACGTTGTTGATTGGAGCACAAGCAAAGAGTCTGTATGCTTAATGGCCAAAAATTCAAACGATGCAAATTGGGAATAGCATAGGAAGCTCAACCATCTAAGCTTCAAGACAATCAATCAACTTGCAAAAAAAAATCTTGTTGAAGGTTTACCAAATATTGTCTTCAAGAAGGACCAAGTGTGCGACGCATGCCAACGTGGAAAACAAATTAAATCGTCGTTCAAATCAAAGACGCAAGAGTCAACGTCAAGACCGCTAAGCTTACTACACATGGACTTATTTGGACCGGCTGATCCAATAAGTGTAAGTGGTAAGAAATATACTCTTGTTGTTGTTGATGATTTTTCCAGGTACACTTGGACTGTGTTCATCAAGAAGAAAAGCGAAGTTGAGCAAGTGCTACCAAAGCTATTGAAGCAACTACAAAATGAGAAGGATATGAAAATATCAAAAATCCGAACCGATCGTGGAACCGAGTTCTTGAATAGCATGATTCAATCATTTTGCGATGTACAAGGAATTTCTCATCAATTATCTGCCGCAAGAACGCCACAACAAAATGGCGTAGCTGAAAGAAGAAACCGGACGCTCAAAGAAGCCGCATGAGTGATGATTAGTGCATCCGGTCTCCCGAAAAGATATTGGGCGGAAGCTATCAACACTGCTTGTTACACACAAAATAGAAGCATCATTCACAAGCAGTACAAGAAGACGCCATATGAATTATACAAAGGGAGAAAACCAAATATTAATTATTTTCATATTTTTGGATGCAAATGTTTTATTCATATAAATGATAAATTGCATCTAAAAGCTTTCGATGAGCGTGCATATGAAGGAATTTTTCTAGGATATTCGACTACCAGCAAAGCATTCAGAATATTAAACAAAAGAAAAATGGTGGTTGAAGAGTCCATACACGTGGTGTTTGATGAAAAATCACACGTCAAAAATGTTGCACTGGACGTGGAAGACATGCAAAATGGTAACAGGTGTCAAATTGATTTTGGTGATATTAATGATACGTGTGAAGATGTTTTGCAGGGTTTAGATGAGCTGGAAACCAATTCTCTAGAAAATCCCATCTCTCATCCAGAAAGTGCATGTGGCACAATTAATTATAATATTAATAGAGATGAGGTTGAAGATCCAATTGGAGATCCAATTAGAGATGAGGTTGGAGATCCAGTTGGAGAGCCAATTAGAGATGAGGTTGAAGATCTAGTTGGAGACCAAGGAATTAATGCTGAAATTCGAACCAACACCTCCAGTTCTCAACCAGCGAACCCATCCAGTATCATGCACCCATTTGAACCAGATTTGAGATGGCTTAAAAATCACCCTCCAGATTTAGTCATCGAAAATATACGCGATGGCGTGAAGACAAGATCCTCAACCATGGAAGCATTGTTCACGTGCTATTTATCTCAAATCGAACCAAAGGAAGTGGACGAAGCATTAAATGATCCGAGTTGGATTGACGCCATGCAAGAGGAGCTTGATCAATTCAAAAGGAATGACATTTGGGATAGGGATGGCAACGGGGCGGGGCGGGGGCGGGGAGTATACTCCCCGTCCCCGTCCCCGCTACCCCGTCCCCGTCTCCGTCTCCGGCGGGGAATTGGAAATATTCCCCATCCCCGTTCCTGCGGGGAATTAGGCGGGGACGGGGATTCCTCATTCCCCGTCAACTTCTAGTCAAAATGTAAAATAGTTTTAAATTTTAATAATAATAATTTTATAATATAAGTTCTAATTGTAAATTAAAATATTAACTATATAGTACTGCCTGTAAAAATTAAAATATTAACTATATATATAATTTATTTATATATATAATTAACTATATTTACTGGCAGTATTGCACTTATAGTATTGCAGTTAGTACTGGCAATATTGCACTTATACTAACAGTATACTATATTTATATTTATATATGTAATTAACACACTCTCTCTCTCTCTCTCTCTCTCTCTCTATATATATATATATATATATATATATATATATATATATATATATATATATATATATATATATATATATATATATATATATATATATATATATATAATTATTCGGGGACGGGGCGGGGCGGGGAGGGGTATCCCCGTCCCCGTCCCCATCCCCGACGGGGAATCACAAATGTTCCCCGTCCCCGTCCCCGTTTCCCGAAAATCTTCCCCATCCCCGCCTCTTTTGGGGCAGGGATCGGGGATCCCCATCGGGGACGGGGCACATTGCCATCCCTAGTTTGGGAACTTGTTCCAAGACCATATGATCATAATGTTGTAGGAACAAAATGGGTCTTCCGGAACAAAGCAAACGAAGACGGCGTAATTGTTAGGAATAAGGCAAGGCTCGTTGCAAAGGGATATTCTCAAGAAGAAGGAATAGATTTTGATGAAACCTTTGCACCCGTAGCAAGACTTGAAGCAATAAGAATTTTCCTAGCTTATGCCGCACACAAGGACTTCACCATCTACCAAATGGACGTCAAGAGTGCATTCTTGAATGGATTACTTGAAGAAGAAGTTTATGTCGAACAACCCCCAGGTTTTGAGTTTTCAAAGCTTATGCAGAAAAGATTTGAAATGAGCATGATGGGTGAACTAAATTACTTCTTGGGCTTACAAGTTAAACAAATGAAAGAAGGAATTTTCATCAATCAAGCCAAGTACACCCGCGACTTGATCAAGAAGTTTGGCCTTGATGGGAAATCATCAATCAAAATTCCTATGAGTACATCATTGAGGCTAGACAAGGACGAAGATGGAAAAGATGTCGATCAAACGAAATATAGAGGAATGATTGGTTCACTACTATACCTCACTGCAAGCCGGCCAGACATATCTTATGCTGTGGGAGTGTGTGCGAGATTCCAAGCAAATCCAAAAGAAAGCCACCTCACCGCAACCAAGAAGATCATAAGATATCTAAAAGGAACGATCAACGTAGGATTATGGTATCCTAAAGGTACAAATTTTACTCTAACGGGTTTTTCAGATGCGGATTTTGCAGGTTGTAAAATAGACAGAAAAAGCACTTCTGGGACATGCCAGTTCTTGGGGGGAAGGCTTGTTTCTTGGTTTAGCAAAAAGCAAAATTCCATCACAACTAGTACCGCCGAGGCCGAATACATTGCTGCAGGGAGTTGTTGTGCGCAAATATTGTGGATGAAGCAACAATTGAAAGATTACGGAGTAAATTGTGATGACGTTAGTATTTATTGTGATAAGACTAGTGCAATCGCGATCACTCACAATCCGGTGCTTCACTCAAGAACCAAACACATCGACATTCGACATCACTTCATAAGGGATCATGTTGAAAAGAAAGATCTAAAATCGAGTATATCCCTACGGAGAACCAAGTTGCAGACATTCTCACAAAGCCTTTATGCGAACGAGATATGCTAACTTAAGGCACGAATTGGGAATGATCGAATTGAGCTAAGTATCATTGGACTTAATTTTCGTATTTTTAATTGATACGTATGCTCAATTTAATTTATTTAGTATTGTTTGTTCATGTTTTTGTTTGAAAATTACGTGAATAATTTTGTAATATGTGCTTATATATTTGCATGTGTTATTTTACGTGTGTTTATGTGCCATGCAAAATTGTGTGATAAATATGCAATTTTCGAAATTTTTTGAGGTTAATCGCATGTTAGTTTATTTTGATACTTGAAATGCAAGTAAATTTTCGGACATGTGTATTAGTCTTTATGAATGATTTATTTACATGCCTGCTTGCTCTTAATTTGTTTCTAAAGTATTTGTGGCATGTTAAATAATTATTACTTAAATTGCATGTGCTATATGTGTTTAATTATTGTTTGTATTGATTTGGAAATTGCCATAAGAAAAAGCTTTTCAAAATTGGTACCAAGTTATTTTTGGTTTCTAAAATTTGTTTTTGGGAAGAAGTTACAAAACTTAATTATTTACCAAAATCTGTGTGATTTATATATGTATTGCCGTGTGCGTGTATATATATATATATATATATATATATATATATATATATATATATATATATATATATATATATATATATATATATATATATATATATATAAATGTGATTGTTTCCTAATAGTTTTTGGTAACTAAATCCCAAAAGACATTTGATACCACCAAAGTGTTTAAATTTATTTAATCGTGTGGTTGTTATTATTTTTAAAGAAAATTCAATTTCTGAAAGATGGAGATATTTTATTTGATATTATTTATTTTGTGAGAGAACTAACCAATTTGTTCGATAATCCTCCTCCTAAACCGACTCTCCAACCTAATCTCCTTTCAAATCTCCAAACTCTCTTCAAATCAATTCAAAATCCTCCACTCTGAAATTCAAATCTCCACCTGTCCACTCAAAATTAATTTCCAAACCATCTCCTATTTATTTTTAGCCGCTTGAGAAGCGTTACACGTCGAATCCTTTCCCATCCACCGTCCTCCTCATCCAATGAGAATTTGAGCTCCTAGCCGAAAGCCATAAGTAGGGTTCATTGGTTACAATAAACCCTAGAGCCCACTAAGTTCATCTAGCACCTTCTTCTCGCTATAAATTAGGAAGAAAGTCGAAGAACCATACCAGCGAAGAAGAAGTCTTTCGTGTGTCTATTTTGCAGGTGAAACAATGGGGTCCAAGAACAAGGATAAAGAAAACGTGCCAAGGAGAACATCCAAACGTGTGTGGGAACGTGTGAGACAACAAAAGCTGAGAGCTATTCGGAATGCTCATGGAGGACATTTGATCGGAGACACCATGGATGATCCCCTCGTGCTGCTCTCGGAAGATGAAGAGTTTGGAAGACCAGCAATGAAGCATGACAAGAGGAACACCTTCGACCCGTTCAAGATGTTGGAAAATCCAGTTCCCATCTCACCGCCAAGGGAATCGGGTTTTGTGTATGAAGATGAGCCACCTTTCCAAAACTTTGTGCCCGTGGTTCAAAGAGATATCTATGATCAGTTGTTGAACATGCCTGACCCTGACTACATGTTCTATCTGAACAATTTGATGGATGAAGCAATGAACAAGCAAGAACAAACTCCTTTGCCGCCTCTCCCGGAACAAGTTTTCCCACCACCACCGGCACCAGTGAATCCCAACATCAGGCCTCCAGTCGACTACACGAGGTTCTTTACCGCAACCTACTCCTCAGCAAGCTCAAACTACGAAGATGGAAAGCATCTTTGTGAGTGCCAATTCAGTGATGGCTCTGGACCCGGCTACTGTCCATCTCCTCCACGAAGCGACTCAGATGCAAGCTTAGGAACCTGCTTCTCCTCTAACAAGAACTAAGAAAAAATGTTGATGTGGAAAAATATGTAGTTCTTGTGAAACTCCCTAAGAAGGAGTTCTAAATAAAAAATCTTGTGTTTATCTCTCTCTATCTCTCGACCTCATATAAAGATCAATTCTAAAAAACGTACACAACAAGAAACTAAACAATCTTGTCAGAAAAGGAAGTTGACAATTTTGAATGACTCTGCGAGAAATGATGTTGACGTGGTCAGAGAAGAAATAAGAGAAGATGTTGGAGATGAGATTAGAGAAGAGATTGGAGAACCAGTAAGAAAAGGAGTTGTGAATGAGAATAAAGAATTAATTGGGGGGGGGGGGGGACAATTAATTGAAGTGGCAGTACAAAATGTCTCTGTCAAAGCTACTGCAAACTTCCAATCCCCACTAGAAGACAGACCATTGTCTGAGCAGCCTATTCTCTCAAATCCTAGTTTCTCCCAAGATATTGACAATTATAAAGGAGAAGAGGAAGTCAGTACAGAAGGAGAAAATCTTGAAAAAGAAGCCAGTTGTCAAGAAAATACCACCATGGCCGAATCATCTGAAGGAAGAAGCTTACAACTTGTGGAAACTCCAGTTCTAGCAGATTCAAGAAGGAAGTTTCTTAGATCCCTGCATAATCTAAACTGGACAACACACCACCGGCCTGAAGAAGATGAAGATGATATTCTGACAACTTTGTTTGCCAAAGTATCCGAATCTGGAGATACAATCTGCCACAAAATTGGAACTACTTTGAAGGATCAAGGAAATATGGCGATGCAAGAATTTGACAACACAAGGTCAAATTTCACACAAATCTTTGAAAATCATATATCTTTGGAGTCTAAGATCAAAAGAACAGAAAGCCGTTTGAAGGCTGATATCACTGCCAGTTTGGTTGAAGTGATCAAAAACTTGAAGAAAGAAAAGGAAGAAGCCGAAAAGATCAATTATGAACGTCATATGAGGCAACTGAAGGCCATTCAGGATCAAGAACGAAGAATCAATCAACTTGAAGTTGAGCTATCATCCATGACTCAAAAGTTGGAAACTTTGCAGAATACTTCTGACGTAGCCAGTGAAGGAATCAAGATTGTGAAAGCCAACCAAGACCGAGATACCCGAGTTCTTAATTTTCTTGCTGATAAAGCCAAAAGGGGGGAAGAATATCTCAGTCATATGATGGCTCAACAACAAGAATACTTTTTTGGGCAACCACAAGCTACACCACCAAGTGGCCGAGGCAGAGGCTGTAGACAACAAACATCTCCAGGTGGTTTGGGTTTTGCTCAATTTTTTAACTATGGATTAGGTGCAGGTTCTTCTAAAGGAAAATCTGATGATTGGTTCAATTGCTCCAAAACCGATATACCATCTATCGTATGGACCAAAGAAAACGCACCTGCCATGATCAAGAAGCAATCCCTAGCTGAAGTAGCTCACTGGGTAACTGAAAAGAATAAGGAAGAGCAGAGAAAGAGAAAGAAGATGGATATGTGGTTTGATTTGTAAAAACTCACTGGAACCACAGGAAATTCTCTTGGCCACGGTAGAAGCTTCAATGAATGCATTGAATGGATCGAAGCTGGAGTTCTACCGGGAACAACTCTAAAAGAAGCATATGAAAATTACCTCGCCGGACAAGTCAACAAAGAATTCTTCTATGAGCGTATCAAGAATGATGTGTACAAGATGAGGGAACACATCAAAGATGTTCTGAAAAATGGAAGAAGTAATAAGAGGCAAAAGAGGTAATCTGATCCTATGATTTTCGAAACTTTTTTGTAAAACTACTGTTTCGAAATTATCAAGTATTTTTCCATATTATGATCGTACAAGTTATGTTAATTTCCTAAAGTGGTCTATATCTGTTTTTGATATCTTAACTTGTAATTAGTATGTGAATTAAAAAGACAAGCATGTAAAACGCATAACAAAAGAGAAAAATGACTAGAAATAAAAATGCAATATGCGTATTAGGAACTTGTCTAAAATTAATTCACGAGTCAATTTATTTTCCCTAGAAAATTCTTGTTAAACTCATCATGGCTTTGTCAAATAAAATTGAGCAAAAATATTTTTTGAAAAGACTTAAAGTCAATGACTGAGTATAGGATTTTTGGCATTATCAAAAGGGGGGAAATTGTTAGGAATATATTGTAATAGATTTTGATATGCCAAATTGTATTTTAGAATCCCCAATTTTATTTGTTAAGTCTAGGCGTGTCATAGACCATGAAAGGAAAATTAACAAATATAAAGAAAGGGAAAAATACGAAGAAGAAGATGTATGCTTATGATATGTATACAATATAAGCCCACACGCCCAACTCAAAGAATAAGTCATACTGATGAATCTCATACGAAGAAACGAGAAGCAAACCAAAATTCATGAAGTTATCTTGAAGATCAAGCATCTATGGAAAGAAAGAAGTACAACAAGAGGATTGCTATAATGACCAATAATTTGTACAGTCAAGATGGATGATAGCTTGATGTATAAACCACAAGGTCTTAGGTTTAAAACTCACTCCTTACAATTTTATAAAGAAGCCTTAAATCAGTTTGAAAAGAGGTTTCGAAACTAAGAAGGAGATGAAGTAGGAGCTGAGGTTTCAAAAGAGGTGTTGGAGCAGAGGTTCGAAATCAATTAAAAGTCAAATATGAAGTATGAGATGAAGTAATTAAAAGTCAAATATGATGTAAGAGCTGAAAAGAGCTGAAAATCAATTAAAAGTCAAGAGCTAAGTATGAGATGAAGTAAGAGCTGAAGTTTCAAAGGCTAGAGCTATGTATGAGATGAAGTAAGAGCAAATAAGAGCTTAGTATGAGATGAAGTAAGAGCTGAAGTTTCAAAAGTAAGATTCTCACCATCAAAATGATACCCAGGAAGTAAGAGCTTAAAAGTCAAATATGAAGTATGAGATGAAGTAAGAGCTGAAAAGAGTTGAAAATCAATTAAAAGTCAAATATGAAGTATGAAGTAAGAGCTGAAAATCAATTAAAAGTGAAATATGAAGTATGAGATGAAGTAAGAGCTGAAGTTTCAAAGGCTATTATAGTAAGAGCTGAAGATGGAAATGAAGTTCCAAAGCTATATATAGTAAGAGCTGAAGTTGGAGAAGAAATTTCAATCAAGGATTGAATTCTCAGCATCAAAATGATACCCAGATCAAGAGATTGAATTCTCACCATCAAAATGATACCCAGATCAAGAGATTTCATTGGCCGAAACACTTCATCAGTAGCCATACAGAGAGAATAAAATACACAGAAGATGAAAGTCCCAGAAGGCGCATGATCTACATCAGAATTATTTTAAAGCCCTTCACGTGAAGATAAGATCTGCATCAGAAATATTTTAAGTATCTTCACATGGACTACATGCTAAGCAACGGCCAAAAACTCAGAGATATTATCTTTAATATGATCTTCTAAGAAAGCTACAGATCTTCTGCAAAAGGCTACAAGAATTCAAATCTGAGATTTAGAATTCAAAATTGAGATCTACAATTCAAATTTGAGATTGTCTTTTTCCAACGGACAACTTCTCAAGACCAGCTATAAAAGGATGAAGAATGAAGCAGATCAACTCACTTTCCATACTTCCAACACAAGCAACGAACAGCATATACGAACAAGTGCTATACTCAAAAGTGAGAAAATATTGAAGTGAAAAAAACACTCAGAGAGCTCAAAGAGAAAATATTCAAGAGTGTTAAATTCTTCATCATTGAGAGATTTGCTGCATATTGAAGATCCATTCAAGAAGTCTCAAAAGTTGGAAAGTCAGTGAAACTTGTTTTTCTACAAACAAGTGAATCAACAGTGTTGGAGAACACTAGACGTGATTAGTGCGGGCTTTGTGATCAAAGCACTAGTTCACGGGATACGTCGAAGACGAAGGGAAAGTAGCACGGAGTTGTGAGATCCGAAACAACAGTGTCGGAGGCACTAGGCGTGATTGGTGTGGGCTTGGTGATCAAAGCACCAGATCACGGGATACGTCGACCGGATCGTGGAAGACGGGGTGAAAGTAGCACGGAGCTGTGAAATCCTGGAAAGTAGCACGGAACTGTGAAATCCGAAGCAGCAGTGTTGGAGGCACTGAGCGTGATTAGTGTGGGCTTAGTGATCAAAGCACTAGATCACGGAAATTCATTGTATCTAGGAACCAAGAAGTGGTGGATATAGTGAATTGCTCTTGGCTGATAAGAGCAAGTGGAGTAGGAGGATTACATCATCTCGCGAACCACTATAAATTGCCTTGTGTCATTTACTGCTTTATTTACTTACTGCTATCACGTGGATACACTTGACACAATCACACAACTCGTATTTATTTATTCCGCTGCGTACAAGACTCTAACAATCTAGTTAAGAGTTTTGATATCTCTGTTGCCTTAGCAATTGTTGCATTCGCGAAAAAGTTTAAAAGTCTATTCACCCCCCCCCCCCTCTAGACTTTTACCACACCCCTTTGGGACCAACAAGAATATCAAGATGATGGATACCACATCAACTCTAGACAAAATTCTAGACTATGGCCGAAATCCAAACGATAAAAAGGGTCTTGGTTTTGAACGAGGAGAATCTTCGAAAAATATTCCTGTGTTTTTCAAAGAGGGTATGACAATTGGTACACCAGCTCACAGTTATGAACTAGGTCAGTCATCCCGGTCTGTCCAGATAAATGAAAAAAGGAAGGTACGTGTTCGAATTGCAGACACTAACTTTGGCATAGTAGCATTTCAATCTCAGTACTCACAGTTCAAAACTAAATATGCCAGAGTCAGATAATATACACCCATCTGTCACTACTGTCAAACAAAAGGTCACACTCGACCTGAGTGTTATTTTTTCTACAAAGATCAAAGAAAGGAAAAATATCAGAGCAAGACTATTACACCGTTCACAAGATAGGTTTCGGTCAGGAAGTCAGAAGTAATATGCTATCCGACTATAGTTCTGACTGCTTCTACGACTGAAGCGAGATGGTATTTCGACAGTGGCTGTTCCTGACATATGACAGGAAATGTCAAGTGTCTTATAGCTGTTCAACCTAGCATGGTTCAGTTACATATGGAGACGGACAAAAAGGTAAAATAGTTGGAAAAGGTACCCTAAATGTACCAGGTTTACCTCATTTAGAAGAAGTTATCTAAAAGCAAACCTTATTAGCATCAGTTAGTTGTGTGATCAAAACTGGAATGTGTGCTTCAATCGTAACTGTTGTAGAGTCAGTGACAAAGCCGATCAACTAGTAATGGAAGGAACACGATCCTCAGACAACTGTTATGTTCTGACTAACGAAAATGCTTGTCGCCTATCAAAATCTGATGAATCAAAACTATGGCATAGACGACTGGGTCACATAAACTTCAGAGATATGGATAAAATGATCAATCTAGATGCAGTGCGAGGGATGCCTAAGATCATAATAGAACAGGAAGGATTCTGTGGTGTATGTGCCATTGGGAAACAAATAAGGATTCCTCACAAAGCAGTAAAAGTTATCACTACTGAGAGATGTCTAGAACTGGTTCATATAGACCTCATGGGACCAACACAGACTGAAAGCATTGGCGGAAAGAAATACATATTTGTGTGTGTAGATGACTTCTCTCGGTTCAGCTGGGTATATTTCCTAAGAGAAAAATCTGAAGCCTTCAATGCCTTTAGAACTTTGTGCATAGGGTTCAAAAAGAAAAGAACGAGCCTATAATAAAAATTCAAAGACTGAGAAGTGATCATGGAAAAGAATTTGAAAACTCTTTATATTCAGATTTCTACTCCGAGAATGGTATAGCTCATGAATTCTCAGCTCCCAGAACAACTCAACAGAATGGTGTGGTGGAAAGAAACAATCGAACCTTGCAGGAAATGGCTAGAGTTATGTTACATGCATCACATCTGCCACAGCGTTTCTGGGCTGAAGCAATACATACAGCCTGTCATACAGTAAATAGAGTCTATCTCAGACCAGGTACGACCAAAACACCATATGAGATCTGGAAGGGAAAGAAGCCGAACTTGAAGTATTTTCATGTGTTTGGGACAAAGTGTTATGTGCTGATCGATAGGGAACAAAGAGGGAAGTTTGAACCTAAGAGCGATGAGAGCATCTTTCTTTGATACTCTCCAAATAGTCGAGCTTATCGAGTTTACAACAAAAGAACTCAATCTGTAATGGAATCAGTAAATGTTGTTATAGATGACAATCCTGAAGAATCTGTAGAAACATCAGTACTTGATCCAGAGACAGATCCTCCTCTCAGTGAGTTAAATACAGCCGAGGACACCAGTCTGCCCAAAACACAAGATTCGTCAGATGAAGATCAAGACAGTTCTGAATAGGAGACCATTCTTACTGATGATGTGGGTAAGAACAAGCCCACCAGAACTCAGAAAAATCATCCATCAGACAATGGGTACCTGCATGAAGATATCTATGTGGCTCAACCGAAAGGATTTGAAGATCCAGATCATCCATCTCATGTCTACAAGCTCAGAAATGCCCTCTATGGGCTCAAACAAGCTCCAAGAGCATGATACGAACGACTGACACAGTATCTACTACATCATGGATATAAGCGAGGGAGTGTCGACAAAACATTGTTCGTAAAAACCACTGGAATTCATGTCACCATTGCTCATATTTATGTAGATGATATTGTCTTTGGCTCTACTTTACAAAAGTACACTGATGATTTAGTAAAGGTCATGAAGGAAGAATTTGAGATGTCCATGGTAGGCCAACTGATATATTTCCTAGGGCTGCAAGTTAAACAAAGTTCTGAAGGGTACTTTATCTCACAGGAAAAGTACGCTAAGAATTTGGTCAAGAAGTTTGATCTGGAATGGTGTAAACCATCCAGGACACCTATTTCTACCTCCACGAAAGTATCTAAAGATGACATTGGTGCATCAGTGGATAACACAGTCTACCAAAGTCTGATATGATGTCTGCTGTACTTAACCGCTAGTCGGCCAGACATAATGTTTAGTGTTGGAATATGTGCAAGGTATCAATCTGATCCAAAAGAATCACACCTAATAGCTGCTAAACGAATTTTGAAATATATAAAAGGAACAATTCAGTATGGGCTATGGTACTCCAAGGACAGTGGACTTAGTCTGGTTGCATACTGTGATGCTGATTGGGCAGGAAATATTGATGACAGAAAGAGTACTTTGGGTGGATGCGTCTTTGTTGGTAAGAACTTGGTATCATGACTGAGCAAGAAACAGAATTCAATTTCCTTAAGTACTGCAGAGGCAGAATATATAGCCGCTGGCTAATGTTGCACTCAGTTAGTGTGGATGAAACAGATGCTTTTGGACTATGGGCTTACTCAAAGAACTATGACACTCTACTGTGATAATGTCAGTGCAATCAATATCTCGAAGAATCCAGTTCAACATTCTAGAACGAAGCATATTGATATAAGGCATCACTACATCAGAGACTTGGTAGAGTCCAAGGAGATAGAGTTGGAATACATTCAAACAGATAAGCAATTGGCTGACATTCTGACTAAGCCCCTGGATGCAAATCAATTTGAGATTCTCAGATCCGCTCTGGGAATCTGCAGGTTTGACTAATAAGCCAGTAAGTTATACAGAAGGAGACTACATGGTGTTAAATTTGCGGGTCAAATTTAAGCCTTTGACTTCTTTTTAAATCACCCTTCTGTTTTGTTAAGAAAATATCTTAACCTAAGTTACCATAAAGTAATTAGCCTTTTTCGAATTTCAAATCTTCCACCCTTCCGTTTCATTCCTAAAAAGGAGGTATACCGTTGCGTCAATCACATCAGCTCTGCATGTAATCTGACATGCCACATTGAATAGGGATCTTCGCCATTGGGATTATATATGTTTTGGGTCAAGAGTGAAGGAAGAAGAGTTCAAAAATTATCCGTGAGCTACACCTATTTTTCTCTCTGATCCTCTACCTAGGGTTTTCCTTCTCGCATACCCAAATCACACAACAATGGCGGACGCTGTGAAAAGCGTCATAATCAAGCTTGGGAGGAAGATCCATTCACCAGAAACAGCCACTAAGCATGTAAAAACCCTACTCCAGTTAGCTATGAAGAAGAAGTTAAAGCTTGACTCTGCCCTACGCGATGAAATCATAGTCACCGTACTTTCCGATTATCCGGAGTTTTATGCAGACTGGTCCGAGGATGACACCAGTGAGATCTTGTTACTGGCCTCCGAAGCGAGTGATGAGGTTAGCCCAGCATCTATTCCAGAGCCCGAAGATGGAAATCGTGCTGGGGCGTTCCTTCAATACTTTGCTCAAAGGGCTCTTAAATCAGACGAGGTCTCACGTCGTCGAGCAGCAACTCAACCCCTGTACCAACAGGCTGCCCAGGACGAAACCAAACACCGGCTTGAGATTCTTCGTAACAGGTCAAATACTTATAAATCCCCTATTGAAATCTCACCTGATAAGCCTGATGATTTAGTTTCTGATGCTATTGCGTCTGTTGTGCCTAATGTTCAATCTGATGATGTGAATGCATTAATATTTGTGAGGTCCTCTGTGTCGAATGATTCTCCTTGTATCCCCTCTGAAAAATATGATCCTTTGAAAGATGTCGTTAATGATGTGTCTGATAAGAAAGATAAATCCTCGGATTTGGCCATCAATCTGAGTTTGGTTGTTTACTCTGCTGATAAAGTTGCTCTGCCCTCTACTGAATTTGCTGCCAAGTGAGATCTGTCCATCTGAGAATCCCTCCAATTTGCCCATTGAAATTGAGATTGCCAGTATCTCGAGTCCCCGTGCATCTGATCAAATAGATGGGGTACTAGTTTTTACATCTTCATCCTTGGCTGAGAGGCTAGAACATGTCTGGCATTGTGCAGGTTTGCCCTCTGCCTCCATTCCAGAACCGTATCGAGTTATCCATCCTACTGAGTCCTTTAGTGAAGACGAGAAGATTCTTGCTGAAGTGTATGGCTCACAAGCCCATTTGTCTAAAACCCCTACTGTTGAAGCTACTGCGCATCCTGACTCAACCACCTTCAAGATTCGAGAAGTTACCAATCTTCTTGGAAGTTCTTCTGCCCAAGTTTCTGACACAAGCCACTCTGTGTCTCCAAGCCCTTCTGCTCATTCCCCATCCAAGGAGATGAGAAAATCCAAATGAAAGAATGTCCCTGTGAAAGTTGTTATTGAATCAGGTGATGACAATCTTGATGTGGATCAACCTGAGAAGAGAGGAAAGTCTGGTGAATCAATCAAAACTGAAGCTAATCCTCCTGTTCAACAAGTGTTCAAAACCCTGCGGTCATCCGTCAAGCACAAAGGTCCTGCTGTGGTTCCCACATCTTTTACCCGGAAGGGGAAACCAACTACTCGCTCCAGAGGACAAAGTATTACACATGAGGTTCAACCTGCTGCTGAGAATCCTGACACATCTATCTACAAACCTCAGTTTGTCTCCTCTATTGCTCAAGGAAAATGTTCCACGATGATCCGGAGAGATCTTATTGTTCAGAGGTCTGTTGATGAACACCAGTTGAACTCTGTTTGTGACATCTTGCCCTTGCTGAGTGTAGTGGGCCACTTAAAGACTGTCTCATCCATTTGTCCTTATTCGAAACTTCTGACTTATGAGTTCTACTGTAATCTTAATGAGGAGATTTACAATTTGACCGGGACGCGACCCATGCAAATCTTCATTCGAGGTAAATGGTATGTCTTCGGACCTGACATGACTAATGAGTATTATGGTTAGAAAGGTGTTCACGAAGAAGAAATCACGGACTGGGATTTGGTGGCAAAGACCCTCACAGGTGGACAAACTGATACATGGCCTACTGGTGACACTGATACTCTGCCTAGCTCGCGCCTCACCTTCAAATATGTCATCTTGCACCGTCTTGCTCTTCACAACTGGCTACCATCTACTCACTTTCATATAGTCGGCAAGCAATTGGAAGCCCTCTTGTTTCGAATTGGGACAAAAATGTCTATTGATCTGGGATCCTGGATCTTTTATCATACCCTCACGTTGATCCATCGGCGAGAGCAGAAGGTACGGTTTCCTTTTCCTATTATGATATTTGGGGTTCTAACATCACAGGGTCTTGAGCCAATGCCTAGTGAGGTTATTAGTCCGACTCTTCTTTATACTGTTGATCCTTGTCTTCTGACTGGAAATCACATTCGCGATGTTACACCGGTGAATACTCCTCCCTCTGCTGATGCTGATACAATGGCTGATGATTCGCCACATGCGAAAGATGTCCAACTCTCTATTCGTCTGAAGGCCCGGGTCTCTGAACTTGAGAGTGTTCATGGAATCATTGCGAAACAGCTTACAGGGGCCCGTACTGAATTGGCTACCGTTCTTCTCCGCTTGAGCTTGACTGAATCTGTTGTTGCTGATGTTGCTAGGTCTGAGAGTGAGGACCCCTCCAATGCTTGACTGTGCTTTTACTATCATTGGCAAAAAGTGGGAGTGTGGAACTCAGGGGGAGTGTTTTTTATGTTTTTGTACCTTCTGACCCTGTCTGGGCGACTGATTGTGATGGCACCACCATATGAAGAATGTTGTTTTGTTCCAGCATAACTTGTATGCTGTGTTTTTGTTATGAATTGTAATTAGATCTTTGACTTTTATGCAATTGCTATCTTAGTCCTATCTAGTTTGTGTTTTTATGTTTAGTCGAGTTGTTTTGCCAAGTAATAGCCAAAGGGGGAGTTTGTTAGTGTTTTAATTGCTCCAAAAAACCCCAACATATAATTGGTAATATTATTATGGCAAACAAAGATAGGGTTAGCTTGGTGTCGATTTTGTTCTACAGAGGACTGATTGATCAGATACAGCAATAGAGGGACTGACACTGAAGATCTGTTTTAGGAAGATGTTTCCTTTGGAAAGAAGATTAGCGGATCTGTCTTGGAAAGGTATGGACCAAATCTTTAAGATTACGTTCTTCATTTTTTGTCCTACCATCTACAATCAGAGATATCTATGGAGAGTGTTCTTACTATGGAATTATAAGTACCCTCATTTGTCAAGATTTAGGGTTACGCTTTTTAGAAGAAAACAACTCTCTGAACTATACAGAAGATCATATCTTTGATTATCATGCCTCTTCTCAAGACAATTTGTTCTTGGTGATTATGATGAAGAACTTGAGAAGAAATATCACTGCTTAAACGAAAGGACGCTAAGATCACACAGTTGTGGGAACAACATTGAACTACGTCACTAAAGTGGACTGCGTCAGAGTTAGCTCTCCAAGTGAAGGGATTTCATTGGACTTCTGTATGCATGGCTCTCCAACTTCAACAATCCACTAAACCTGTGTAGACTGGGTACATACCTTGTGTGGGGCACTTGGGTGAGATTATTGTTTCTCTACCTTTGTACATTGGATTATGAGTTAGTGGATTGGACGCCTCTGTGATCGTCCCCCAGACGTAGATACACACCGTATCAAACTGGCTAAAGATCTTGTGTGTTGATTTGTGTCTTTTACTCTTTCTACAAACTTCTCAATGATCTATCTAACTAACTAACATCATCGTTGAATCAGTCAGTCCATTTCATCAGTGGTTTAATCTGGTTAATTTGATTAAAATGAGGAAATGCAAAATTACATTCTCGATATTACTTTGAAGTCCAAGTGGAAAAAAAGAAAAAAATGGTCTCAAACAAAAGTGCATGTCCCTTTTCCACACTTTAGGATTTTTACCGGGACTTGGGTGCATATGAAAATCTAAATCCTTTGTGAATGAATAAGTAGTCATTCAAGCATGTGCATATCAAAGAAAATTTCTTCCACACTTTTGAAATGAATCATAAGGGTGCAAAAGTCAAGGGATATAAAATTATCACCAAATGTAGTGCATATCCCTTATTGAAAACCATATGTCTTTGCCCCTTCTAATAGAAAGCTTCACAAAATTTTGTTAGTGACATAATAATATAAGCACAAGCATGGCTCATAAATGGGATGGGAAAGTTATTTACTACTACTTATTCTCTTTTTGTTTTGGTTTTTTGTTATGTTTTGTTTTGTTTTTTTTTGTTTTGTTTTGTTTTTGTTTTTGTTTTGTTTTTTTGTCTTTTGTTTTTGTTTTGTTTTTGTTTTGTTTTTTTTTTTTTGGATTTTTCAATAATATGAATAAACAATGTAAAAGAATCTAAAACCTAGAATCGTCCCTCATGAAAATTATGAATATAGATATGTCTAACTACTCCATGCATCAAGATAATCATTCAAAGCTTATAAGCAAGCAATCAAACGTAGAGCAAAAAGCAATAAAACTAGCAAGTAAAGAAATGAATGTAGCATTGGGGATAGGATTGGAATCACTTTCTTCTTCTCCTTCCTTGGAGATAAGATTGCACAACTTCACTCGTTTGGAGGATAGGGATGGAATTGCTGGTTGAATTGAGCCCGGAATTCCTCTATTGCTGGCCCGTGCGCCCTGTGCATCGCCATGTTTTCTTAGTGAAATTGATAGGTCTACTTCTGCATAGACGCCCAATTGTACACTTGAGGGATGTCATTAGGAACCTCATACATAGGCGGCGGCTGCGCATGCTCTTCTGGTGGTGGCAACGGGTTGGCCTCTTCCTCGGCCTCTTCTTCCTTCGGCTCTTCTTCAACTGCTCGGGTCATCTTGGCCTTCATGAAATCTCTGACAGTGAGAGTAGTCATGGACCCGAACTTTTGGTATCTTATAAGCTTTGCTTGCAACCCTAGACCAAAAATCAACTTTGTTAAAAGAGGACTAATAAAGATGGTGGGACATTTTCCGGTGCATTGGGGACATTATGCCACACCTAAACAACATAGGTGCACAGGCTACACGAAGTCTAAGTCAGAGTTCAACATCTATGTCACACAGGCCCAAAACATAACAAACTAAATAAAGGGGGAACTACACTAACTACCAACTTCGACTAGCGCGCTCCACAACTAAGCAAAACCTGAAAAAGATAAGGGATAACACCCGTTCAACAAATAGAGCTGTAACCCATCAATACACGTTAAATAGCATAATATATAGATAGAAATAACATAAAGCGTTTGAGACTGAGGAATACAGTATATAGTCATTTTAAAGCCAGAATAAGATCAACATCAAAGAACTCATCACACTCTCAACAAGAACCGAGGATCATCGACCTCAACAAAACAACCAACAACAAACAACAAGCGACAACACAACTCGAGATCCAACCTACCATTCAAAAGGTAGAGTTCATCATACACATGCTCATAAGCAAGGAAATGCATCAATCACATAATGACAAGTTTATGTTCCAACCTTATCCTTTAGTACCACCCTTATGGCTACCCCAGGCCTTATCACAGTTCCAATATGTATCTCCGAGTGCCACTGTAACACCCCGAAATTTTTAAACTTTTAAAACTTATATAATAAAGGTAAATTCTCATAAAATCCCAAACAGAGCATTACTAATCATAAGAGTGCGGGGTGCTATGCCACACCAGAGCTGGAGAACTCAGATGCACCGGCTAAACTAACTAATATCCTCAATACAATGTCATGGCACGCAGGCCGAAAGGAGAAAACTATCTATCTAATCCAAGCTCTTCTAGCGCGCTCCGGAAGCTAAACGTCTGTGTCTGAAAGCCAAATATATCTGTTCAGCGAGTGATGCTGGTAACCTACTCTAACGCGTTGAAATACAGTATAGGTATGTATATATATATATATATATATATATATATATATATATATATATATATATATATATATATATATATATATATATATAGGAAAACCATTTTGAAGCAGGAAGATATAGACTTAGGAGACTCTAACTTTTAAAACCGAGAATAGACTTAATCAAGTAGGGACAAGCACATTCAATAATCATGCATATGAAGATACTAGCATATATCCTAAAGAACATGTATCTAAAGTAACAGTTTACTTTCAAATCATCCATACCTTCATTCAATCCTCATCTTATCACACAAACACACTATGGTGGCGCCACGGGACCAATTGCATGCCCCGAACATTAGGGTTAGTACATATAGTACTAACACGGCCCCACAGCACCCTACCTCATACCGCAGCATGAAGGGGTTAATCGTAACCAACCGTATAGACCGCCGATAGTTCGACGGCGAATCACAGCCCTACACACCGATGACGCGCTCAGTCGATTGTAACACCCCGTGTTACGGCCCCTAAAACCATTTAATTAATCAATCAATAGCCCAAGAGAAGGAATAAATCATAATGATTAATTAGGGAAAAAGGCCCACCATAGTCCATGGGCCCTCATATGTAAACCCAACCCCTAAACCCAATCCTTAGTTCCAAAAGGAATAGAATTAGCGAGCCTATAATATTAGTTCCTAATTAGGACTCCTAAATATATAAATAGGGGACTTAGGAGGCACCTAGAACTTCCCACAAGAATAACGCCCCACCACCCCAAAAGAGCTCCAAGAATCCCCTTAGGAGAAATCAAGAAAGCAAGGAAGCTTAAGGAAAGATCCTTCATAGCCAAGGAATTAATTAAGGCTAAGAGGTAACCCATTTCTCAACAAAACCTATTTTCATAGCTATGATTTCCCCCTTAGGGTTTCCCCATATTATTGTGTATTAATGACTTGTGATGATTATTGTTGATGATTGATGTGATGATCCCATGGGGGATCTTGATAATCTTGATATTGGGAGATTCTTGATAATTATGATATTCTTGATGATTATATGGAGTTCTTGATGATTATGTGTTGTTCTTGATAATTGGGTGACGCTCTTGATGTTTATGTGTTATTCTTACCGAATCTTGCAATTAGAAGACGAACCGTATTCTTGTTAATATAAAAGTGATTAGAACCCTAGGTTGTATCGTATGATCTTATTCTTGGATTATCGGGTGGGGAAATCGCATGTTTGGGCGTTGATTATATTTAGAAAAGCATGATAGGTTGTGTGCCGTTCGTTTCTTGTATTTGATTCGTTAATTGTCTACGTGTTGTCGTTAATTACGTTGTAAAGTGTCTAAGCATGGTTTCGGGTTCCACAATGATTCCCGGGGCGAAATTGTGTGATAAGAGTCAGTGGGGGGTAGGTGGGGGGTAGGGGACCCGCCACCTACCCACGGCCGAGATTTCACTTCCGGCAGCGGGCAGCCGGCGGGCGGGCAACTACCCGCCGGCGACCCTGTAACACCCCGTGTTACGGCCTTCAATCCTGGATTAATTATTTAATTAATCCCGTTAATAATAATTAAATATGATTTAATTCGGTTAGGTTTCCCTTTATTAATTAATAAGGCCCACCATGAACCGTGGGCCCTTGCCTAAATTAGAGCCTTAAGCCTATTAGGAATAAAGAAAGTAAACCTTTTACTATTCAGATTCTGATTAGGAATCCTAGACCTAGTTATCTATTAGGAATAAAGGAAGTAGGTCTTTTACTATTCAGATTATGATTAGGATTCTCTTTAATTAATTAATATGGTCCACTACGGACCATGGAACCCAATCCTTAGTCCCAAAAGGAATAGAATTAGCAAGCCTATAATATTAGTTCCTAATTAGGACTCCTAAATATATAAATAGGGGACTTAGGAGGCACCTAGAACCCCCCCACCACAATAAACGACTCACCATCCCAAAAGAGCTCCAAGAATTCCCTTAGAAGAAATCAAGAAAGCAAGAAAGTTTAAAGAAAGACCCTTCATAGCCAAGGAATTAATTAAGGCTAAGAGGTAACCCATGTCTCAACAAAACCTATTTTCATAGCTATGATTCCCCCTTAGGGTTTCCCCCATATTATTGTGATTGGCGAGATATGATGATGATTATTGATGTTTGATGTGATGATCCCATGAGGGATCTTGATAATCTTGATATTGGGAGATTCTTGATAATTATGGTGTTCTTGATGATTATATGGAGTTCTTGATGATTATGTGTTGTTCTTGATAATTGTGTGATGCTCTTGATGGTTATGTGTTATCCTTACCGAAACCTGCAATTAGAAGACGAATCGTATCCTTGTTGATATAAAAGTGATTAGAACCCTAGGTTGTATCGTATGATCTTATTCTTGGATTATCGGGTGGGGAAATCGCATGTTTGGGCGTTGATTATATTTAGAAAAGCATGATAGGTTGTGTGCCGTTCGTTTCTTGTATTTGATTCGTTAATTGTCTACGTGTTGTCGTTAATTACGTTGTAAAGTGTCTAAGCATGGTTTCGGGTTCCACAATGGTTCCCGGGGCGAAATTGTGTGATAAGAGTCAGTGGGGGGTAGGGGACCCGCCACCTACCCACGGCCGAGATTTCACTTCCGGCAGCGGGCAGCCGGCGGGTGGCCCCCACCCACCGGCTACCCGCTGGAAATTCCCCCACCCCGGGATCCCGCCTTCCCCGTTTAATGTTCCCCCGTCCCCCGTGGTGTCCCAACGGACCCCATTTATCGTGCCTATGTCTAGTTTGATGTGTCGGGTACCGTTCGTAGGTTTATGAGTCTATTATATTGCATGCTAGTTGAATTAGTACCCCGTTGACCTAGGTGGAAGGAGTATGAACCCCTTAGGACTATTCTTAGTATGTGATGGATCACGCATAGGTTTTGTTATGCGCTTTCTCCCCCTTCCCAATGTGTAATATGGGTTGCATGTGCTTGAGGTGTGATATGTGTGTGTGTTACCCCAATTCGGTTGCGATCGGATTGGTTATCCTGAGCTGCGGTTCAGAAGCTTGCTGCGCTCAGATTGATACTCTTGGGCTGCGGTCCACCGTTTGGTTGCGATCAAACGTTTCTATACGAGCTGCGGTTCATCCTTTTCCCTGGCTGCGGTCAGATGACATTCTCTTGGGCTGCGGTCCACTGTTTGGTTGCGATCAAACACTATGATGAGCTGCGGTTCATCGGTCGGTTGCGATCGACCCCTCCGTGTTGTGATACGGGGCAGGGTGCTGCGGGGCCGTGTCAGAGCTATATGCGCTGACCCTCATGTATGGGCATGCGATTGGTCCTGTGGCGCCAACAAAGTGTGCTATGTGTTGAGATATGGATGAGTGTGATTACGAGTGTCTTGGGGGATGTGACTACGGGATTTATGTTGGGGATTGTTGATGTTGAGTTATGACTATTGTTTATGCTTTGCCTTATCTGCCTTAACTGTAGTGAACTGCATATGCTCATTATAACTGTTGCTTGTGTCTGGCCTTATCTGTCGAGTCATTCCCGGTTTTAAAGATAGAGTTCGTAGGATATATCTTCATGCTCAAAATGGTTTTCATATATCTATATATATCTCTATATGTATTGTATTTCAACGCGTTGGAGTGGGTTACCAGCATCTCTCGCTGAACAGATATATTTTTGGGTTTCAGACACAGAGGACTAGAGCACTGGAGCGCGCTAGAATTGGAGCGTAGAAATAGATTAGTTTCCCTTTCGGCCTGCGTGCCATATTATGCATTGTGTTTCAATGGATATTAGTTAGACAGCCTGTGCACCTGGGTTCTCTAGCCCAGGTGTGGCATAGCACCCCGCACACTTATGATATACTTTGGGATGTAATGAGATATTAACTTTATTATATAAGCTTAAAATGTCTTGAAAATCTGGGGTGTTACATCAGTGGACTGCGATCCTCTTTTGGGGACTACGACCCTACACACCGTTGACGAGCACAGTCGGTGGATCGTAGCGGATCAAGCCCTACACACCGCTGAGGGACTCAGTCGGTGGGCGATGATCCTCAGAGATTATGACCCTACACACCGCTGGCCCATCACTCGGAGGATTGCAGCTGACAATAGCCCTACACACCGCCTGATCATTCATTCGGTGGACTATGGCCTTCCTCAGGCTAGTGGCCCTACACACCGCTGGCGCGATTCAGTCGGTGGACCATAGCACACGAGGCCCATGTGGGCTGTAGCCCAAGAAATGAATCACTGACCGCAACCAGGAAAATGAACCGGAGCTCATAAGTAACCAATTTGACCGCAGCCAACTTCTGAACCGCAGCTCAGGAACAACCCATTTGATCGCAACCAAATTGGGGTATCATGCATCACATAACACATAGTAGCACGTATTAGCACATTGGGAAGGGGGAGACGTATAAATAAACTTACGTGAAATCATTCACATACTAAGAATAGTCCTAAGGGGTTCATGCATCTTTCACCTAGGTTAACGGGTTATCGATTCAACTAGCATACAATTCCTAGACTCGAGCACGACAAACGGGGTCCATTGAGACACCATGGGGAGTGGGGAACATCAAACGGGGAAGCCAAAGACCAGGGGTGGGGTACGGACCAGCGGGTAGCCGGTTCGTAGGTCAAATGAGTCTTAGGAATTGCATGCTAGTTGAATTGGCAACCCGTTGACCTAGGTGGAAGTTGTATGAACCCTTAGGACTATTCTTAGTATGTGTATGATCACACGTAAGTTTATTTATATGTCTTTCCCTTCCCAATGTGCTACTACGTGCTACTATGTTTTATGTGATGCATGATTCCCCAATTTTGTTGCGATAAAAATGGGTGTTCCTGAGCTGCGGTTCAGAAGTTGGCTGCGGTCAAATTGGTTACTTATGAGCTGCGGTTCGTTCTCCTGGCTGCGGTCAGTGATTCACTTCTTGGTTTGCGGTCCACATGGGCCTCGGTGCTATGACCCACCGACCTGAATGCGCCAGAGCGGTGTGTAGGGCCAATAAGTCGAGGAAGGCTGTAGTTCACCGATCCGAGTAATCGGGCGGTGTGTAGGGCTACGGCTGGCTGCGATCCACCGGGTGATGGGACAGCGGTGTGTAGGGCCATAGTCTCCGAGGATCTTCGCCCACCAGTATAGCTCAGCGGTGTGTCGGGCTTGATCCGCTATGGTCCACCGGATGTACGCATCAATGGTGTGTAGGGTCGTAAGTCCCCCCTTGTAAAGGGGATCGCGGTCCACCGACTGGGTGCGTCAGCGGTGTGTCGGATCGTGGTCTAACGTTGAGTTCGTCAGCGGTTCTCAAAGGGTTGGTTGCGATCAACTCCCCTCATACTGAGGTACTGAGGTAGGGTGCTGCGGGGCCGTGTTAATGCTATAAGCATTGACCCTCATGTTCGGGGCATGCGATTGGTCCCGTGGCGCCATCAACGATTATGTGCTATGAATGAATGAATGAATGATGATGTGATGGAATTGGAAAGTGAACTGTGACATTGGATGTGTATTCCTTATGATGTTATCCCTACTTGACTATCTATTACTGGTCGATGTGCTTATCCCTACTTGTTGAGTCTATTCCAGGTTTTAAAAGCTAGAGTCTCCTAAGTATATATCTTCTTGCTTCAAAATGGTTTTCCTATATCTATATCTATATATATACCTATATTGTATTTCAACGCGTTGGAGTGGGTTACCAGCATCTCTCGCTGAACAAATATATTTGGCTTTCAGGCACAGATGAGTAGACACTGGAGCGCGCTAGAGATTTGGAGCGTAGAGTAGCTAGTTTCCCTTTCGGCTTGCGTGCCATGCTTATGTATTGACATCATTGAGGATTTTAGTTAGTTTGCCTGTGCACCTGGGTTCTCTAGCCCAGGTGTGGCATAAAACCCCATACTCTTATATTATATTTTGGGATTTAATGAGGATTTATCTTTATTATATAAGTTTTAAAAGTTCCAAAAAATTTCGGGGTGTTACAGTCGGTATCAGAGCCTAAGTTTGAACCTAGGATAAGACTCTTAAGACCAGACTTTAGGACATTAGGCCTGAACTCTAGGGACTTAGGGACATAGGACTCAAGAATCTTAGGACGCGCAGTGAGATAGTGAAACCTACACACAACCTCCCCTTACACTAAATCGCACCTAATTTAAAAGAACTCCACCTCCACTCATAGCATCAAGGTAAGGATGCAAAGTAATATCGGCCTATGCACTCCCAGGATGGAACCAACAAGGAAGCAGGCAAGGGCACCAGGACCCCACACAAATGAAGCCCTAATCCAGAATCAACAACGTCTGGCTCAAGTTGCCCAGACGCAAAGCAACATCATCCTTTGGCCGTCATCTCCAAACAGAAACTTGGAAATCCAACAACAAATCTTAGAACATCAACCACCTACCTTCTCCGGAGAAGAGAACCCCACAGTCCTCGAAGAATGGATCAAGACCTTTGACAAGATATTCAAAACAACGGGATGCCCAGAAAACCACCAAGTAAGAATAGCCTCCTTCTACTTCAAATACGAGGCTGACATTTGGTGGGCCCACGAGAAACCCAGTTACGAGCAGAATCCCGAATTCAACTGGGAAACACTGAAAACACTACTACAAGGAAAATTTTACCCCAAGCACGTAAAGGCAGCCATGGACGAAGAGGTCCTTCATCTAAATCAAGGAACAACTCCAATCACAGAATACTACCGGCAGTTCCACAACATGGCACGCCTCGCACCCGAACTAGTACCTACAGAATCAATCAGAATCAAGAAATTCGTAATGGGACTCAACCCCGAAAGCCAGAGAGCCCTGGCCACGCAAGAACCGAGCACTCTCATGGAAGCCTATGCCAAGGCTTCCCAGCTACAACAAATACAGAGCAAGCCATGAGAAACGTACCTGGGGCACAAAAGGGGGATCGAAGGAAGTCACGCGCACCCTCGTCGAAAATAAAAAATCGCCAGGACCTCCCCTCCCCACAAATCCATAACACCAGTCCGTTCAAAAGAGGCGAAAATCACACACGAAAGGATCCTTGCCATAAACAGAGTTAGAATCGGAGATAGCAACATAGTCTCCGGAACCTTCACCATACACACCACTCCAGCCACCACACTATTCGACTCCGGAGCCACCAACTCATTTATAGCAACCGAATTCGCCACGCAACTCGGACTAAATGCCAGCACGAAAGTACAGCTGCAAGTCCAGGTGGCATCCGGCGAAATTATAAAATGTGACCGCATGTACAAAGACGCAATGATCACCATCGAAGGAGTGGAATTCCCTAGCAACCTAATACAATTCAGACTAGATGGAATACAAGTAATCTTGGGAATGGATTGGTTAAAGAAATTCCAAGCACAAATCCTATGCGGCGAACAAAAAGTGGTCTTACGAGGGCATGGCAAGCGGGTATCCTACCACGGGACCCACAAAAACCCAGAAGTCAAAGTAGTAAACATGATGAAAATGAAGAGATATCTCACGCATGGACACGAGGCCTTCCTATGCTCAGTCGAAGATCTCAATACCAAAGTAGCCGAGCCTCAAACCATTCCAGTGGTGAACGAATTCACCGAAGTCTTCCCAGACGAGATCCCCGGGGCGCCCCTAGTCAGAGAAGTCGAATTCACGATAGATCTGATGCCGGGCGCCGCCCCCATTTCAAAGCCACCCTACATACTGGCACCTAAGGAAATGAAGGAACTAAAAGCACAACTCCAGGAATTACTAGATAAGGGATACATACGCCCCAGCACCTCCCCAGTGGGGAGCACCAGTGCTATTCATCAAGAAAAAGGACGGAAGCATGCGACTATGCATCGACTACAGAGAATTAAACCAGGTCACAATAAAGAATAAGTACCCTCTTCCTCGAATCGATGAGTTGTTCGACTAACTCAAAGGAACAGGGGTGTTCTCGAAAATCGATCTAAGGTCCGGATACTATTAGATAAAGGTAGCCGATCCAGACATCCAGAAAACAGCATTTCGTACTCGCTACGGCCATTATGAGTTCACGGTAATGCCCTTCGGACTCACCAACGCGCCCGCAATATTCATGGACCTCATGAATCGAGTATTCCAGCCCTACCTCGATGACTTCGTCATCGTGTTCATCGACGACATTCTAGTCTACTCCCAAAACAAAGAAGAACATGAAAAACAACTCCGCACAACCTTGCAAACTCTGAGGGAACACCAACTATACGCCAAATTCTCCAAATGCGAGTTTTGGAAAGACAACGTAACGTTCCTGGGTCACGTAATCACCAAAGAGGGAATCAAGGTGGACCCAACCAAATTCCACGCTGTCAAGGAATGGCCCACACCAAGGTCACTCTCAGAAGTCATGAGCTTCCTAGGGTTAGCAGGCTATTATCGAAGGTTCGTACCTGATTTTTCCAAGATAGCCCAACCCCTCACCAGGCTCACGAAAACGGAAGCCCCCTTTCATTGGGACAACAACTGCATCACCGCCTTTCAAAGACTGAAAGAAAAACTAACCACAGCACCCGTCCTAGCCCTTCCCTCTGGGGTGGAAGGATTCGAGGATTTCAGCTATGCCTCCAAGAAAGGATTAGGATGCGTACTAATGCAAAGGGGCAAAGTGATAGCATATGTGTAACACCCCGTGTTACGACCCCTAAAACCATTTAACTAATTAATCAATAGCCCAAGAGAAAGAATAAATTATAATGATTAATTAGGGAAAAAAGCCCACCATAGTCCATGGGCCCTCATATATAAACCCAACCCCTAAGCCCAATCCTTAGTTCCAAAAGGAATAGAATTAGCAAACCTATAATATTAGTTCCTAATTAGGACTCCTAAATATATAAATAGGGGACTTAAGAGGCACCTAGAACTCCCCACAAGATTAACGCCCCACCACCCCAAAAGAGCTCCAAGAATCCCCTTAGGAGAAATCAAGAAAGCAAGGAAGCTTAAAGAAAGATCCTTCATTGCCAAGGAATTAATTAAGGCTAAGAGTTAACCCATGTCTCAACAAAACCTATTTTCATAGTTATAATTCTCCCTTAGGGCTTCCCCATATTATTGTATATTGGCGAGTTATGATGATTATTATTGGTAATTGATGTGATGATCCCATGGGGGATCTTGATGATCTTGATATTGGGAGATTCTTGATAATTATGGTGTTCTTGATAATTATATGGAGTTCTCGAGGATTATGTGTTGTTCCTGATAATTGTGTGATGTTCTTGATGCTTATGTGTTATTCTTACCGAATCTTGCAATTAGAAGACGAACCGTATTCTTGTTGATATAAAAGTGATTAGAACCCTATGTTGTATCGTATGATCTTATTCTGGGATTATCGGGTGGGGAAATCGCATGTTTGGGTGTTGATTATATTTAGAAAAGCATGATAGGTTATGTGCCGTTCGTTTCTTGTATTTGATTCGTTAATTGGCTACGTGTTGTCGTTAATTTCGTTGTAAAGTGTCTAAGCATGGTTTCGGGTTCCACAACGGTTCCCGGGGCGTAAAGTGTGTGAAAGGAGTCAGTGGGGGGTAGGGGACCCGCCACCTACCCACGACCGTGAAACACCGCCCGGCAGCGGGTAGCCGGCGGGCGGGCAGCTGCCCGCCGGCGACCCGCTGCCCGGAACAGTAATTCCGGCTGGCAGCCGGCGGGTGGCCCCCACCCACCGGCTACCCGCTGGAAATTCCCCCAATTCAGGATCCCGGCTTCCCCGTTTGATGTTCCCCCGATCCCCGTGGTGTCCCAATGGATTCCGTTCATCGTGCCTATGTCTAGTTTGATATTTCGGGTGCCGTTTGTAGGTTTACGAGTCTATTACATTGCATGCTAGTTGAATTGGTATCCCGTTGACCAAGGTGGTAGAAGTATGAACCCCTTAGGACTATTCTTAGTATGTGATGGATCACGCATAGGTTTTGTTATACGTTTTCTCCCCCTTCCTAATGTGTAATGTGGGTTGCATGTGCTTGCTATGTGTTATGTGTGTGTGTTACCCCAATTCGGTTGCGATCGGATTGGTTATCCTGAGTTGCAGTTCAGAAGCTGGCTGTGGTCAGATTGATACTCTTGGGCTGCAGTCCACCGTTTGGTTGCGATCAAACGTTTCTATACGAGCTGCGGTTCGTCCTTTTTCCTGGCTGCGGTCAGATGACATTCTCTTGGGCTGCGGTCCACTGTTTGGTTGCGATCAAACACTATGATGAGCTGCGGTTCATCAGTCGGTTGCGATCGACCCCTCCGTGTTGCGATACGGGGCAGGGTGCTGCGGGGCCGTGTCAGAGCTATATGCGCTGACCCTCATGTATGGGCATGCGATTGGTCCTGTGGCGCCAACAAAGTGTGTTATGTGTTGTGACAGGGACGAGTTGTGATTACGAGTGTCTTGGGGGATGTGACTATGGGATTTATATTGGGGATTGTTCATGTTGGGTTATGATCATTGTTTATGCTTTGCCTTATCTGCCTTATCTGTTTTGAACTGCATATGCTCGTTATAACTGTTGCTTGTGTCTGGCCTCATCTGTCGAGTCATTCCCGGTTTTAAAGCTAGAGTTCGTAGGATATAACTTCATGCTCAAAATGGTTTTCGTATATCTATATATATCTCAATATGTATTGTATTTCAACGCGTTGGAGTGGGTTACCAGCATCTCTCGCTGAACAGATATATTTGGCTTTCAGGCACAGAGGACTAGAGCACTGGAGCGCGCTAGAACTGGAACGTAGAAGTAGATTAGTTTCCCTTTTCGGCCTGCGCGCCATATTATGCATTGTGTTTCAATGGATACTAGTTAGACAGCCTGTGCACCTGGGTTCTCTAGCCCAGGTGTTGCATAGCACCCCGTACACTTATGATACACTTTGGGATGTAATGAGATATCACCTCTGTTATATAAGCTTAAAATGTCTTAAAAATCTTTGGTGTTACAGTTGGTATCAGAGTCTAAGTTTGACCCTAGGAAAAGACTCTTAAGACCGGACTTTAGGACATTTGGCTTGAACGCTAGGTACCTAGGAACATAGGACTCAGGAATCTTAGGACGCGCGGTGAGATTGTGAAACCAACACATAACTTCTCTACACTTTACCCTTCCTCATTATAAAACCCTTCCCCACTTATCACTTCATAAGAAGTACGTAAGACTCTAATTTAACGTTCTTATAAACACTGACCAGAAAGACGATAGCATGGCACCGAACAGAAGGCAATCAAGAACTCCAGAGCCCGCCACAGACGACCCCTTGACCCAAACCCTACGACAGCTGACACAAGTCGCACAGGCATTAAGTGACGCGGCCCTTCGCAACAACAGGCCCCCACCACCTCCATCAAACGCAAACTCAGACGTCACCCGACAAGTTTCAAATCACCGACCACCCACGTTTTCGGGAGAAGAGGATCCCGCGGTCCTAGAAGAATGGATCCGAACCCTTGACAAGATTTTTGGGGTAGTAGAATGCCCAGAGGAACGCCACGTAGAGATAGCCTCGTTCTACTTCGGGCACGAGGCCGATCTCTGGTGGATCCACGAGGGACCCACTCATCAACAAGAACCGGGGTTCAATTAGGAGAACCTCAAGACACGACTACGAGAGAGATTCTACCCAACCCACGTAAAGGCATCCATGTACGAAGAATTCCTTCATCTAAAACAAGGAACGGCCACCGTCGTGGAATACCATAAACGATTCCTCGAGCTGGCACGCTTCGCACCAGAGCTAGTCCCCACCGAGGTAACCAAGATAGAAAGATTCGTGTCGGGCCTCAACTTCGAAGCTCGGAAGGCGCTAGTGGTAAGCAGACCTCGGACCCTCAACGAAGCTTACTCCAGCGCCGCGAATCTCTATCGAATCCAACTACTCCAACGCGGAGTTCAGGAACAAATACGAAGAAGAAACACCGGAAGTGGGGCACCGCTAGTGAAAAGAACGAGAAACGACACCGACACAAGTACGAACAACCCGACCAACCAAAGACCGCCCCTGGGAAACAACGAAGCTAATCTAAGAAGCTTCCCTTGCCCAAGATGCAACAAAAGCCACAGGGGCAAGGATTGCGCGGGCAATCCCTGGCGATGCTTCAACTGCGGGGAGGAAGGACACAAGGCCTTCCAGTGCACTCGACCCCAAAGACCACGCCCCACCACCGTGGGTCAACACGAGGGCACCGATCATCAAGGGAGTTACGGCGCTCCCGGGAAAGTATTTGTCATGAGCCACACTCAAGCCAACCTCGGGAACGAGGAGGACCTCGGGAGGGGAAACCCAATCCCGGAAGACGAGGACCATACGGACCCCGTAGAAGAAAACCAAGAAGACGAATACTGTCTAGGATAAGCCGTCACACCCCCTTGTAACCACCCCCCTCTTTTGTCATAAAGACCACTTACTTAGCTTAGCTATTTCGGAATTATTATGAATAAAGATTTTTTATCAAATTCCAATTTCCACTACAAAGGTAAAACACAAGTTATACTATCAACCCAACCTTCCCTCCACTAAAGGACGAAACAAGGAAAAAGACAAAAACCACACCATCAAAAAATACTTAATGTTACCATTAGGAATGGAACCTTGGACCTCCCCTCTACAAGTTAAAGCCTCAACCAGTAAGCCATGAGTGTTTCTTGAAACCTTAAGGGAATACTCCCTTATTAAACCCCTCCAAATCCCAAAAACCCACAAAATCCCCAAATCAAAAACCCTTCTTCTTCTTCTTCTTCTTCCTCCCCACTCCCTCTCCTCCTCCCTCTCACACACCCCGCTGCCCCACCATAGCAACCAACCACAATCACCTCACGCCATCGCCAATCGGACGCCGCCACGCCCGGCCACTCCCCGCCGACCTCGACCCGCCTCGCCGCCGTCCAAACCGAGCCACCGGAGACCACCCGCTATCCACCCGAACGACACCCAGCTGCAACCCGCTGCCCAAACGCCACCCCCACGCCGTCGCACCAACCCAGAACCGCCTAGCCGCCACCACCTCGCGACGCCACACCGTCGGAGACCCCACCGGAAATATCGTGCCAGAACACCACCGTCATCTCGCCGGAAAACACGCCGGAGGCCCACCAGAAAACTCGCCGGAAAACCGCCGCCGCCTCGCCGGAAAACGTCGCCATCAACCGAAGCACCACGATGCCAAAGAAACCCCTCAGAACCCGCACCCCGGAGTGGAGCAACGCCGATTACACCATGATCGGAGGTAAAACACTTGAACCCGACCAATTCTCTCCGGAATTGGTTGATATGCTCAAACATCAAGGGCTTTTAGATACGTATCTCACCATCAAAGGGGATACGTACCCCGAATTGGTGAAGGAGTTCTATCAACACCCTGTAGCCACCAAACGGGGTGACAAGGTAGAAATCACCACCAAAGTCCGTGGCAAGGAAATTGTGCTTTCCGAAGGCCGTTTGGCCAAGCTCTTGAAATTGACCACCACGGGTGTGTCTAACTATGACCGAAAGGGGTGGATTGATACCCAAAATATGGGATACAAGGACTACCTTGGGTACCTACTCGGGAAGGAGGACGGGTTCACCTCGGCCACACGGCCAAACCGGAAGTGGCTATCGGCAGAACAAAAGATATTGGTTATGATTGTAACCGATAGCCTCTTGCCCACCAATAATAAAAAAAAGGACGTAGGGAGCCTAGAGTGCACCTTTGCTTATCTCTTGAAACATAAAATCAAGTTCAACCTGCCGGCACTCATGCTAAGGCACATGGAATTCTGCAAGACAAACAACCGACTTAGTCTACCCTACGGGATGATCCTAAGTTGGATCATGGAAAAGAAAGGGGTGGACCTAAGCCACACCGAGGTCAGAACCGCCAATGGTCTGGTTTTCAATGCTCAAAACCTTCGCCGCAACGACATCTACTACACCGAAGGGGGACATTACCTCACCCTCGAAGAAATTTGCCAAAAACCCGAGGAAGAGCGGAGAGAATTGGTTGACCGGTTGGACATCTCCAACAAGAAGCTCAAGCGAGCCATGCAAGATTGTGGGGGCTCGGAGGGAAATGAGGAACAGGAGGAGGATGACGGGCCTAACCCGTCAGTGCACCCACGGTCAGGAGGGGACCCGAGGGGACAGGACGAGGGTTCGGTCAATGAGTGCATTCTCGCACAACTCAACCGACAGAACAAAATCATGGAAGAAGGGTTCTCATCCTTGATTCGCACCACACGCGCACTCGATCAGAGGGTGGCAGCAATCGAGGCCGCCTTGGGCACTCGTGGGGCGTCCAGTTCCAGCGCAGGAAACCGAGGTACACCCGGAACTTCTCTACCACAACACCATCAAAAGTTCAGCCTACCCCAAGCCAAGACAAACGTAAGGCCGCAACCCTAATCAGGAGGCCGAGCTACGAGGTGTCTAGGGGTGAAAGGATGGACTATAACACCGGGCTTCGGGGACGAAGCCCCTTGTAAGGGGGGAGAGTGTAACACCCCGTGTTACGACCCCTAAAACCATTTAACTAATTAATCAATAGCCCAAGAGAAAAATAAATTATAATGATTAATTAGGGAAAAAGGCCTACCATAGTCCATGGGCCCTCATATATAAACCCAACCCCTAAGCCCAATCCTTAGTTCCAAAAGGAATAGAATTAGCAAACCTATAATATTAGTTCCTAATTAGGACTCCTAAATATATAAATAGGGGACTTAAGAGGCACCTAGAACTCCCCACAAGATTAACGCCCCACCACCCCAAAAGAGCTCCAAGAATCCCCTTAGGAGAAGTCAAGAAAGAAAGGAAGCTTAAAGAAAGATCCTTCATTGCCAAGGAATTAATTAAGGCTAAGAGGTAACCCATGTCTCAACAAAACCTATTTTCATAGTTATGATTCCCCCTTAGTGCTTCCCCATATTATTGTATATTGGCGAGTTATGATGATTATTATTGGTAATTGATGTGATGATCCCATGGGGGATCTTGATGATCTTGATATTGGGAGATTCTTGATAATTATGGTGTTCTTGATAATTATATGGAGTTCTCGATGATTATGTGTTGTTCCTGATAATTGTGTAATGTTCTTGATGCTTATGTGTTATTCTTACCGAATCTTGCAATTAGAAGACGAACCGTATTCTTGTTGATATAAAAGTGATTAGAACCCTATGTTGTATCGTATGATCTTATTCTTGGATTATCGGGTGGGGAAATCGCATGTTTGGGTGTTGATTATATTTAGAAAAGCATGATAGGTTATGTGCCGTTCGTTTCTTGTATTTGATTCGTTAATTGGCTACGTGTTGTCGTTAATTTCGTTGTAAAGTGTCTAAGCATGGTTTCGGGTTCCACAACGGTTCCCGGGGCGTAAAGTGTGTGAAAGGAGTCAGTGGGGGGTAGGTGGGGGGTAGGGGACCCGCCACCTACCCACGGCCGTGAAACACCGCCCGGCAGCGGGTAGCCGGCGGGTGGCCCCCACCCACCGGCTACCTGCTGGAAATTCCCCCAATTCGGGATCCCGGCTTCCCCGTTTGATGTTCCCCCGATCCCCGTGGTGTCCCAATGGACTCCGTTCATCGTGCCTATGTCTAGTTTGATATTTCGGGTGCCGTTCGTAGGTTTACGAGTGTATTACATTGCATGCTAGTTGAATTGGTATCCCGTTGACCTAGGTGGTAGAAGTATGAACCCCTTAGGACTATTCTTAGTATGTGATGGATCACACATAGGTTTTGTTATACGTTTTCTCCCCCTTCCTAACGTGTAATGTGGGTTGCATGTGCTTGCTATGTGTTATGTGTGTGTGTTACCCCAATTCGGTTGCGATCGGATTGGTTATCCTGAGCTGCGGTTCAGAAGCTGGCTGCGGTCAGATTGATACTCTTGGGCTGCGGTCCACCGTTTGGTTGCGATCAAACGTTTCTATACGAGCTGCGGTTCGTCCTTTTTCCTGGCTGCGGTCAGATGACATTCTCGTGGGCTGCGGTCCACTGTTTGGTTGCGATCAAACACTATGATGAGCTGCGGTTCATCAGTCGGTTGCGATCGACCCCTCCGTGTTGCGATACGGGGCAGGGTGCTGCGGGGCCGTGTCAGAGCTATATGCGCTGACCCTCATGTATGGGCATGCGATTGGTCCTGTGGCGCCAACAAAGTGTGTTATGTGTTGTGACAGGGACGAGTTGTGATTACGAGTGTCTTGGGGGATGTGACTATGGGATTTATATTGGGGATTGTTCATGTTGGGTTATGATCATTGTTTATGCTTTGCCTTATCTGCCTTATTTGTTGTGAACTGCATATGCTCGTTATAACTGTTGCTTGTGTCTGGCCTCATCTGTCGAGTCATTCCCGGTTTTAAAGCTAGAGTTCGTAGGATATAACTTCATGCTCAAAATGGTTTTCGTATATCTATATATATCTCTATATGTATTGTATTTCAACGCGTTGGAATGGGTTACCAGCATCTCTCGCTGAACAGATATATTTGGCTTTCAGGCACAGAGGACTAGAGCACTGGAGCGCGCTAGAACTGGAACGTAGAAGTAGATTAGTTTCCCTTTTCAGCCTGCGCGCCATATTATGCATTGTGTTTCAATGGATATTAGTTAGACAGCCTGTCCACCTGGGTTCTCTAGCCCATGTGTGGCATAGCACCCCGTACACTTATGATACACTTTGGGATGTAATGAGATATCACCTCTATTATATAAGCTTAAAATGTCTTAAAAATCTGGGGTGTTACAATATGCATCCAGACAACTCAAAACCCACGGAGAAACTACCCCACCCACGACCTCGAGCTAGCAGCCATCGTGTTCGCCCTAAAAATCTGGAGACACTATCTATACGGAGTACAATGCAAAATTTATACGGATCATAAAAGTCTGAAATACATTTTCACCCAAAAGGACCTCAACATGCGACAACGAAGGTGGTTGGAACTTATTAAGGATTACGACCTGGACATCCAATACCACGAAGGGAAGGCTAATGTGGTGCCAGATGCCCTAAGCCGGAAAACCAACCACTCTCTCAACACCACTTGGATCCTGTCAGACGAGATATGTAAGGACTTCCAAAAGTTGAACTTGGAGGTTGTGAAACAAGGACAGATGGATTATGAGATCCATCTATTCAATGTCAGAATCATACCGCCCCTACTCGAGGAAATCAAGCTCGGGCAACGACAAGACCCGGATCTAGAGAAAATACGACTCGGCCTAACTCCAGGAGAAGACGGACCTTTCAAAATATGGGAAGATGATAGCCTCCGCTACTAAGGAAGGTGGTGTATACCCACAACGCACCCCCACCTAAAACAACGAATCTTGGAAGAAGGGCACAATTCACCATACTCGGTACAACCCAGAGGTGACAAATTGTACCAAGACGTGAAAAAGATGCTTTGGTGGCCCAACATGAAAAAGGAAACCGCGGACTTCGTGAGCAAATGCCTAAACTGCCAATAAGTGAAAGCCGAACGGAGCAAGCCTAAAGGGCTCGTGCAACCCCTCGAGATACCACAAGGAAAGTGGGACTCCATATCCATGGATTTCGTTGGAGGATTACCCACAACGCCAACAGGCAAAGATAAAATCTGGGTAATAGTAGACCGGCTAACCAAAACGGCACGGTTCATTGCCATGAAGGAAACATGGACAATGACGCAGCTAGCCAAAGCATACATAAACCAAATAGTGAAATACCACGGGGTCCCCCGAAACATCGTGTCCGATAGGGATTCCAGATTCCTCTCACAATTCTGGAAATCTCTCCAAACAGCCTTAGGGACGCGGCTGAGCCTAAGCACGACCTTCCACCCCACCACCAACCGACAGACCGAGAGAACCATCAAGACACTCGAAGACATGCTAAGAGCCTGCATGTTAGACTTCCAAGGGACCTGGGAAGAACACTTAGACCTCATCGAATTCTCGTACAACAACAGCTATCACGCAAGCATCCACATGGAACCCTACGAAGCACTGTACGGACAAAAATGCAGAACCCCTTTATGTTGGGAAGACATGGCCAGTCCAGTGACACTTGGACCTCAATACTTACAAGACACCATAACCAAGGTCAAGCAGATACAAGAGAAAATGAAGGCCGCCCAAGACCGTCAGAAATCTTACGCCGACCTAGGAAGAAAACAAGCCGAATTCTCCATGGGAGAGAAAGTCTGGCTAAGAATCTCACCCACACGAGGTGTGATGAGGTTCGGAAGAAAGGGGAAGCTCAGCCCCCGATTCATCGGCCCCTACGAAATCACGGAAAGAATCGGGAACCTGGCTTACCGCCTCGCCTTACCCATTGAACTAGAACGAGTACACAACGTATTCCACATATCACAACTAAAGAAATACATACATGATCCGAGCCACGTACTACAACCCGAGGCCGTGGACCTAGACGACACCCTAACTTACGAAGAAAGACCAGTAAGAATCCTGGACACCAAGGCCAGGATCACTCGTCGACGAACCATAGAAATGGTGAAAGTCCTCTGGACCAACCACGGGGCCAAAGAGGCCACATGGGAACTCAAGGACACGATAAAGGAACGCTACCCCGAGCTCTTCACGCAAGGTAACCAAGACGAAAGCATGAGATGAGAAAAGGAGTCAACACAACAGAGCCAAAGCTTCGGGGACGAAGCTTCCCGTAAACGGGGGGAGTGTGTAACACCCCGTGTTACGATCCCTAATTATTTAAATCAATTACCCAAAAAAGAAAGAATTAAATTTGAATAAATAAATGGGAAAGACACACCATAAGCTATGAACCCTATCTCCAGAGCCAATCCCCTAATTCTATAGGAAATAGGAGTAACTAACCCATACCATTTAGACCCCAATTAGGACTCTTAGGAATATATATACATATACATATATATATATATATATATATATATATATATATATATATATATATATATATATAGGGTCATAGGACGCACCTAGATCTTACACCACAATAATCTCTCATCACACAAGAAGTTCCAAGAATCTCCTTAGGAGAAATCAAGAAAGAAGAAAGCTTAAAGAAAGACCCTTCATAGCCAAGGAATTTAATTAAGGCTAAAAGGTAACCCATGTCTCAACAAAACCTATTTTCTTCGCTATGATCTCCTTCCTTGGCCTCCCTCTATATTCTCGTGTCTTGATGAATTCTTCTACGATAATTGTGTTATGTTCTTGATGATTTATATGCTTTCTTGATGATCTTGATGTTGAAAGGAAGTTCTTGATTTTGATGTGATGATTCTTGACGAATCTTGATAGTTCTTGATGTGAAAGATAAAACATGTTCTTGAAGATTTGGGTGGGATTAGAGCCCAAGGTTGGATTGGGAATTTGTATTGTGGTGTTCTTGATTTATATTTGGGTGGGAATTCGCATGTTCGGGTGTTATTTATATTTAGAAGTCGTAATTGGATAAGTCCTACATGATTCTTGCTTTTGATCCGTTAATTGCGTTTTTAAAGTGTCTAAGCATGGTTCCGGGTAGGTGGGGGTAGGGGAACTCGCCACCTACCCGCTGCCCAGAAATCACCGTCGGGCAGCGGGTAGCCGCCGGGCAGTCGCCTGCCCGCCGGCAACCCGCTGCCGGAACAGTGATCCCCGGCGGGTGACCCCCACCCACCGGCTACCCGCTGGTCCGTACCCCACCCCGGGTCTTTGGCTTCCCCGTTTGATGTTTCCAACTCCCCATGGTGTCCCAACGGACCCCGTTTGTCATGCTCGAGTCTAGTTTGATATTTCGATTACCATTCGTAGGATAAAAGAGTTTTATGTATTGCATGCTTGTTGAATCGGTAACCCGTTTGCCTAGGAGGAAGATGCATGAACCCCATAGGACTATTCTTAGTATGTGTATGATCACGCCGTAAGTTTATTTATATGTCTTTCCCTTCCCAATGTGGTCAAATTGGTTACTTATGAGCTGCGGTTCATTCTCCTGGCTGCGGTCAGTGATTCACTTCTTGGGCTACGGTCCACATGGGCCTCGGTGCTATGACCCACCGACCTGAACGCGCTAGGACAGTGTGTAGGGCCAATAAGCCGAGGAAGGCTGTAGTCCACCGATCCGAGTAATCGGGCGGTGTGTAGGGCTACGGCTGGCTGCGATCCACCGGGTGATGGGACAACGGTGTGTTGGGCCATACTCTCCGAGGATCTTCGCCTACCGACTGAGTATAGCTCAGCGGTGTGTCGGGCATTATCCGCTATGGTCAACCAGATGTACGCATCAACGGTGTTTAGGGTCGTAAGTCCCCCCTTGTAAAGGGGATCGCGGTCCACCGACTGGGTGCATCAGCGGTGAGCCAGATCGTGGTCCGACGTTGAGTTCGTCAGCGGTTCTCAAAGGGTTGGTTGCGATCAACTCCCCTCAAACCACAGTACTGAGGTAGGGTGCTGCGGGGCCGTGTTAATGCTATAAGCATTAACCCTTATGTTCGGGGCATGCGATTGGTCCCGTGGCGCCATCAACGCTTATGTGATATGAATGATGATTGAATGATGATGTGTGTGAATTGAAAAGTGAACTGTGACCTTAGTTGGGTATTCCTTATGATGTTATCTCTACTTAATTGTTTATTACTGTTGATGTGCATATCCCTACTTGTTGAGTCTATTCCCGGTTTTAAAAGCTAGAGTCTCCTAAGTATATATCTTCTTGCTTCAAAATGGTTTTCCTATATATATATATATATATATATATATATATATATATATATATATATACCTATATTGTATTTCAACGCGTTGGAGTGGGTTGCCAGCATCTCTCGCTGAACAGATATATTTGGCTTTCATGCACAGATGAGTAGACACTGGAGCGCGCTAGAGATCAGGAGCGTAGAGTAGCTAGTTTCCCTTTTTGGCCTGCGTGCCGTGCTTATGTATTGACATCATTGTGGAAATTAGTTAGTTTAGCCTGTGTATCTGAGTTCTCCAGCTCAGATGTGGCATAGCACCCTGCACACTTGTAATTAGTAATGCTCTGTTTGGGATTTTATGAGAAATTACCTTTGTCATATAAGTTTTAAAAGTTTCAAAATTTCGTGGTGTTACAGTTGGCATCAGAGCCTAAGTTTGACCCTAGGGTAAGACTCGTAATACCAGACTTTGGGACATTAGGCTTGAACTCTAGGTATTTAGGAACATAGGTGATGGGTTTTGGGTTTTCGGGCCCAAGGAGGTCCAACACAACCTTAAGCTGGAGGATACACCTTTCACAAAAGGGTTTGAGTCTTAGTAAAATATGATGCTTAATAATACTTGTCTATTCCCTCTCCGGGTTCTCGAATCTGCCTCATACAATGCTGGAGGAGCCCTTTTTATAGTGGCTCCTCCTCTACCGACTTAAAGGCTCATGATGGCCAACTTAAAGGGTACATTCAATGTGCCGAGCCGTTGGGCGACGTTACGGACCCAGCCAACGGCTCTCTCTGACTGGTAACTGGCGGACCGAGTCCGGCCTTTAATGCCTCAACGGCTCTTTGTCTTTGTAAACTTTGAAGGCTCCTGGGACCGAGCCCTCTCCTGGGCCGGGCCTGGGCCGACTCCTCGTTCTCATTTGTCATTGGGCCGTCCTTCCGGGCCCCGGACTGGGCCTCTTTCTTCGATCCTGGGCCGAGTTCTGGACTCGGCCCACGCATCCTTTTCTGGGCCTCTTTTCTTGGGCCGGGGTTCTCACCCCATCAACTAGTCCCTCACTTTTCCATACCCGGTCCACCAACCTGGGTTTGGAAAAGTAGTAACCGCCACCTGCTCACCGAATCCGTGCCTTGAATGATTCAGGATCGGCCCAGATTATTCGCTATCTCCCGGATCTCGCGGGACCGCTCTGATTTCCCTGGCCTGGCCTGGCACCTATAAATGACCTTGGTCATACTTCTTCTCAACCTACTAATTCCTCATGGGTCGCTCTCCACTGAAAGGGAAGCGGATTGACTTTGGGTCGCCCCGGCGCCCCCTGCCTTCGAAACGGACTTGGCCTGAGAGGGAGCCAAAAAGAAAGACTCTCCGTCCGACTCCACAGAGATCACCTGTGGGCACTGCCTCCATGGCTCTTCATCCGCCGACTCCTGCTCGTCGTGAAGTCGCTCCGACTTCTCGACCTTCTCCTCCTCCGGGGACTGCTCGAGTAACCTCCCCGAGCGGGACCGTTGTTGACGTACCTGTCCCGGAGCAGCTGACCTTCCGTATGACCTTTTCTATTCCTCTAGATGACTTGGATGGTCCGATTACGGGGCTAATGAACGAGGAAGACTTTTCTCACTATCAGGAAATGTACCCGGACGATGAAGAGCTGGTTGTGCCTCCACTTATGCCGGCGTTCTGGGACTCACTCTACCCCTCCCCTCCTGGTCCATCGGGAGGGTTCTTTGGGAGCGACTCCTCTTCGCCGAGTGGGTGATCTTTATGCGCTAGGGCCGGCCGGATATTCTTGAGGGGTAGCTCTTTTTAGGAGCACTTGCCTATTCTGTAATAAGCTCCTTGTAACCTGCCCCTTCTTTATTTTATAATAAAATATTCCTGGCCTTCATCTTTCATTTCTTTTTGATATTTTTGACGCACTCGTCCATCCCAAATGTCAAGGAGTCGGTCGCAATGTCGAGTCCTCCCTCCGCTTGACACCTGTAAAATCTCGCTTCCCAGGGCGAGCCAGGCTTTTCCAGTTTAGCGTGCGAATCTCACCCTTCCCGAGCTAATTGGATGGGATTAATCTCTGACAGAGATTCGCGCCGTCCATCCAATCCGGCTTAGTTATGTCAGTTACGATTCCCTCCGTGATTTGCGCCTCGGTCGTCGCTCTCTCGAGGCTCTATATAAGGGCTCTTGGTAGCTCTGTGCTTTCTCACCACTTCACAATTCAAAACCTCAAGCTATGAGTTTCAGGGACGGTGACCGTCGTTGGTCCATTCGCAACAAGGAGCATGCCCGGCAGGAAGAGCTTCGGCGGAAGAGGGCGGCTAGCGGAGGGCACCTGGTGGGCGACTCCACTTCTGATCCCATCGTGGTGCCTCCTGACATGCTTGATCCGATGGTCGTGGAGCCGGAGGAGGACGAGATGGAGCCCATGGTAGAAGACCCAGAGCCAGAGGAGGACCTAGACTGGGAGGCCCCTCCGCTTTTTGGTGTGGCCATGTCGCCGAGTGCTTTGGAGAGGCCCCTGCGGATGGTCGTTGATGGGGAGCCTGCCGTGTATCTGGATGAACTGCCCGAGCCCGAGCCTGAGCCGAGTCCGTTGCCTTTCCGCCCCCACTACTACCTGGAGGGTCCGCAGCCGGTGCGTCACGCGGAGGAGGGGGAAGTTAAGCCCTAGGCCTGTCTTTTCTGTGTAATGCTTGTAGCCGAGTCCTAGGCCTTGTACCCCTGTCTTTATGGAATAAAATCTCGTTTTTACTTTTTCGGTTCCTGGTTTTTGCGTGTTCCTTTGGCCGACTCTTAGTCGTTATGACCGACTTGTAAACTCTGCCCTACTAAGCCCTGTGGGTGAAGGACTCGGCAAATCCGTCGGCCGACTTGGCAATCTGAAGCTCGTCCGGGCCTCTCTATTCGGCCGGACCCAGCCGGGTCACTTCTAGAAACTTCTAGCGTGATCTGGATGGGCCCCCATAGCTTTTGCCTTGATGGGCTCTTGGCCTGGCAGGCCGGGTCATCGTCACTCAGCCTTGGCCTAGGGTAGACGCGCCGCCTGCAGGCTAGCCCTAGGCCTGAACCGTCGTTCCGCCCATCGAGGCATTAAATGCGGCGTCCCTTCGACGTCTTATCGCCCCCGATTCCTCCACTACGGAGATGCCGCGTGGCAGCCTCTTGGACTTCTTTCTCCCTTTAAAAGGCTTTTTCCTTCCATTCTTCTTCTTCAATTCCCACCAAGCTTCTGCTTCTTTCATCGTCTTCTCAGCCTCAACTCCAATCTGTAAGTAATGTCTTCCTCTTCTCATTCTTCTTCTTCCCTCCGCCGGCCGTCCTTTGACAACCCGGCGGGGACCTCTCCGTCGTCCTCTTCTTCTTCTTCTGTCGTCCGCCGCCTGGAAATGCCGGCGGGTTTTCAGGCGGCATCTTCTTCTTCTCCCCTAGCCCCTTCTTCTTCTGGGGCGGCCACTCCGATGAGCCCAGCTCCGTTGACTACGGTGGCGGCTTTGCCGGGCGGCGTCGTACGGCCGCGAGGCAAGTTCGACTCAGTTGTCCGGCCGTCCGGCCTTCCGTCATCGGCCACAGCGGCGGACCTGGACATGGCCCGCTTTCTTCTTGGCCCTTCGGCCATGGTAGTTGCGGCGGAGAGCCGGCCCATCCACGACCCGCCGGAGGGTTTCGTGGGTATCCACTTGCACTCGGTTGCATTCGGCTTCCGAGTGCCTCCGCACCCATTTCTTTCGCTTCTCTTCCGGCATTATAACTTGGTCCCGGGCCAGTTAGTGCCTAATTCCCACCGACTCCTGACCAGCTTCATCAATCTCTGCCACTGGTGGCAGTGCGAGCCGGATTTGGACCTGTTCTGGTACCTCTTTACCGTGAACAAGGTCGGCTCTCACTCGCCCGGCTTCATCCAAGTCGCCGCCCGTCCGGGGCGACAACTTTTCGAGGGGTTGTCCGACTCGATAAAAGAGTGGAAGCCCCTTTATTTCTTTGTCCGACCTCGCTCTTCTTCCTTCACCATTCCGACCCTATGGCCGGCGACTCTCTTCAAGCCCTGCTCTCGGCGCGCCGTCTTTACGGAGGATGCTGTCATGGGCGGTGACTTCTTGAAGGGCTTCGGGCCGTACTCCGTTAAGTACTGGTCTCGAGTCCGGGCCATGGCCAAGCATGGCCTTCTGCCAGAGGGCGCCGCCACCATAGGTAGTGTCTCTTTCCTCTTCTTTCTCGTCTTGCTTTTTGTTTTCTACGGGAACACTCACAAGTGAGTGCATTTCTTTTACAGGTCCGTACGATTCCGATATCTCCAGCTCCGGCGAGGCAGTCGCTCCTCCCCCTGAGATGGCAAATAGGGCGGAGAAGATGAGGCGTCGCCTGACGCAACGCTCCACGGGTACGGCCGCTGCGTCCTCTTCTCAGCCATCGCCGGCGGTCCGGCCGACTCCTCCACCTTCCCACAACGTGGTCGACCTCACACCTTCGCCCGTGGTATCGCCCAACCGGCAGCCGCCTCCTCCCTCTACTGAGAGTCCGAGTTCTAAGCGGCCTGCTGAGCCTACGGAGGGGCCGACTCCAAAGAGGATCAGGCTGTGCCACGAGGTGGACGAGGATGCCCAAATCTGGATGGGCAACACCTCCGTTCGCAATTGGTGCAAGGATGTCCTTTTGCCAAAGGATGTGGAGTCGACCCGTGCTCTTGGCGACGGGTTCATCATCGAGGCTTTGCTCCGGCAGTCGTATCGTGTGAGTGTCAACCAGTCGGCTTTCCCTTCTGTTCGCTTTCTTTTTTCTTTTCCGTTCGGCTGATAGTTTGGTGTGCAGGATCTTACCCTCCAGATGGAACTGGCAATCGGTTCCAGGGTTTTAGAAACGATATGCGGGCCATGACCATCAAGCAGCGTCAGACAGAGGAAGCTCTCCTGGAAGAGCAGGCGAAGCAACTCAAGATGGTGGAGGTGCACAACGCCGAGTTGCTGAGGGTCACCCGTCAATGGGAGGAGGAGAAGGGCAGAGTGGCCACGATCGCCGCGACTTCTGTCGAAGATTATAAGAAGTCGGCGGCCTTCGAGGCGGATGTGCAGGCGGCGGTGGCAGCTCGGAGGAGAGAGGTGGCCAAGGAGTGGCTGGCGACCCCAGAGGGCGATGATTTCCTCCTAGACCTGGGCGAGCGGGATTACCGCCTCGGCTTCCGCGAGGCGCAGATGGAGATTTACGCCACCTTGTCGGTCCGCAACTCTTCGTTCACCCCCGAGAGCTGGGGTCTCAAGCCGGTGCTGGATGCTGATGGGCCGGCTGCGCCTACTGACCCGGCGACTCTACCTGCGGCGACGCCTCCAGAGCTTGCCGAGTCCCTTCCTCAGGCGGAGGACCCTTCCTCTGTTCCCCTTGCTGGACCATCGGCGGGGGCGCAAGTTGGAGGGGTCGCCGTCGATACCCCCTCCGCTGTAGCCTAGGGTCTTTTTAGAATAGACCCTCTTTTTGTAAGGGCTGGCCTCCTTATCGGCCGTATTTTAATAAAGAAACAGCTTTTCCATCTCTTTTCACGGAATTTGTCCTTGGGCTCTTTTAATATCGGCATTCTTCTAAGGCTTTGAACTTTACTTTTCCCTCGCCAAGCTCCTCAGTCAAGGCGAATCTTTTATGCTTCCTCCGAGCAACGACTAAGGGCCTGGGCTCTTGCCTTCCAGCTCTTTCTCGCCGAGTCCCTCAGTCGAGGCGACTCCTTTCAGCTTTTCTCTTGGAAACGTCTAAGGATCGGGGGTCGGGGCCCTCGTTGCCTATCTTCCTTTTGCCGAGTCCCTCAGTCGAGGCGACTCCTTTTGGCTTTTCCACAGAAACGTCTAAGGGTCTGGGCCCTTGTTTCCTATCTTTCTCTTGCCGAGTCCCTCAGTCGAGGCGACTCCTTTTGGCTTTTTCACGGAAACGTCTAAGGGTCTGGGCCCTTGTTTCCTATCTTTCTCTCGCCGAGTCCCTCAGTCGAGGCGACTCTCTAGGCTTTTTCTGTTCTCAGAAACGGTTTAGGGTCAGTGCCCCGTTGTTTCTATATATACTTGCCGAGTCCCTCAGTCGAGGCGACTCCTTTTGGCTTGTTCACGGAAACGTCTAAGGGTCTGGGCCCTTGTTTCCTATCTTTCTCTCGCCGAGTCCCTCAGTCGAGGCGACTCTCTAGGCTTTTTCTGTTCTCAGAAACGGTTCAGGGTCAGTGCCCCGGCGTTTCTATATATACTTGCCGAGTCGCTCACTCGAGGCGACTCCACTTTGGCTTTTTCACGGAAACGTCTAAGGGTCTGGGCCCTTGTTTCCTATCTTTCTCTCGCCGAGTCCCTCAGTCGAGGCGACTCTCTAGGCTTTTTCTGTTCTCAGAAACGGTTCAGGGTCAGTGCCCCGGCGTTTCTATATATACTTGCCGAGTCGCTCACTCGAGGCGACTCCACTTTGGCTTTTTCACGGAAACGTCTAAGGGTCTGGGCCCTTGTTTCCTATCTTTCTCTCGCCGAGTCCCTCAGTCGAGGCGACTCTCTAGGCTTTTTCTGTTCTCAGAAACGGTTTAGGGTCAGTGCCCCGTTGTTTCTATATATACTTGCCGAGTCCCTTAGTCGAGGCGACTCCTTTTGGCTTTTTCACGGAAACGTCTAAGGGTCTGGGCCCTTGTTTCCTATCTTTCTCTCGCCGAGTCCCTCAGTCGAGGCGACTCTCTAGGCTTTTTCTGTTCTCAGAAACGGTTCAGGGTCAGTGCCCTGGCGTTTCTATATATACTTGCCGAGTCGCTCACTCGAGGCGACTCCACTTTGGCTTTTTCACGGAAACGTCTAAGGGTCTGGGCCCTTGTTTCCTATCTTTCTCTCGCCGAGTCCCTCAGTCGAGGCGACTCTCTAGGCTTTTTCTGTTCTCAGAAACGGTTCAGGGTCAGTGCCCCGGCGTTTCTATATATACTTGCCGAGTCCCGGGGACGATTGGCTGCAACCCACGCACTTTTATTCAGATTTCTTGGGGTCCTCGAGTTCATACATGGCCTATCATGGGCTACTGATAAAACCTTTTCAAATGTGTAGCATTCCATATACGGTCTATAAGCTTGCCTCCCATGGTCTCTAATTTGTAAGTTCCGGCCTGAACTACGGCCGCGATGCGGTACGGTCCTTCCCACTTGACCGCGAGCTTGCCTCCTTCGGTGGGCTGGCTGGCTTGTCGGTCCCGCAGCACTAGGTCGCCTACCTGGAAGGTTCGCGGGCGAGTTCTGCGGTCGCGGTATCTTTTCACTGCTTGCTGGTACTCGGCCATTCGCGCACTCGCGGCTTCCCTTCTTTCTTCTAGGAAATTTTTCTCAATCCGTAGGCTCTCCTCATTTGCTGCGTCCGATTAGGTGCGAACCCGGTGTGTGGGTTCGACCACTTCGACGGGAACCTTGGCCTCAAAGCCGTATGCGAGCGAGAACGGACTCTCTCCCGTCGCTCGCCGCTGGGTAGTGCGATGGGCCCAAAGGACTCGATCAAGCTCGTCCGCCCAGTTTCCTCGGACGTCTTCGAGTTTCTTCCGGATCCCATCGACCAGGGTTCGGTTCACATTCTCCACCTGTCCATTTGCCTGGGGGTAGGCCACCGATACCTTGGTATGCTTGATACCGTGTCGGCGGCAGAATTCGGCGAACGCCTGGCAATTGAACTGTCGCCCGTTATCGCTGACGATGTGCTCGGGCAAACCGTAGCGACAGATCACCTTTTTCCACAGAAAACGTCGACACTGGTACTCAGTGATGGTAGCCAGGGGTTCCGCCTCGACCCACTTGGTGAAGTAATCGATGGCCACGACGCAAAACTTCAATCCTCCCGGGGCGACGGGTAATGGTCCCAACAGGTCTATTCCCCATTTGGCGAAGGGAATGGCAGGGGTGACCGGTGTATAGAAGGTGGCCGGCCGAGTGTCTTTCCTGGCGAATGCCTGACAAACGCCGCATTTGGACATCCGTTCAACACAGTCTCGCATCATGGTCGGCCAGTAATACCCTTGAACGACCAATTTTCGGGCGAGCGTGTGAGCACCCTGGTGCGCAGCGCAAATGCCTCTATGAGCTTCATTCATTACCTTCTCCGCCTCGGGCTTAAGTAGGCATTTCAACAAGGGTCCTCCGAACGACTGTTTATATAAGTCTCCGTCTACGATCCGGAAAGAGGGGGCTTTCCGCCGAACCCTCGCGGCGACTGATGGGTCAGCTGGCAACTCGCCTGTTTCCTTGAATCGCCGGATGTCATCTATCCAGAACATCTCCGGGTTTTTCTCTCGATCCCACCCTTCGATGCTTACTTGCTGGACATCTAGCGGCGCCTCTTCGACACTCGGCCGACTTAGCTCCTCCTTCTGGCAAATCTTTATTAAGCGGTCCGGCACCCCTTCCAGGGCGATTTTAGACAAGATGTCGGCCTCTACGTTGTCCGCCCGGGATATGTATTCTATTTCATAAGCTTCGAACCCCTTCAACATCTTGGTGGCACATTCTTTGTACAACGCCATCCTCGCGTTCTTAGCTTCGCACGTACCCGAGATCTACCCGACTACTAGTCGGGAGTCGGTTTTGACTCGTAGCCGTTCGATTCCTAGACCCTTGGCGAGTCGGAGGCCGTTCAATACTGCTTCGTACTCGGCCTCGTTATTTGATGCAGAGAACAGGTACCTTAGGGCGTAATACAGCCGAAATCCCTCCGGGGTGATGAGCACAACGCCGCCTCCGCAGTGCTGTCGACTTGATGCTCCGTCCGCATGCATCTCCCACCACTCGCCCAGGTTGCTTTCCGAGGCACTTTCCTTCTCCTCCTCGCTCGCCGTACACTCAACCAGGAAGTCGGCCAAAGCTTGGCCTTTGATGGAGGGCCTGGGTTGGTACTCGATCCCGTATTGAGTCAGCTCGACGGCCCACTTCACTAGCCGGCCGGAAGACAAGGGGTTCCGTAGTACACTCCCGAGTGGTTGATCCGTCAGGACCCGGACGGTATGGGCTTGGAAATAAGGCGCCAACTTGCGCACGGTGACCACCAAGGCATACACGATCTTTTCCAGGGCGGTGTATCGCGTCTCAGCAGCTTTCAGCGAGCGGCTTACATAGTAAACCGGGTGCTGGACTCGGTCCTCCTCTCGAACCAGCACCGAACTCACCGCTTTGGCCGAGGCGGCGAGGTACAACAGTAAGGGTTCGCCCTCCTGGGGGGTGGACTGTAACACCCCAGATTTTCAAGACATTTAAAACTTATAATAAAGGTAGAATCTTATTAAATCCCAAGATATAAATACAAGCGTTCGGGGTGCTATGCCACACCTGGGCTAGAGAACCCAAGTGCACAGGCTAACTAACTAATATCCTCAAAGCGTAAGTACGTAAACGTGGCACGCAGGCCAAAAGGGAAACTATCTACTTCTAAGTTCTAGCGCACTCCAGTGACTTAATCTTCTGTGCCTGAAAGCCAAATATATCTGTTCAGCGAGAGATGCTGGTAACCCACTCCAACGCGTTGAAATACAATACATATAGAGATATATATAGATATACGAAAACCATTTTGAGCATGAAGATATATCCTACGAACTCTAGCTTTAAAACCGGGAATGACTCGACAGATAAGGCCAGACACAAGCAACAGTTATAACGAGCATATACAGTTCACAACAGATAAGGCAGATAAGGCAAAGCATAACAATAATCACAACCCAACATAAACAATCCCCAACATAAATCCCACAGTCACATTCCCCCAAGGCACTCATAATCACAACTCATCCATATCACAACACATAGCACACTTTGTTGGCGCCACAGGACCAATCGCATGCCCATACATGAGGGTCAGCGCATATAGCTCTGACACGGCCCCGCAGCACCCTGCCCCGTATCGCAACACGGAGGGGTCGATCGCAACCGACCGATGAACCGCAGCTCATCATAATGTTTGATCGCAACCAAACAGTGGACCGCAGCCCAAGAGAGTGTGTTATCTGACTGTAGCCAGGAATTCCCATCTGACTACAGCCAGCCTCTGAACCGCAGCTCAGGAAAGATGTCATCTGATTGCAGCCAGGAATTCCCATCTGACTACAACCAGCTTCTGGACCGCAGCCCAGGATACCGCCATCCGACTACAGCCAGGAATTCCCATCTGACTATAGCCGGCTTCTGAACCGCAGCTCAGGATAACCAATCCGATCGCAACCGAATTGGGGTAACATGCACACATAACACATAGCAAGCACATGCAACCCACATTACACATTGGGAAGGGGGATAAAGCGTATAACAACCTTATGCGTGATCCATCACGTACTAAGAATAGTCCTAAGGGGTTCATACTTCTTCCACCTAGGTCAACGGGATACCAATTCAACTAGCATGCAATATAATAGACTCATAAACCTACGAACGGTACCCGAAATATCAAACTAGACATAGGCACGACAAACGGAGTCCGTTGGGACACCACGGGGATCGGGGAAACATCAAACGGGGAAGCCGGGGTCCCGAGGGGGGGAAAATTCCAGCGGGTAGCCGGTGGGTGGGGGTCCACCCGCCGGCTGCCCGCCGGGCAATACTGTTCCGGGCAGCGGGTCGCCGGCGAGCAGCTGCCCGCCCGCCTGCTGCCCGCTGCCGGAACAGTGTTCTCGGCCATGGGTAGGTGGCGGGTCCCCTACCCCCCACCTACCCCCCACTGACTCTTTCATCAAGTTTTCGTCCCGGGAACCGTTGTGGAACCCGAAACCATGCTTAGACACTTACAACGCAATTAACGACAACACGTAGACAATTAACGGATCAAATACGAGGAACGAACGGCACATAACCTATCATGCTTTTCTAAACATAATCAACACCCAAACATGCGATTACCCCACCTGATAACCCAAGAATAACATCGTACGATACAACCTAGGGTTCTAATCACTTTTATATCAACGAGAATACGATTCCTCTTCTAGTTGCAAGATCCGGTAAGAATAACACATAAACATCAAGGATACCAATTAATCATCAAAATCATCATAATCATCAAGAACAACACATAATCATCAAAATCCCAATTAATCATCAAGAACATCATAATTATCAAGAAACTCCCAATATCAAGATTATCAAGATTCCCCATGGAATCATCAAATCAACATCGATAATAATTACCATAATTTCGCCATTCACAATAATATGGGGGAAACCCTAAGGGGAAATCATAGCTATGAAAATAGGTTTTGTTGAGACATGGGTTACCTCTTAGCCTTAATTAATTCCTTGGCTATGAAGGGTCTTTCTTTAAGCTTTCTTGCTTTCTTGATTTCTTCTAAGGGGATTCTTGTAGCACTTTGGGGTGGTGGAACGTTTATTGTGGTGGGGGGTTCTAGGTGTCTCTTAAGTCCCCTATTTATATATTTAGGAGTCCTGGTTAGGAACTAATATTATAGGCTTGCTAATTCTATTCCTTTTGGAACTAAGGATTGGGTTTAGGGATAAGGGTCCATGGTCCATAGTGGGCCATATTAATTAATTAATTAAAGGGAATCCTAATCGTAGTCTGAATAGTAAAAGGCTTACTTCCTTTATTCCTAATAGATAACTAGGTCTAGGATTCCTAATTAGAATCTGAATAGTAAAGGGTTTACTTTCTTTATTCCTAATAGGCTTAGGACTCTAATTTAGGCAAGGGTCCACGGTTCATGGTGGACCTTTATTAATTAATTAAAGGAAACCTAACCGAATTAAATCATATTTAATTATTATTGATGGGATTAATTTAATAATTAATCCGGGATTGAGGGCCGTAACACGGGGTGTTACATGGACAGTACTAGGGGAGTCGACAGATATCGTTTTAACTCCTCGAACGACTGTTGGCATTCGCTAGTCCAAGCGAATCCTTCTTTCTTCTTCATGGCTTCGAAGAAAGGCACAGTTTTATCCGCCGATTTGCTCAGAAAACGGCTGAGAGCAGCCAGTCGCCCTGTCAAGCGCTGTAAGTCTTTGATAGTAGTAGGAGGCTGCATGTCGAGGATGGCTTGTACTTTCTCTGGGTTAGGCTCAATGCCTCGTTTGGTGACCATGTAGCCCAAGAACTTACCGCCCTGGACGGCGAACGCACACTTCTTGGGGTTCAGTCTGAGGTTATACTTTATCATTACTTTAAAGCAGTCGGCTAAATCTTCCGCGTGCTTGTCCTCCTCTCGACTCTTGACGAGCATGTCGTCGACGTACGCGGCCATCGACTTTCCTAGCAGGTGGTGGAATAACCGGGCGACCATTCGGGTGTACGTAGCCCCGGCATTTTTGAGTCCGAATGGCATGACTTGATAGCAATACACTCCGTCCGGAGTTAGGAAGGCGGTCTTCTCCTCGTCTGCCGGGTGCATGAATATTTGATGGTACCCTCTGAAGGCATCCATAAAACTGAGCAACGCCGACCCGGCCGTCTCGTCGACTAGCTGGTCGATTCGGGGCAGAGGAAACGGATCCTTTGGGCATGCTTTGTTAAGATCCGTGTAGTCTACACACATTCGCCACGTCGGGGGCTTGGGCACAAGGACCACGTTAGCCAACCATTCCGGGTACTTGACCTCACGGACGTGTCCGGCTGCTAACAGCGTGCTGACTTCTTTCTTCACAAACTCCCTCCGATCATTGGCCAAGTACCGTTTCTTTTGCACGACCGGCCGGTGCTCCGGGTCTACGGCGAGTCGATGCGATATGACCGATCGATCTACGCCGGGCATATCTTCTGGGCCCCAGGCGAAGACCAGCCGGTGCTCTCGGAGTACTCTCGTGATTTCCCCCTTTAACTTCTCCGAAAGGCCGACTCTGATTCTCACTCGCCTGCTTGGCTGCGCTGGGTCCACCTCAACTTCCTCTAGCTCGACGGCCGGCTCTGGGCGTGGTATCACTGTTTTCTTAGGGGGCCTCTCGGTGATCTCATGGACCTGCATCCCACGCTTGCCCATACCTCTACATGCCTGCAGATAGCAGTCGCGGGCGACCTGGCGGTCACAACGCACCGTTCCTATTCCGTTCGGCGTGCGGAATTTCAGGCACAAATGTTCGATTGAGATCAGAGCCCCGAGGTCTTCCAAACCCGGGCGGCCCAGTATGGCGTTGTGTGAGCAGGATAGATCGACCACGATGAACTTCATGCTCAACTGTTGTACGTTCGGATAGCTGCCGATTTCCACAGGAAGGGTGATGGACCCTTCCGCCTCCACCGAGTCCCCGGTGAAACCGGCGAGAGGGGTGTTCACGGGTCTGAGCTGTTCTCGGCTCAGCCCCATCTTGGTAAAGGTCTCCAGGTACAGTACGTTGACGCTGCTCCCGGTATCGACCAGGATTCGGCGAACGACCACCCCGTGGATGTCCATGGCGATGACCAACGCGTCTCGGTGCGGGGTTTCCCCGGCTGGCAGGTCCTTATCGGTGAACACGATGGGCTCCCGGCATATCTTTTTGGAGCTCTCTTCTCGACCATAGACTGTTCCGACATATAGCTGCCAAGCCCAGGCTTTACGGGTGTTCGCGGAATCGCCGCCTTCTGGCCCGCCGACTATCATGTTAATGACCGGCTTCTGGCGCCATTGGGCTTCGTCCTCTTCGGAAGCCGGCTGCTTGCCTCGGCTGTTTTCCACGTCGGCGGCGGTTCCCTCGCCTCCTCGACTGGTCGACCTTCGCTTCCATTGGTTAGGGGGCGGTGCCCCTTGCTGGATGATCCCCTCCATGATCTTCTTTAGATAGTAGCATTCTTCCGTGCTGTGAGTATAAGATTTGTGATAGCGACAATATTTAGAAGTCTTACCAGTATCCTCGTCCATCGCACGGTCGTCGACCGACGGAGGCGGGGGCGGGGCGACCGCCTGTACTTCGTGGACCGGTCGCTCTGGAACCGGTCGATAGGTGTGAACGACGGGGCGGTCATATGGTCGCCTGACCTCGGGTCGCCGGGCTGCGTCCGAGCGCCTTTCTCTCGTCTCCACCCGCGTCCTTTTTCCGCCGGCGGACCCACCGATCTCGCGCTGCCGTTTATGCTTCATGGCCTGCTCTGTGTTGGCCCTCTTGTTGGCCATCTGGATGGCCTCCGTGTATGTCGCCGGGCGGTTGTCCCTTAGGTCCCGATACAGCTGTCCGGATCGCAAAGACTCAATGAAGAAGGTGAGCGCTGTTTGGTCCTCCACTTCTTCTATCGACTGGATCTCCTTTTGCCAACGAGCAAGATAGGCTTTCAAGGACTCACCCTCATCCTGATGGATGTCGCCTAAGTGTGTCAGATCCTTCTGTGGCCTGATGTTAGCGGCATAATGGCTCATGAAGCGGTCTGCCAGTTCCTCGAAGCTGTGGATCGACCCCGAGGGCTGACCTACAAGCCACCTTTGGGCGGGCCCCTTCAACGTGGGTAAGAAGGCACGGCACATGACCGGATCCCGTACTCCTAGGACTTGCATCTTAGCTTGGTAACTCAATAGGTGTTCTCGCGGGTCGCCTGATCCGTCAAATGTGGCTTGCTCCGGGAACTTAAAGTCGCCCGGTATCTTGAAGGCCATGACCTCGTCCGAGAAGGGCAAGGCGGTTAGCAACGTACGCCCTGGGGATTTGGCTTTTCCCTCCATCCGTTCTCTTAGATTTCGTACCTCTTGTACTAGGTTGGCCACTTCGACCCTTTCCCGTGTGCGATTTCCCGTGGATTCCGTGCTTTCGCCGACTTCAGACTCAGCCGGTTGGGCAGGGTTGCGAGGAGGTTGCTCCACACGGCGAGTCTCAGTCCTGGCCCTTTTGGTTCAACTCTTTTCTCGTGCAGCTTGTCGGTCGCGGACGACTACCGGGGCACGACTGGGCTCCCTCCGGCCTAATCGCTCTCTTGCCGACCGACGTCCGACGCTGGGTCCTAGCCGGGAATGAACGGATTGCACCGGCTGGCTTTCAGCCCGTCGGCTCAATTGCCGGTTATCTGGCCTCTGAGGCGGTCGCAGCTCGCGTTGCTGCTGGCGAGTGATGGACTGTTCTCTCACTCCTAGACTCGCTTCCGCACAGGCGCGCCCGATTGCGCGCAACTGCTCCGGGGTGAGCAGCACTTGAGGTGCTTGCGGGTTTCTCTGCGGCGTCGGCGGCGGTGTCGTCTCGTTTTCTTGGCTTCGGGCATTTCTCCTATTCAGCTGGTTTCTCAAGTCGGCCACTCGTCCGTTGTCTTGACGGCTCGACTGTTCCTCGCTTCCTGCCATATCTGGAGTTTGCCTGATTCAACTATTGTTCCTCGGACTCGCCTCACTCAAGAGGACACGTGACTCTTCGTTTCGGTCCCCACAGACGGCGCCAGTGATGGTTTTTGGGTTTTCGGGCCCAAGGAGGTCCAACACAACCTTAAGCTGGAGGATACACCTTTCACAAAAGGGTTTGAGTCTTAGTAAAATATGATGCTTAATAATACTTGTATATTCCCTCTCCGGGTTCTCGAATCTGCCTCATACAATGCTGGAGGAGCCCTTTTTATAGTGGTTCCTCCTCTACCGACTTAAAGGCTCATGATGGCCGACTTAAAGTGTACATTCAATGTGCCGAGCCGTTGGGCGACGTTACGGACCCAGCCAACGGCTCTCTCTGACTGGTAACTGGCGGACCGAGTCCGGCCTTTAATGCCTCAACGGCTCTTTGTCTTTGTAAACTTTGAAGGCTCCTGGGACCGAGCCCTCTCCTGGGCCGGGCCTGGGCCGACTCCTCGTTCTCATTTGTCATTGGGCCGTCCTTCCGGGCCCCGGACTGGGCCTCCTTCTTCGATCCTGGGCCGAGTTCTGGACTCGGCCCACGCATCCTTTTCTGGGCCTCTTTTCTTGGGCCGGGGTTCTCACCCCATCAATAGGATTTAGGAATATTGGATTTAGGAATCTTAGGACGCGCGGTGAGATTGTGAGCCTACCTATCATCACATAACCTCCCCTCACTTTATCCCTCACTAATTTAAAGAATTTCCCCCTTCGCTTATCACACCAAGGTAAGGGTACAACGCACTAACTCTTCATTCAACATGCCCAATTCCACCTCGTTCCCAGCGGGTGGGGCGGCAGGTAGGCCACTACCTGCTGTTCCGCCCGCGGGGTACATTTGTACTCCACAAAATTTCCCTTCGGGGAAAATTATCAACAAAGCCAAGTTGAAGTCCAAAACACCCAAAATCTCACATGCACACAACGAAGATATGACTTGAACCCAAGAATAAGCCAAGCAATGGCATTCAAAAACCCTAAATACAGGCTCTAAACATGCATCATCACAAGATCATGCATCAAATCTCACAAATCACATCAAGAACATTAAATAGAAGCTAATAACCATCATTTAGGTAAGAAAATAGGTTTTGTATAGCATGGGTTACCTTGTAGACTACAACTTCTTCCGTTACACTCTCCTAAGCCTCATCTTGGAGTTCTTCTTCTCCACCAACTTCTTACACAGGCCAAAACACAAGAAAGATTCTATCTTAGATAAAGACACCCAAAAGATGGCTAAAAACACTAAATAGCTATGAACCTTACCCTTTTTAATGATTGGGAAGTAGAAAGTAGGAATCTTGCAAAGCTAGAAGGTCCTCTTTTTGCCTTGAAGAATAAGTAAGGTTTCTTTTTAGAGAGATGATGGAGTGATCGTAACTTAGGCTAGTATGAGAAAATTAAGGAATGACTTGCTAGGGATAGCTTGAACAACAAATCATGGGTGAAAGGTAAATTTTACCCCTACTCAGGTTGGAAAGGCAAAAGGGTAAATGTACAAAACATAAGGCAAAAGGTACATTTGGTTGACCAAAGAGACTAGTCAAATTCTAGTCCCTCGACTATTAAATTTCAGGATTTTTAGGAATAAATTACCAAGGAAGACAAGAATTAATTCCTTAATTAATCCCAATTAGAATTTAGATTTACGGGGTGTCACATTCTTAAAATCGGATTTATAAAATTAAATTTTGGGTTGTCACAATCGGCCCGTCGTCGAGATACTTCATCCCAGTCTAAAGCCCACTGCCCAATGTATTTCAGAAATGCCCCAGCTCGGTTTCCATCCTCAGGTGCATCGATGGTGGCTGGAATGATGTCATCATCTGCCTCAGAAGCCATTACCATCAGGGTGTTTGTATCTTCATATGACCAGTGCTCATAAAACTCATGATAGTTTGATATCACCGTGACAATTATTTCATCTCGTAGGACGGGGTCCAACTTTAGTTTCTTCTTCATAGCTAGCTGGAGAAGTGCATTCACATGTTTAAGGGCACTCTCCGATGAGTGATCCTTTCTGCCGAATTTGATTATCATTTTTTTCACTACATCGGCCATGTCTGGTTGGTTTCTTAGAGATGGAGAAGCAAACCCTAGATAGAGTGATTTGGGAGATTTTATACGAGAGAGTACAGAGATTTGGGATTTTCTTTGCTCCAAAGAATGATCGGGAGAGAGATATAGTTTCAAGAGAGAGAAAGTAATCAATGCGGCTGACAAGGTTCATGCAGCTATGATGTGATTGACGCAACGGTATAGCTTCTTTTTAGGGATTAAATGGAGGAATTTGAATTTTGAAAAGACAATTAGAAGAGACTTAATGGAATAAGGGCATACTTAACAAATGAGAAGAAGGAGATCTTTGGAAATCGAATCTTGAAATTTGATTCGAAGAAGTGAAATTTAAAACCCTTCTTCTGACATACCCTTCTGCTTTAACAATCCATCTGACAGATCCCAGTGCAAATCTAAGAATCTCAAACCGGTTTGCGTCTAGAGGCTTTGTCAGTATGTTTGCCAATTGCTTGTCTGTCTGAATATATTCCAACTCGATTTCTTTTTTCTTCAACCAAATCTCTGATGAAGTGATGCCTTATATCAATATGTTTTGTCCTTGACTGTTGGACTGGATTCTTTGAAATGTTTATGGCACTTATATTGTCACAATAATGTGTCACAGACACTTGAGAGAGACCATAATCCAGTAACATCTACTTCATCCAAACAAGTTGAGTACAACATCCTCCGGCTGCTATGTATTCTGCTTCAGCTATGCTCAGAGAGATTGAGTTCTGTTTCTTGCTTAGCCATGACACTAAGTTCTTTCCAACAAAGATACATCCACCAGCTGTACTTTTCCTGTCATCATTGTTGCCTACCCAATCAGCATCACAATATGCAATTAGACTTAACTCACTTTCCTTAAAGTACCATATCCCGTACTGAATAGTACCTTTGATGTACTTCAAAATTCTCTTTGCAGCTATTAAATGTGACTCTTTAGGTGATTAATATCTGGCACACATGCCAACACTGAACATGATATCTAGACGACTGGCAGTCAAGTAAAGCATACTTCTAATCAGACTCCTGTAGACTGTCGAATCCACTGGTTGGCCAGCATCACTTTAGAAAACATTGTAGAGGTTGAATAGGGGTCCTAGGTGTCTTACACAATTCCAGATCGAACTTCTTGACTAAGTTTTTAGCATACTTTTTTGGGGAGATAAAGTATCCTTCAGAACTCTGTTTTACTTGAAGGCCTAGAAAGTATGTAAGTTGACCAACCATGGACATTTCGAATTCTTTCTACATAACCTCCACTAGATCATTAGTGTACCTCTGTAGAGTCGACCCAAACACAATATCATCCACGTACATATGAGAAATTGTAACATGTTTACCAGTGGTCTTGACAATTACCAGTGGTCTTGACAAACAAAGTCTTGTCCACATTTCCTCGATCATAGCCATATGTAATATATAATGCGTCAGTCGTTCATACCAAGCTCTTGGAGCCTTTTTGAGCCCATGGACTGCTTTCATATATAAGTTTGTAGACATGAATTGGATGCACAAGATCCTCAAAGCCCTTAGGCTGTGCCACATAGATATATTCGTGCAAATACCCATTCAGAAAAGCTGTCTTGACATCCATCTGATACAGTGTGAAGCCCAGTATGCATGCTATATTGCTAGTAAAATTCTGATAGATTCCAATCTAGCAACAGGTGCAAATGTTTCATCATAGTCAATTCCTTCTATCTGGGTATACCCTTGAGCAACTAGCCGAGCATTGTTTATTGCAATATTTACACCTTCATCAGTTTTATTTTTGAAGATCCAATTTGTTCCAATTATGTTTACACTATCTAGCTTTGGAACGAGATCCACACATGATTTCTCTCAAACTGATGAAGTTCCTTTTGCATTGTCTTAACCCGTAGATCATCTTACAAGGCTTCCTTCAAATTTTTGGATTTTATCTTAGAGGTGTAGCAGGAATACCCGGCTATCTCTATCAGATTGTTTCTCAGTCTGCTTCTAGTGTGGATCCCTTCTGTTGGATCACCAATGATGTTGTCTGATGGATGGTTTTTCTGAGTTCTGGTAGGTTTATTCTTTCCATCATGATCACACAGAGGCTTGTTGGTTTCCATGCTATCATCATCTTACTCTAATGACTCATTTGTGACAGGTAGTTGATCTGGGTCTTAGGACATTAGTAAATAACTGATGGAAGTGTTTGACTCTGATTCGACCACTGTTGCTGCAATTGGTTCTTCTGGATTGTCATCTATAACCACATTCACTACTCCATGACTGTTTGAGTCCTTTTATTATACACCCTATAAGCTCGACTGTTTCGTGAGTATCCAAGAAATAATCCTTCGTCGCTCATGGGTTCAAACTTTCCTCTTTGTTCCTGGTAAATTAAGATGAAGCAGTTAGTTCCAAAGACGTGAAAACATTTAAGGTTAGACTTTTTACCTTTCCATATATCATATGGAGTCTGGGAGGTACCGGGTCTGAGATAGATTCTATTGACTGTATGACAGGCAATGTACACTGCTTCAACCCAGAAATGTTGCAGCAGATGTGGGACATGCAACATTACTCTCGCCATTTCTTCTAATGTTCGATTCTTCCTTTCCATAACACCATTCAGTTGAGTTGTTCGTGGGGCAGAGAATTCATGAGCTATCCCATTTTTTGAACAGAAATCTGAGTACAAAGCGTTCTCAAATTACATTCCATGATCACTTCGAAGTCTTAAGATTTTGACTATGACTTCATCCTTTTCTTTCTGTAGCCTTGTGCAGAACGTTTTGAAAGCACTAAAAGCTTCAGATTTCTCTCTCAAGAAATATACCCAACAAAACTGTGAGTAATCATCAACGCACACAAATATGTATTTCTTACCTCCAATGCTTTCAATTTGAGTTGGTCCCATGAGGTCTATATGGACTAGTTCTAGACATCTTTCAGTAGTGATCATCTTTACTGCTTTATGAGGAGCCCTGATTTGTTTTCCTATAGCACAAGCACCACAAACTCCTTCCTGCTCCACTTTAAGCTTTGGTATCCTTGAACAGCATCAAGCTTTACGTGTCCCAAACTGTAACACCCCGAAATTTTGAAACTTTTAAAACTTATATAATAAAGGTAATTCCTCATTAAATCCCAAAATCAAACATAAGAGTAAGAGGTGCTATGCCACACTTGAGCTAGAGAACGCAGGTGCACAGGCTAACTAACTAAAATCCTCAAATAATGTCAATACATAGTCATGACACGCAGGCCAAAAGGGAACTAGCTACTCTACGCCTCGGATCTCTAGCGCACTCTGGGATATACTCATCTGTGCCTGAAAGCCAAATATATCTGTTCAACGAGAGATGCTGGTAATGTAACACCCCGTGTTACGGACCCTAAAACCAACTGATTAATTAATTAATTAGTTAATAACCCAGGAGAAAGAATAAATTATAATGGTTAATTAGGGAAAAAGACCACCATAGTCCATGGGCCCAATTATATAAACCCAACCCCTAAACCCAATAGGAATAAACTCTAAATAAACCCTTGGATCTATAAATAGGGAACTTAAGGAGCACCTAAAACCCCCTCCCACACGCATAAACGCCCATCACCCCAGGAGAGCTCCAAGAATCCCCTTAGAAGAAATCAAGAAAGCAAGAAAGCTTAAAGAAAGATCCTTCATAGCCAAGGAATTAATTAAGGCTAAGAGGTAACCCATGTCTCAACAAAACCTATTTTCATAGCTATGATTTCCCCTTAGGGTTTCCCCCATATTATTGTGAATGGCGAAATTATGGTAATTATTATTAATGATGATTTGACGATTCCATGAGGAATCTTGACAATCTTGATATTGGGAGTTTCTTGATAGTTATGATGTTCTTGATGATTAATTGGGGTTTTGATGATTATGTGTTGTTCTTGATGATTTTGATGATTAATTGGTATCCTTGATGTTTATGTGTTATTCTTACCGGATCTTGCAACTAGAAGAGGAATCGTATTCTCGTTGATATAAAAGTGATTAGAACCCTAGGTTGTATCGTACGATGTTATTCTTGGGTTATCGGGTGGGGTAATCGCATGTTTGGGTGTTGATTATGTTTAGAAAAGCATGATAGGTTATGTGCCGTTCGTTCCTCGTATTTGATCTGTTAATTGTCTACGTGTTGTCGTTAATTGCGTTGTAAGTGTCTAAGCATGGTTTCGGGTTCCACAACGGTTCCCGGGACGAAAACTTGATGAAAGAGTCAGTGGGGGGTAGGTGGGGGGTAGGGGACCCGCCACCTACCCACGGCCGAGAACACTGTTCCGGCAGCGGGCAGCAGGCGGGCGGGCAGCTGCCCGCCGGCGACCCGCTGCCCGGAACAGTATTGCCCGGCGGGCAGCCGGCGGGTAGACCCCCACCCACCGGCTACCCGCTGGAATTTTCCCCCCCTCGGGACCCCGACTTCCCCGTTTGATGTTTCCCCGATCCCCGTGGTGTCCCAACGGACCCCGTTTGTCGTGCCTATGTCTAGTTTGATATTTCGGGTACCGTTCGTAGGTTTATGAGTCTATTATATTGCATGCTAGTTGAATTGGTAACCCGTTGACCTAGGTGGAAGAAGTATGAACCCCTTAGGACTACTCTTAGTAAGTGATGGATCACGCATAGGTTTTGTTATACGTTTTATCCCCCTTCCCAAGGTGTAATGTGGGTTGCATGTGCTTGCTATGTGTTATGTGTGCGTGTTACCCCAATTCGGTTGCGATCGGATTGGTTATCCTGAGCTGCGGTTCAGAAGCCAGCTACAGTCAGATGGGAATTCCTGGCTGTAGTCGGATGACGGTATCCTGGGCTGCGGTCCAGAAGCTGGTTGTAGTCAGATGGGAATTCCTGGCTGCAATCAGGTGACGTTTTCCTGAGCTGCGGTTCAGAGGCTGGCTGTAGTCAGATGGGAATTCCTGGCTACAGTCAGATGACATACTCTCTTGGGCTGCGGTCCACTGTTTGGTTGCGATCAAACATTATGATGAGCTGCGGTTCATCGGTCGGTTGCGATCGACCCCTCCGTGTTGCGATACGGGGCAGGGTGCTGCGGGGCCGTGTCAGAGCTATATGCGCTGACCCTCATGTATGGGCATGCGATTGGTCCTGTGGCGCCAACAAAGTGTGCTATGTGTTGTGATATGGATGAACTGTGATTATGAGTGTCTTGGAGAAATGTGACTGTGGGATTTATATTGGGGATTGTTCATATTGGGTTATGATCATTGTTTATGCTCTGCCTTATCTGCCTTATCTGTTGTGAACTGCATATGCTCGTTATAACTGTTGCTTGTGTCTGACCCTATCTGTCGAGTCATTCCCGGTTTTAAAAGCTAGAGTTCGTAGGATATATCTTCATGCGCAAAATGGTTTTCGTATATCTATATATAAATCTCTATAAGTATTGTATTTCAACGCGTTGGTGTGGGTTACCAGCATCTCTCGCTGAACAGATATATTTGGCTTTCAGGCACAGAGGATTAGAGCACTGGAGCGCGCTAGAACTGGAACGTAGAAGTAGTATAGTTTCCCTTTCGGCCTGCGTGCCATATTATGCATTTATATTTCAGAGGATAGTAGTTAGACAGCCTGTGCACCTGGGTTCTCTAGCTCAGGTGTGGCATAGCACCCCGTACACTTATGTTATGTTTTGGGATTTAATGAGATGTTACCTTTATTATTAAGTTTTAAATGTCTTGAAAATCAGGGGTGTTACAGTTGGTATCAGAGCCTAAGTTTGACTCTAGGAAAGACTCTTAAGACCGGACTTTAGGACATTAAGCTTGAACTCTAGATATTTAGGAACATAGGACTTAGGAATCCTAGGACGCGCGGTGAGATTGTGAAACCTACACATAACCTCCTCCCACTTTATCCCTCTCTAATATTAGGAATCCCTTCCCCACTTATTATATCAAGATTGAAACACAAAATAATATCGACCTTTAATCGCCAGGAATGGCACCCAAGAAGAAACAGTCAGGAGCACCGGGACGCCCCTCTCAAGAAATCTTGACTCAAGCCCTACAACGCCTGACCCAAATTGCCCAGGCACTAAGTACTATCGTACCCCAACCTCTGCCAACAGACGAGAACTTGGAAATCCACCACCAAGTCTCGGCACATCAACCACCCACCCTCTCGGGAGACGAAGACCCCACAATCCTCGAGGAATGGATTGAGACATTCGACAAGGTGTTCAGGGCGACCCAATGCCCCGAACGCCACCGGGTCAGGATAGCCTCCTTCTATTTCAAGCACGAGGCCGACAACTGGTGGGCCCGCGAGGGGCCTACGTACGAACAAGACCCCGGATTCAGCTGGGAGAACTTAAAGACGCGGTTACGAGAACAGTTCTACCCCAACCACCTGAAGGCCGCCATGTGCGAGGAATTCCTCAATCTAAGACAGGGGACGGCCCCGGTCTCAGAATACTACCGACGATTCTGCCAACTGGCTCGCCTCGCCCCCGAGCTAGTACCCACCGAAGGGATCAAAGTCCGGAAATTCCTAACGGGCCTTAAGCCCGAACACCAGAGGTCCTTGGCCGCCCAACAACCAAAGACCCTCGGAGAGGCCTATGCCAAGGCATGTCAGCTACAACAGGTAGCGGACCCGCCTCCAGGGATGCAACTGGGGTATAAAAGGAAACCCGAAGGAAGTCGTCCAATTCTCGCCAAGGAAGCTAAGAACCCCAAAACCGCCCCACTTGACCGAACCATCGCGCCGACTACCCGGGGGAGAATCCTCACCCTAAGCAAGGCCAGGATCGGAGATAGCAACATAGTCTCCGGATCCTTCCTAGTGCACGCCACCCCAGCTGTCATATTATTTGACTCAGGGGCTACCAACTCGTTTATAGCAACCGAGTTCGCCGCCCAGCTCGGTCTTAGCGCCACCACCAAGGTCCGACTCCAAGTCAAGGTGGCCTCAGGCGAGGTCATAAAATGTGATCGCGTGTACGAACATGTAATGATCACCATTCAGGGAGTGGAATTTCCCAGCAACCTGATCCAGTTTCAATTGGATGGGATGCAAGTAATCTTGGGCATGGATTGGCTAGGGAAGTTCCAAGCGCAGATCCTGTGCGGAGAGCAGAAAGTGGTCCTACGAGGGCCAAACGGTAAGAGGGTGTCGTACCGCCGTGCCCGCCAGGATCCAGGGATCAAGCTGATAAACATGATGAAAATTAAGAAGTATCTGGGCCAAGGAAACGAGGCCTTCTTATGCTCAGTCGAAGACCTCAACGCCAAAACACCCGAACCACAAGCCATCCCAGTGGTGAACGAGTTCACCGACGTCTTCCCAGACGAGATTCCCGGGGCGCCCCCGACCAGAGAGGTCGAGTTCACCATAGACCTCATGCCGGGCGCCGCCCCAATCTCTAAACCACCCTACCGGCTAGCACCAAAGGAAATGAAGGAACTGAAAACACAACTCCAAGAACTACTAGATAAGGGTTACATTCGGCCCAGCACCTCCCCATGGGGAGCACCGGTACTATTCGTTAAGAAGAAGGATGGGAGCATGCGCCTGTGCATCGACTACCGAGAACTCAACCAAGTTACTATAAAGAATAAGTACCCCCTTCCCCGAATAGATGACTTATTCGACTAACTCAAAGGGGCAGGGGTGTTCTCGAAGATCGACCTAAGATCCGGATATCACCAGATCCAAGTGGCCAAACCGGACATCCAGAAAACGGCCTTCCGGACACGTTACGGCCACTACGAGTTTACCGTAATGCCTTTCGGCCTCACTAACGCGCCTGCCATATTCATGGACCTCATGAATCGAGTATTCCGACCTCACCTGGATGACTTCGTCATCGTGTTCATCGACGACATCCTAGTCTACTCCCGAAATAAAGAAGAACATGAGAAGCACCTACGCATATCTCTGCAAACCCTCAGGCAGAACCAACTCTACGCTAAATTCTCCAAGTGCGAATTCTGGCAAGACAGCGTAGCCTTCTTGGGCCACGTGATAACCAAAGAAGGGATTAGGGTGGACCCCGCTAAGGTTCGCGCCGTTAAAGAATGGGCCACGCCGAACTCACTCTCGGAAGTCCGAAGCTTCCTAGGTCTAGCGGGCTACTACAGGAGGTTCGTACCCGACTTCACCAAGATAGCCCAACCCCTCATTAAGCTCATGAAAAAGGAAACCCCCTTCCGTTGGGACAACGGCTGCATCTCGGCCTTCCAAGAATTAAAGGATAAACTAACCACTGCACCCGTGCTAGCCATACCCTCCGGATCGGAAGGGTTTGAAGTCTACAGCGACGCATCCAAGAAGGGGTTAGGATGCGTACTAATGCAAAAGGGCAAGGTAATAGCTTACGCATCCAGGCAACTCAAAACCCACGAAGAGAATTACCCCACCCATGACCTCGAGCTAGCCGCTATCGTATTCGCACTGAAAATCTGGAGGCACTACCTGTATGGGGTACAATGCAAGATCTACACCAACCATAAGAGCCTGAAGTACATCTTTACTCAAAAAGACCTAAACATGAGACAACGAAGATGGCTGGAACTCATAAAGGACTACGACCTAGACATTCAATACCACGAGGGAAAAGCCAACGTGGTGGCAGATGCCCTAAGCCGGAAGACAAATCACTCCCTTAACACCACGTGGGTCCTACCGGACCATCTGTACAGGGACTTCCAAAGGCTACACTTGGAAATAATAGAGCAGGGACAAACTCGCCCCCATGCCTATCTACTCAACACACAGGCCGTGCCCACCCTCTTCGAGGAAATCAAATCAGGACAACAACAGGACCCGGAACTAGATAAAATCCGTCGCGACCTGACTCGAGGGAAAGAGGGCCCCTTCGAAGCACACCCAGACGGCAGCCTCCGCTACAAAGGGAGGTGGTGTGTACCCTCAACGCACCCCCACTTGAAGCAGCAGATCTTGGAGGAAGGACACAACTCCCCTTACTCCGTCCACCCAGGCGGTGACAAGTTATACCAAGACGTAAAGAAATCATTTTGGTGGCCGAATATGAAAAAGGAAGTCGCGGACTTTGTGGCCAAGTGCCTGAATTGCCAAAGGGTAAAAGCCGAACGATGCAAACCCAAGGGACTCGTACAACCCCTTGAAATACCACAAGGAAAATGGGATTCCATATCCATGGACTTCGTCGGAGGGCTACCCCCTACAAAAACCGGTAAGGATAAAATCTGGGTCATAGTGGATCGACTCACCAAGACAGTGCGGTTCATTGCCATGAAAGAAACATGGACGATGACGCAACTAGCTCAAGCTTACATAAACCGGGTAGTGAAATACCACGGAGTTCCCCGGAACATTGTATCCGACCGAGATTCCAGGTTCCTCTCGCAATTCTGGAAATCACTACAAGCGGCGTTGGGGACGCGACTAAAGCTAAGCACGGCCTTTCACCCCACCACAGACGGTCAAACCGAAAGAACCATCCAAACCCTCGAAGACATGCTAAGAGCCTGCGCGCTCGACTTCCGAGGAACGTGGGAAGAACACCTAGACCTCATCGAATTCTCGTACAACAACGGCTACCACGCGAGCATTCGCATGGCACCATATGAAGCACTGTATGGTCAGAGATGTAGAACCCCATTATGCTGGGAAGATATGGTCAACCCGGTAACACTGGGCCCCCAATACCTACAAGACACCATAGCTAAGGTCAAACGCATCCAGGAAAGGATGAAGGCCGCCCAAGACCGCCAGAAGTCGTACGCCGACCTAAAAAGGAAGCGAGCCGAATTCAGCCTTGGGGACAAGATCCGGCTCAGGATCTCGCCCACTCGAGGGGTAATGAGGTTCGGGAGGAAAGGAAAACTCAGCCCCCGGTTCATCGGCCCGTACGAAATCGTGGAGAGAATCGGAGACTTGGCCTACCGTCTCGCCTTACCCGCCGAGCTAGAACGAGTACACAACGTGTTCCACGTATCCCAGCTAAAGAAATACATACACGATCCAAGCCACGTACTCCAACACGAGACCGTGGACCTCGACGAGTCCTTAGTATACGAAGAGAAACCCGTAAGAATCCTGGACACCAAAACAAGAAATACCCGGAACCGAGCCGTGGAAATGGTAAAGGTTCTCTGGACCAACCACGGGACCGAGGAAGCCACATGGGAACTTAAAGACACAATGAAGGAGCGGTACCCCGAGCTGTTCACTCCAGGTAACTAAGGGAAAAACTTTCCTTTCTTTTTGTCACCCAGGGCCAAGCTTTGGGGACGAAGCTTCCTGTTAAGGGGGGGAGAGTGTAACACCCCGTGTTACGGACCCTAAAACCAACTGATTAATTAATTAATTAGTTAATAACCCAGGAGAAAGAATAAATTATAATGGTTAATTAGGGAAAAAGACCACCATAGTCCATGGGCCCAATTATATAAACCCAACCCCTAAACCCAATAGGAATAAACTCTAAATAAACCCTTGGATCTATAAATAGGGAACTTAAGGAGCACCTAAAACCCCCTCCCACACGCATAAACGCCCATCACCCCAGGAGAGCTCCAAGAATCCCCTTAGAAGAAATCAAGAAAGCAAGAAAGCTTAAAGAAAGATCCTTCATAGCCAAGGAATTAATTAAGGCTAAGAGGTAACCCATGTCTCAACAAAACCTATTTTCATAGCTATGATTTCCCCTTAGGGTTTCCCCCATATTATTGTGAATGGCGAAATTATGGTAATTATTATTAATGATGATTTGACGATTCCATGAGGAATCTTGACAATCTTGATATTGGGAGTTTCTTGATAGTTATGATGTTCTTGATGATTAATTGGGGTTTTGATGATTATGTGTTGTTCTTGATGATTATGATGATTTTGATGATTAATTGGTATCCTTGATGTTTATGTGTTATTCTTACCGGATCTTGCAACTAGAAGAGGAATCGTATTCTCGTTGATATAAAAGTGATTAGAACCCTAGGTTGTATCGTACGATGTTATTCTTGGGTTATCGGGTGGGGTAATCGCATGTTTGGGTGTTGATTATGTTTAGAAAAGCATGATAGGTTATGTGCCGTTCGTTCCTTGTATTTGATCCGTTAATTGTCTACGTGTTGTCGTTAATTGCGTTGTAAGTGTCTAAGCATGGTTTCGGGTTCCACAACGGTTCCCGGGACGAAAACTTGATGAAAGAGTCAGTGGGGGGTAGGTGGGGGGTAGGGGACCCGCCACCTACCTACGGCCGAGAACACTGTTCCGGCAGCGGGCAGCAGGCGGGCGGGCAGCTGCCCGCCGGCGACCCGCTGCCCGGAACAGTATTGCCCGGCGGGCAGCCGGTGGGTGGACCCCCACCCACCGGCTACCCGCTGGAATTTTCCCCCCCTCGGGACCCCGGCTTCCCCGTTTGATGTTTCCCCGATCCCCGTGGTGTCCCAACGGACCCCGTTTGTCGTGCCTATGTCTAGTTTGATATTTCGGGTACCGTTCGTAGGTTTATGAGTCTATTATATTGCATGCTAGTTGAATTGGTAACCCGTTGACCTAGGTGGAAGAAGTATGAACCCCTTAGGACTACTCTTAGTAAGTGATGGATCACGCATAGGTTTTGTTATACGTTTTATCCCCCTTCCCAAGGTGTAATGTGGGTTGCATGTGCTTGCTATGTGTTATGTGTGCGTGTTACCCCAATTCGGTTGCGATCGGATTGGTTATCCTGAGCTGCGGTTCAGAAGCCAGCTACAGTCAGATGGGAATTCCTGGCTGTAGTCGGATGACGGTATCCTGGGCTGCGGTCCAGAAGCTGGTTGTAGTCAGATGGGAATTCCTGGCTGCAATCAGATGACGTTTTCCTGAGCTGCGGTTCAGAGGCTGGCTGTAGTCAGATGGGAATTCCTGGCTACAGTCAGATGACATACTCTCTTGGGCTGCGGTCCACTGTTTGGTTGCGATCAAACATTATGATGAGCTGCGGTTCATCGGTCGATTGCGATCGACCCCTCCGTGTTGCGATACGGGGCAGGGTGCTGCGGGGCCGTGTCAGAGCTATATGCGCTGACCCTCATGTATGGGCATGCGATTGGTCCTGTGGCGCCAACAAAGTGTGCTATGTGTTGTGATATGGATGAGCTGTGATTATGAGTGTCTTGGAGAAATGTGACTGTGGGATTTATATTGGGGATTGTTCATATTGGGTTATGATCATTGTTTATGCTCTGCCTTATCTGCCTTATCTGTTGTGAACTGCATATGCTCGTTATAACTGTTGCTTGTGTCTGACCCTATCTGTCGAGTCATTCCCGGTTTTAAAAGCTAGAGTTCGTAGGATATATCTTCATGCGCAAAATGGTTTTCGTATATCTATATATAAATCTCTATAAGTATTGTATTTCAACGCGTTGGTGTGGGTTACCAGCATCTCTCGCTGAACAGATATATTTGGCTTTCAGGCACAGAGGATTAGAGCACTGGAGCGCGCTAGAACTGGAACGTAGAAGTAGTATAGTTTCCATTTCGGCCTGCGTGCCATATTATGCATTTATATTTCAGAGGATAGTAGTTAGACAGCCTGTGCACCTGGGTTCTCTAGCTCAGGTGTGGCATAGCACCCCGTACACTTATGTTACATTTTGGGATTTAATGAGATGTTACCTTTATTATTAAGTTTTAAATGTCTTGAAAATCAGGGGTGTTACAGGTAACCCACTCCAACGCGTTGAAATACAATATAGGTATATATAGATATATATATATATATATATATATATATATATATATATAGGAAAATTATTTTGAACCAGGAAGATATATACTTAGGAGACTCTAGCTTTAAAACCGGGAATAGACTCCGCAAGTAGGGACAAGCACACCAAACAGTGATAAACAGTTAAGTAGAGATAACATCATAAGGAATATGCATCTAAGGTCACGGAACACTTTTCAATTCAAACACATCATCATTCAATCATCATTCATATCACATAATCGTTGATGGCGCCACGGGACCAATCGCATGCCCTGAACATGAGGGTTAATGCTTATAGCATTAATACGGCCCTGCAACACCCTACCTCACTACCGTGGAATGAGGGGAGTTTAATATAGGGCTCATTTTTGTTGCTATGTCCTGGGCCTATAAAATGATAGGACCGGCCTTGAGAATCAAGTGCTTATTACCACGTCAAAATCAATAGCTAGTAGCGAAGACGTATTTTTATTTCTTTATACTTGCATAGTAGTTAATTAGCGCCACGTTTCAATGACATGATGCTGAGTCGGCCCTCCATGTTGCTACCTGACAAAATTAAACACACTGTTAGATAAAAATCAAAGTCAAAAGTTGGATCACATCCTGCCTAGTAATGAGGATACATTGATCGATTGAATGAATTGGGTCGTGATTATGTTGAGTTAACCCAGTTCAGTGTTATTAGTGGATGGATTAAGATAACCTCCAATGGTAAAGTGAATTAACACCCAATTCTATCCGCATGGACAGCTCAATTGGTCATAGAGGTGAAACTTTGATAGAATGACCAGGGATCGAGTCTCACCAGCGGCAGTGTGGGAGCAACCTCTCAAAGTGAGGGGGGCTCCTTGTGCATAGTGAGCACCGGTCTAGCCTCTATGGTTCATGTTTAGTTGAGTCACCCCAAATACTTTGTCGGGCCGGGGTGTAGGGGGGCCCTTAGGGTTGGGCACTACTGGAGATTATGGAATTTCCGACCACCTGAAATTAATCTTAAATCAATTCGAAAGTAAAAAGTGGTCGGAAATAGCAACAAAGATTTTTCAGGCTAGGCTTTCGACTTGATTTAAGATCACTTTCAAGTGGCACCTTTTGGAAGAATTAACACCCAATTCTGTTAAAGTTTATGAAGAATAACCAACCTTTTGGAAGAATTAACACCCAATTCTGTTAAAGTTTATGAAGAATAACCAGGGATCGAATCTCACCAGCGGCAGTGTAGGAGTAACATCTCAAAATGAGGGAGACTTTTTGTGAGCAGTAAACAAAGGTCTAGCCTCTGTGTTCATCTGAATTACCATAATTTACATTATCGATGCTCTGTCGGATTGGGCTGGGGATTCAACGTAACCTTTTGGGAAGAATTAACACCCAATCCTCCTTTTCTAGCATATGTTGCTAAATTGAGTGGGTCGAGGAATTTCTTTCCTTCCAAGTCAAAGTAGTTACGCTGTTTTGTGAAATGGTAGCTGCCAATTAAGAATGTGGTATTCTTGGCATTCTTTATTATTATCCGATCTATGAAATAGTTCTTCGAGTGTGAAATTTATCCACAAAAAATTTCAATGCATTAAAATGACATCATATATACTTTTTAGCGAAACTAAAATCTTCTCAAACTTAAAGACAATGAAGTCAAACTCATGTGGGGGTGGGGGGTGGGGGGGGAGGGACCAATTAGGTTATTGAATTTTCCATGTAGGAATTATGGATCCACGGGACCACTCATGGGGAGAGCAGTTAGGTTATTTGAATTTTCCATGTAGGAATGGATCCATGGGACTCTAAAGTTTGGAAGAAATTTAAAATCATAGTGCACACTAATTCTACCACGTGAATATATAGAAACAATTGATACGAATTTCTTACCACGTAAATAGAAAAAATTGATACGAATTCCTTTTGGAGAATACCTTATATTCAATGTGGACAAATTATGTTGTGGATCTCGGTCTAAAACGGCATCGTTTTGTTTCAAAATGACGTCGTCTGAATTTTTTTTTTTTTTTTTAAAAAAAAACAAACAAAAATTGCTTCCTTCCTGCTGCTAACATGTCTTTTGTCTTCAAAATTCGTAACTCTATATCCACATTTTTAGAACTCTATATTCACAATTTTAAAACTGAATATTCACAATTTTAGATCTCAATATACAAAATTACAGAACTTAATATTCACAATTGCAGAACTCCATATTAATAATTTCTGAACTCTATATTAACAATTTTAGAACTTTATATTTACAAATGTAAAACTGAATATTCACAATTTTAAATCTCAATATACAAAATTACATAACTCAATATTCACAATTGCAGAACTCTATATTCACAATTTTTGAACTTTATATTCACAATTATATCAATAGTATAATACAATTTTTTGACTCTACATTCACAATTTTTGAACTCTATATTCACAATATATATATATATATATATATATATATATATATATATATATATATATATATATATATATATATATATATTATTGGCTGAGAAAATGGTGCCACTAATGGCACCGTTATTCCAAGTGCACAAAGTTATTCAATTTTTTATTTTGACGTTTTATGCCCTTATTTCAAGAAATGAGTTATTCGGCAAGGAAGAGTCATTTTCAGGGGCCCTCTGAATTAGATATTCTCAATTTTTTGGGAATAGCTTATTTTATAAAAATATAAAAAACACCATTTAGAGTAACAAAAGAAGATGGTGAAAACCCTGAGAAATGTAGCTTTGTGCGAAGCACTTGTGACTGTAGAGAAGTGCTGAGGTAGTCAACTAGCACTTGTTTGTTCGCTATTCTATCTGGGTGATTGATAATTTCTCCTAGAGATAGGAGTATAGTGGACATAGGCTGAGTTTGGTCGAATCACTTTAAAATTCTCTCTCTCATTTACTTACTGCTCTCACATATATCTTGCTTTTAATGCATACTATCTGCTCTCACACCCAACTGATATACATTTCTAACATATTGCATGTGTTAAATATCTATATAATTCTTCATCTTTGAATATAGAACTTTACGCACATTTATTTTGATGTTAACTCTAAGTTTAATTTTCATTAATTTGATTTATTTGAAGTTATTTTGATAAAGTTTATAAATTTTAAATTGCTTGAAAAGTCTATTCACTCCCCTCTCCCTCTCTATCCCCTAGACTTTTCACCATACAATCGGGATCAACAAATTTACTGCATCAAGATCTTCTGCTCATGGGATCTTTTGGACAAAATATGTTGGATAGAATTTTGAACGAATATACTATGTCTTATTATAATCCTATTAAACAAGAATTACAATAGAATTTTGGAGATCCTAAAATACTTCCCATTTTGTTAGAATCATCAAATCCAATGAACATTATTCTAATATGAAGTAGTGGCCGGCAAAAATGTGGTTGTTTTTGTAGGGACTTCTAGCATGGTTCTAAAACTTTTAACTCAAATATTATGATGGTTAAAAATATTAATTTTTTCTCTTTTATTTCTTTAAGTTTTAATAAAATAAAGTAGAATATTGTATAACTATAGATAATTATTTGATAGTGTAAATTATTGGCGATGAAAAGGGATAGAATAAATTAAAGCGATATATAGATGGGTATGCATTATATATACTAAAAACACTACATACTACCCTTTCTCTAACCCCATCCGGCCGCCCCGTTTGCAGAGTTAAGTTAAATTAAACCAATTAATTAAGCTTCTCGAGATCCATCAGATTTAATTAATGGTGAAACCTCGAAAAAAGACAGTCCTCGTAGCGCCAGCAACGACAATAGTAATGCCAACAACGTTGTTAAGGTGAAAAGAACTCGTAAAAGCATGCCCAGAGACTCCTCCTCAACGAAGCTTCCGTTTTCTGACGTTGTTAAGTTCACACATTATAAAACTCCAAATTCAATGCAACAAAGTACATACCTGATGGACCAGTATTGCAACTCTTTCCTGTCGAATCCATCACCACATAATCTGTTCTTGCTGCTTTCGGCTTCGTATTACTTCGTTCTTGAAGTCCAAGTACGAGGATTGAGACCACACAATCTGTTCTTGCTATATTAGGGTTACGGAAAATGGTTTAGATATTTGGGAATTTTGGAAATTGAAAACAACTCGTCGAACACGAGAAGTAGAGACCTAGCTATGGAAAGGACCCTTTTACCTCATACCTTAAAGTCTCGGATTTTAGACCTAGCTTTCGGCTTCGTATTACTTCGTTCTTGAAGTCCAAATATGAGGATTGAGACCACACAATATGTTCTTGCTATATTAGGGTTACGGAAAATGTTTAGACATTTGGGGATTTTGGAAATTGGAAATAGCTCGTCAAACAGGAGAAGTAGAGACCTAGCTATGAAAATGACCTTTTTACCTCTTACTTTAACATTTATCCAACACCATGTTCACAGAAGAACCACTAGTGGAATAATTCTGATAGTCAATGATTTATTTCGTCCAAATTAAAAGATGATTATCAAATTTGAAAAAAAAAAAAATAATAAATAGTTGAAGTACTTTTGCTGGAATTAATTCTAAAATTATAAATCAACTATTTTTTTTAAAGATATTCTCCCTAAAGAATTTATATTACTAGAATATATTCTCCCTAAAAACAATATATTATATGGAAAAGCACAATGACAGCATGAAAGCAATAGTCATGAAAACAATATATTTAAGTGATGGATGATTTAAATTCTAGCTTTTAGTGGGAGTTTGAGCTTATCTTGAAAAGTTAAGTGCATGCATGTTGGAATCGTCAAATTCATTTTTGTCCGTAATTTATCACTTTTTTTTTTAAGTTAAGAGCATGCATGTTGGAATTGTCAAATTCACTGTGAGCATATAACCATTAACGTGCAATCTAACTATCAGCTTAGGTTTTTAGTTGAGATGGAGCACATGCTTCAATTTGGTATTAGAGCCAGACCAAAGGTCATGGGTTCGAATCGCAACGCCACTCGTAAGCGACTATGATTTATTCCGTACACGTGACTATCAGCTTAGGCTTTTAGTTGAGATGGAGCACATGCTTCAATTTTCACTTTTTTCCGTAATTTATCAAAGTTTTATTATGTCAATTTTCATGAGTTGCAAAATTGTATCATGACTCATGAGCATATATCAACTAAGTCAGTTAATTAATTTGCTAAGTTGGTCTGGAGTATATATATGGTTAAAATATTGATACTAGAGCAAATTACAGTTTTGGTCCTATGATCATAGGAGCGTGTTAATTTTGGTACGTGACTTTTAAAATTAACAATCTAGTCCTTTAACTATGCTTTATTTTAGTAGATTTGGTCTCCCAACCAAATCACCTTTGGAAATTAGCCAAAAAAAACGTAAACTTTTTAAAAAATTTTATTCATAGAGACAAAACGGTCATTTTACGTTGTAAAAGAAAAAAAAAAGAAAATTATTTGTTTCCTTCTTCTCCGCGTATCAATTGACGATGCCACTCCGACAGTCGCCTTGTCATCGCCAGAAACATTGATGGCCGCACTTGCTCTAAGGTTAACTGAAGAATGAGTGATCGGGAAGTACACTTGAGGCTCTGTAGTCTAATCGACAATTCTCTCCGTCCGTATGTCGTAAGTTCGTCGGCGCAGGCAGTTATCTTCTTACGCTTTTCACCGCCGCGCACGACTTTCTTTCCGAAACTTCTCTCGTATTTTATATAGTAACAATGATTGTGTTTTGCAGGAGGTTATGCCTACTTCGTTTAACAAGGAAAATGTAAAGGCGCTATTAATCACGCTCTCTCAAGTTTGCTCACAAATCAAGCGGTTTTGCAGGCCTTCTTCTTCGCGTACCAGTTGACGATGCAATGACGAGGAAGCAGATAACAAATAATTTTCCTTTTTTTTAAACAATGTAAAATGACCATTTTGTACCCATGAATAAAAAAGTAAAAAAATAAAAACTAGCGTTTTTTCGGCCAATTTCAACCGGTAATTTGACTGGAAGGACCAAATCTGCTAAAAAAAACATAGTCAAAGAACTAAATTGTTAATTTTAAAAATCACGTACCAAAATTTACACGCCGCCTATAGTCATAGAACCAAAAGTGTAATTCGCTCTTGATACTATTTGGTGCGGTAACTATACTGATACATCATCAACAACGGCAGTGTAGCCAATTTAAAGTGGACCCACTCAAATTTTTTTAAAAAAATATTTCAGTTACAATTTAAAGCGTGCCCCACACACACAGTTGGTGTTATATAGTTAATAATTCTCATATAACATTAGATATTATTTCAAGTGTACATGAGTCTAAGCTTTTTGAGAGAACTTGAATTCATTTTGACTCCATCAAAATTGAAAGTAAACCCACTCAAAATTACTCTGTATATACCAAAAAATTTTCAATATGAAAAATGCATGCTTTTAATTCAGCATATGCCCCCTCTAATAGTTGTGGTATATTTTCCTTGTCACATACAAAAAAAAAAAAAAAAAAAAAAAAAAAAAAAAAAAAAAAAAGTCTTGTTTAGCCTTGCTCTACCATTTTGATCTGAGTTGCATCATCCGGCGTCCTGCACAGTGCATGGTAGATTAGACATGACTCTAATATTAACTAATATGAAGTCAAGTTCTAACTACACCACAAAAGTTAAAATGCCTTTTGCTAAAATTTGGGGGAAGTTGTTTTCTGCCAAAATGTTTAAACATACAATTCTACTCATTTTTTTTAGAAAACAAACTAAACACACCAAGTTTTCCAAAATGCAACCAAACACTGGAAAGGAAAATATTTTCTGAAAAATGACTCATTTTCGAGAAAACATTTTCCATAACTTTTCATTGACCTAACCTTTTTAAATGTAGGAATAAAAATATAATAAAGATTAATGATTTTTTTTTCCCAATTGTTATTGCCTTTTTTTTTTTTCAGAGTACTATTGACTCTGTTTACATTATTGTAGTATCTGTTCAAATATACTTTGTCAACAGGTAGTTCTTAAGTTAAGTTATAAAGAAGTCATAGAATATAGTTAGCATTATGCTAACATTAATGACATGTTTGGTTCATGGAATAAGTCAGAAAAGGAATAACATTCATTGGAATAGACCTCTTCCATTGTTTGGTTTGCTCATTTTGTCATAGGAATAACATTCCTAGGAATGAGCTATTACTTTTGTGGGTCCCATGATATAAAAAAACCTCAGGAGAAAAACTAAGAACCAATCTCAGTCTTACATATGTAAAAATCGGACTAATCATATCATTTTTTTTTAAAAAAAAAAAACAAGATGAAATTTTCATAATTATCATCAACTTCACTTTGCAAAACTGAACAATTAAATATGCAATCTGTAACAACTATATATATAAAACTGGATAAATTTTAAAAAATCAATAAAAAAATTAAATTTTAAATCTAAACTGAAAATGCTAGATCCTAAACAATATAAAATGAATTCCTAAACCAAATAAAACAAAAAACTCAGTTATAAACTCTAAAATCAAAATACTAAGTGCAATACACTTTAGCATTTCTGCAAATGCAATTTTTTAATACAAAAAGTGCAAACCTGAAAAATTATTCAACGCACATATTTTAGCGCTCAAGTTTGCATAGTAAAATTGGTGATAATTACGAAAATGCCACCGTATTTTTTTTAAATTGATTAGATCTGTCGTGTTATATATATATATATATATATATATATATATATATATATATATATATATATATATATATATATATATATATATATATATCTAACACTAGGTAGTGGGCATCCACCCATTCCACTCTCCTCATCAAATTAGACATCCTAGGCATGATTCTGAGATGTCCAAAGATCCAAGGTAGACCCAAAATTCTCTTCTTCCTTTCTTCTTCTCCTTCTTCTATCTCTTCCCTTCTCTCAGCTTCGATTCCGGTTGGGCAACGGCGGTGGGCGTTCGGCGACGGCGGGACGGCTGACCGGCGGTTGGTGGCCTTTTAAGTGTCCTTTTTGTGTTATGTTATTTTGCTTTTATGCACAAACGTCCATCTGCACTAATTTCCCACATGATTAAGCTTCTATTTTTCCACATGATTACATAATTAAGTTACAATGCATTCATTGCAGCAACTATTACCCATGTACGCACTGCCCTCATTCGTAAAATACGTGCTCGCAAACGTCACGTTATAATACGCACATACAAAGTTCCATGCTCTATTTATCTCTTACAACCGAACATACATTAGTCCTTTCTCAATACTAATTTATTCATCGTACAAAAACAATTCCGTCCCAGATAATGCGGGTGTCTAAAAATTGCTCAGTTTTCATTTTCATGTGCGTGCGTCTGTGGTGTGACGTTTGTGCGTAGTTCTGTTATTACTTGCTCACCGGTGCATACTGTTGAGTTTTTATGATCCAAACTTAGTTTTGCGCACTGATGAGGGCACTAGGTGCGTTGTACACCATTTGTTAAAACGCAAAAGTATTCACGTGTGTACCACAATGGATAATTACAAAATTGTACTTTTGGTAATGACATATTTGGAAATTTGTTGTCATTTTTTTCACTCATTAAATTTATTTTTTTTGACTGTTTTGTATTTTTATAAACTAAGTATTCACCATTTAATTCGTATCACATCGATCGAATACACCTTAGCTTTTATTTACGTCATATTACATATTTTGAAGCGATGTGCGGTCTTCGTGTGAGGTCTGTGCGTCATACTGTAATTCCATTCTGGTTGGTGCTTCTTACTTATTAAGCTTGTGCGTCATACTGTCCATTATCCAATTGGCTAACATTTGTTCATATTTGATTCTTGTGCTTCCTACTTATTAAGCTTGTGCGTCATACTTGTCGGGGGGCTTCTAAGTTTGCGTTGGTGGCGGGAGTGGTGGTCTGTTGTTGTGGAGGGCTACGTCGCTTAGTGCTTGGGCGACCTGGGTGAGTTGCTGTAGGGTTTGAGTCAGGGGGTCGTGTGTGGCGGGTTCCGGAGTCCTTGATTGTCTTCTTTTCGGTGCCATGTTGCTTGATCTATAGAGCCAATGTTTATAATGATTTAGAGGGTTGTACCCTTACCTTGGTGTGATAAGCGAAGGGGGTTCTTTAAATCAGGGAGAGATAAAGTGAGGGGAGGTTATGTGTAGGCTTCACAATCTCACCGCGCGTCCTAAGATTCCTGAGTCCTACGTTCCTAAATACCTAGAGTTCAAGCCTAATGTCCTAAAGTCTGGTCTTAAGAGTCTTGTCCTAGGGTCATACTTAGGCTCTGATACCAACTGTAACACCCCGAAATTTTGAAACTTTTAAAACTTATATAATAAAGGTAAATCCTCATTAAATCCTGAAATCCAACATAAAAGTATGGGGTGCTATGCCACACTTGAGCTAGAGAACTCAGGTGCACAGGCTAACTACTAAAATCCTCAATGATGTCAATACATAAGCATGGCACGCAGGCCAAAAAGGGAAACTAGCTACTCTACGCTCCAGATCTCTAGCGCGCTCCGGTGTCTACTCATCTGTGCCTGAAAGCCAAATATATCTGTTCAGCGAGAGATGCTAGTAACCCACTTCAACGCGTTGAAATACAGTATAGGTATATATATAGATATAGATATAGGAAAACCATTTTGAAGCAAGAAGATATATACTTAGGGGACTCTAGCTTTTAAAACCGGGAATAGATTCAACAAGTAGGGATAAGCACATCAAACAGTAATCAATAGTTAAGTAGAGATAACATCATAAGGAATACGCATCTAAGGTCACAATTCACTTTTTCAATTCAAACACATAATCATTCAATCATCATTCATATCACATAATCGTTGATGGCGCCACGGGACCAATCGCATGCCCCGAACATGAGGGTTAATGCTTATAGCATTAACACGGCCCCGCAGCACCCTACCTCGTTACTGTGGTATGAGGGGAGTTGATCGCAACCAACCCTTTGAGAACCGCTGATGAACTCAACGTCGGACCACGATCCGACACATCGCTGACGCACCCAGTCGGTAGACCGCGATCCCCTTTACAAGGGGGGACTTACGACCCTACACACTGTTGATGCGTACAGTCGGTGGACCGTAGCGGATTAAGCCCGACAACCCGCAGAGCTATACTCAGTCGGTGGGTGAAGATCCTCGGAGACTACGGCCCTACACACCGCTGTCCCATCACTCGGTGGATCGCAGCCAGCCGTAGCCCTACACACCGCCTGATTACTCAGGTCGGTGGACTACAACCTTCCTCGGCTTATTGACCCTACACACCGCCTGACGCGTTCAGGTCGGTGGGTCATAGCACCGAGGCCCATAGTTGGACCGCAGCCTAAGAAGTGAATCAATTTGGCCTTAGCCACTTCTGAGTCTTAGCTCAGGAACAATCCATTGGCCTTCAGCCACTTCCGAACCTTTAGTCCGGGAACAATCCATTCGGTCTTCAACCGACTTCCGAACCTTAGTCCGAGAACAATCCATTCGGCCTTCAGCCGACTTCCGAACCTTAGTCCGGGAATCACCCAATTGGCCTATAACCAAAATGGGGGATCATGCAACACATAACACATAGGAGCACGTAGTAGCACATTGGGAGGGAAAAGACATATAAATAAACTTACGTGTGATCGTTCACATACTAAGAATAGTCCTAAGGGTTCATACAACTTCCATCTAGGTTAACGGATTACCAATTCGACTAGCATGCAATTCCTAAGACTCATCTATCCTACGAACGGTACCCAAAACATCAAACTAAACTCAAGCACGACGAACGGGGTCCGTTGGGACACCATGGGGAGCGGGGAACATCAAACGGGGAAGCCAAAGACCCGAGGTGGGGTACGGACCAGCGGGTAGCCGGTGGGTGGGGGTCACCCGCCGGCTGCCCGCCGGAGGGCACTGTTCCGGGCAGCGGGTTGCCGGCGGGCAGTCGGCTGCCCGGTGGCTGCCCGCTGCCGGGCAGTGTCCCTTTTGGGCAGCGGGTAGGTGGTGGGTTCCCCTACCCCCACCTACCCCCCACTGACTCTTTTCTCATATATTCATCCCGGGAACCTTTGTGGAACCCGAAACCATGCTTAGACACTTTTAAACGCAAATAACGACACCACGTAAGCAATTAACGGATCAAGAGCAAGAATCACGTAGGACTTATCCTATTACGACTTCTAAATATAAACAACACCCGAACATGCGAATTCCCACCCAAATATAAATCAAGAACATCACAATACAAATTCACAATCCAACCTAGGGCTCTAATCACACCCAAATCATCAAGAACATATTTTATCTTTAACATCAAGAACATAACACAAATATCATAGAAGAATTCATCAAGACACGAGAATATAGAGGGGGGCCAAGGAAGGAGATTATAGCGAAGAAAATAGGTTTTGTTGAGACATGGGTTACCTCTTAGCCTTAATTAATTTCCTTGGCTATGAAGGGTTTTTCTTTAAGCTTTCTTCTTTCTTGATTTCTCCTAAGGGAATTCTTGGAACTTCTTGTGTGGTGAGAGATTATTGTGGTGTAAGATCTAGGTGCCTCCGATATACCTATTTATATATTTAAGAGTCCTAATTAGGGTTTAAGTGGTATGGGTTTGTCAATTCTATTTCCTATAGGATTAGGAGATTGGTTTTAGGGATAAGGGCCCATGTACCATGGTGGACCCCTTTTTAGCTAATTAATGGATTTTAATTTCCTTTTTAGGGTGGGCGATAATTTAATTAATTTTAATTTAGGGGCCGTAACACGGGGCGTTACACCAACGGTATGACTCCACGTCTTCCCTATCAATCAGTCCTGCTCCAAATGTTACACATCTCTTATGATTGTCTACGCCGGTGAATGGAACAAAAACGAGCTTGTACCTGCCACCAACATAAATAACTCATTACACTGATGACGTGTTTTTAAATGCTGAACCAGTACAATGCACAAGCCTATAAAAAGACACGCACACACCATTTAAATTACAGTTTGCCACCCCGTTTGTCATATGCTTACAATTAATTAAGGTTTAAATTGAATCGTATTCTTAATAGCAAACCATTAATCCGGTACATACCTGTTTGTTTGATACGTAGCATCAAATGACACGACATCACCAAATGCAACGTAATTTTTCCGTGCCACACCGTCCGCCCAAAACAGTCGGGCCAAGTTGTCTTGCTCATTCATTTCGTATTCGAAGAACATATTTGTATCATCTGCTTTCTTTGCAAGGTACTTTGATATTACCATTTGTGCATCTCCCTCCCTCATGAATTCCAACATCTCTCTCTTGTAATTCTTGAAATCTTGTTTAGTAGCTCCCACATTAGCGACACCACCAACCATCTCTGCGTATAGGTCAAAACTCTGACTTGCTCCGATGTTGACTTTTAGACAGTTCGTTATGAATTGCTGATGTCCAATGTCCAGCTTCCTATTCACTTTCATGAACGGTTTATATCTATCCTTGCACAAGCTGTGCGTTTGTTCTTCTTCGAAACCTTTTACTTCGAATCTCCCCCCGATACCCAGTTTGAATGCGATCCTCGCCCAACACCCTACTCGGTAAGTCGTACGTCGCCGCTTTTGTTTTTTTGGTCCTTCAATTGTACATGCTGTTATACCCGTCAGCCCCTTAAAACCTTCTCGAGAGCACACCATCAGTCGCTTTCTCAATATTGTTCCGTATTTGTTCTTTTCATCAGAACTGCGCCACACATCAAATCCGGCGTTTGCCGCGTACTTTATATAGAAATCAATCCCGTCATCTAATGTCTCAAATACTTGTCCTTCAAATGGTTTCAGACATGGATCACACTCTGGTATCCAAACCACCGTGCTACCCGGTGGTACCTCCGTAGCACAATCCCTCTCCTCAGCATTTTTTTCAAAGTTATCTGTAAGTGACACACCAATACATTAGTCCATAAGATGTTATGAATAATATAATATTCACTTGCATAAAATCAACACAACTATTACGTTAGGTCATTGTAATAAACTGTACATCTTATTCGACATTACGCACAGACCACATATAAGACACATACGCACATGCCGATGTGAACAAACGCACACACCTTCATAACTGCGACCAAATACGCACACTTTGTTGTAAAAAATACACAGACCCCATTTCATTAACTGACTGCCATACATTATTATAAAAATAAATTCCAAACCGTTGAAGAATGTCACATTTCATCAAAAACCTTTTATTGCACGTCATGACAACGTCACTTGGAGAAATACATCCACTTGTCGTCCACCATCTGCCATGTCCCCATATAATAAACACACGCACATACTAACGTAAACATGTGCACATACCAATTATAATTCGAATGACTAAGGTGCACACGCCGCATTAAACGAACGCACAAACCTAAATTCACCCACTAACCAAATCCCACCCATTCCGTCTAATTCATAAAAAATTGATCCCACAAGAAATTCCACACACATCCATTTTAAAACTAATTTCTGTAACCTTGACGAATGTCACACCGCTTCAAAACCATTGAAATGCACACCATGGCAACGCCAACTGAAAAAATTCACCCACTAGCCATTCACCAACTACCCACTGCATGTGCGTTCGTCTATTTCCAATAAAAACACACACAAAACCCCCCAAATGCTTCGTGTCCCCCTCGCATATTAATATAAATACAGCCACCAACACATATCAATGACAATACCGTACAAGCATAACGACGCACACGCCGTACAACCTGTATGCACATACCAGCGTACAAAACACATTACAAAAATTTAGTCTGCAACTCTCTTACCTGTGGTATTCGACATGTTCATCGAATGGATTTTCGTCCGGAACCCCCACTTACTGCTCACGGTTGACCTCCAACAGCTTTTGTGCAGAATTGACCACTAATCATTTCGATTATATTTGTTCTATTTAATTATGACAAAGATTCCAATCAAATTCTAACCAAAATTAACACATTAATACAATTACTTTTAAACCCTCCTATTAATAATATACCCTATTTATTATTAAAGTAAAAAATAAATCAATTGACACAAAATAATATATATATATATATATATATATATATATATATATATATGAAAGAGATTGTTGAGTTTATACAACACAAAGATGCAAGATAAAAAAAAATGCGTATAAATTTATAAATTCATGTAATCATGAATTAGTTTCTACGAGTATTATATATCAATTTTGATTATATAATATGTACTAACTTTTTAATAGTTTGTAATTTTGATTAGTTTTTTTAAAATTTATTTAGAGCAAATACCAATTTTTGTCCTACGATTATTAACAAAATGACGGTTTTGGTCCATATGTTTAATTCCTACCAATTTTCATCCACAACTATTGTTTTGGTACCAATTTTAATCCACAACTATTATTTTAGTACCAAAATTCATCATGTCGGTCACTCATCTATTTAAGACATCCCGAAATCTAAAAATTTTAAGGACATTTTCGTCCATTTCAACCTAAGATTCCAATTTGAGCATAAATAAATGAATTTAATTAAGCCCTAAGAAAATCTCAATTCACAGTTCTCCTCCTCATCCTACCTTAATTTGAGGATGAAAACTGCGAATTGGGATAGATCTTAGGGCTTAAATCCCTTTATTCATGCTCAAATAGGGATCCTAATTTGAAAAGCACAAAATTACCCTTATTAATTTCATATTTCGACATGTCTTAAACGAAAGGGTGAAAAGCACAAAATTACCATTATTAATTTCATATTTCGGCATGTCTTAAACGAAAAGGTGACCGGCGTGATGAATTTTGGTACTAAAACAATAGTTGTGGATGAAAATTGGTACTAAAACAATAGTCGTTGATGAAAATTGGTAGGAATTAAACATGTGGACTAAAACTGTCATTTTGCTAATACTTGTGGGACCAAAATTGGTATTTGCTCAATTTATTTACAAAGAAAGTTAGGTAAAGTAAAATTAAGTAGGGAAAAAATTTTCCTGCCTAAGTGTGAATGCATATTAATAGATTTGTAAGATCATTATTTTTTTGTGTGTAAACCACGAGGTAGTCCGGGTCTTTCTCTGTCCGTTTAACTTTGTAAGATCATTATTACAAATGAGATTAGCAATATGAATGCATTTTTTTTTTGTCATATATTGTTTTAACATTTAAATATTACAATGTATAACTATACTTACATTTTTAATAAAATTAATTCTACTTTGTATCATAACATTACAACAATACTTATAATTTTTTGTCTGTGCATCGCACGGGGCAAATACTAGTATATATAGGGTCAGGCTTCTATGAGGTCAGGTCTTCCCGTGCGGTCAGTGCGGCATACAGCATTAGGTATGCAAAAATGCACCACACAGCGTAAATACATCATTATGTGTGGTGTATTTTTTTTTTGTATGGTGTATTTTTTGACATTTCATTCTGGTGTATATTCGAACACTGTAGGGTGAATTTATACATACCTAATGGTGTATGCCGCACTGACCGCACGGGAAGACATGACCTCACAGGAACCAAAATCTATATATATATATATATATATACACACACACACACACACAAGGAGGGGATCAGGTGTGGGGAGAGGTTCCCGTGCGGTTGGGCGAAGGAACGCACCTTAAGAACACTAATCTCACACACATTAAGCACAAAACTCACGCACCTTAAGTACAAAACTTATGCACAAGTTTCAACACTACTCACACATCCACGCACCTTAAGTACAAGACTCACGCACCTTAAGTACAAAACTCACGCACATTAATCACCACACAACCGCAACGGAGACACTCAACCGCACGAGAAATTTATATATATATATATATATATATATATATATATATATATGTCTGAACGTGACTGTAGCACTCCTGTTTTTCTTTTGGGTTATTTATGCTTCGACAACTTTAATGCGTGTTTAGTTAAAAAGATGATCTTTTAATAGTTTAATTTACTCTATACCCTCTCACACAATCTTTTACCCTAAAAACGTCTTCGTCATGTATATATGGTAAGATTTTTCCTAATAATATATAATATATTATATATTAGGGGCTTAATCAAGTGGTGCAAGTGGACTAGGTTTATTAAGTGGTCTGGTTGGACTGAATAACTCGAAGTTGTTAGTCCACCAAACTTTGTGCCTAATATAATCCTGGATTGATGGGATACAGGATGATTGATGTTAGCACATTCAGTTACGGTACTCATACTGCTAAGTAGACACCCATACACCACAGGTGTGAGGCGAATAATGGTTGACGGTCTACCGTTAAGGGGCAACACAACAGAAATATCAACCATGGCTGGAGATCAACATGGCTACGCTTCCGCTCTCATACGAGGTCAGGTTTCTCGTATACTATAGTTCATTATAGTTAGACTATTGTATATCTAACATATATATACAAAATATATAGAGAGAGAACCCACCTTACAAACTTATGGCATTTAAAAAAAAAGTTACATGCAATAATCCTTTAAATTAAAGAAACCTTACACACTTGGGAAATTTATTAATCACCAAATTTAAGAAACAGTTACAATGAAGACGAGCATAAGTTCCCAAAAAGTACGCAATTATATGACCATGAACATATATAATATTTGCCCTAGCTAGCATAATTCAAGAAGAGCTGTTAATATAGGGCAATTATTTATTATTAAAAACACAGTGCTATTAATACTTCACTAGAGTGGCACTAGATCCACGAGTAGGGCAATAATGTGAGGCTTCAAAACCTTTTCAGGACAAGTATATCCATCTTGATTGTGCTGGTACGTGACAAAAATAATGCAAGTAAGATTGAAAATGCGTAAGAGAACCTCAGCAGACACAGGTGTTGGTTGAAGAAGCCCCTCATTCAAATCTTTCAATGCAAGATCAGCCAATTCTTGAAACTTTTCCATTGCCTTTTCTAGTGATACACCATATTCCTTCATGTAGCATTCAATACCAGTTGCAACTTGCCCTCTCTCTTTTTCTCCCTATTAAAATATATAGAATGAGTAGCAATAATGAAATAAGTTAGTTGATAAATGGGACAGATGGATGAACATATAATTGTATTAAATTAAAGTAAAATATAAACATTACATCAAAGGTGGCTATGTCGTCAATGAGTCTGCATATGGTGACACCTGCTTCAAGAATTTTAGGATTTTTCATTAACCAATCGAATACTTTTTCATCAGCTGACTTCAACGTATAGCAAGATATTGTGGACAGCAAATAGTAAGCAGAAGTAACGAATGCATTTCTTAGGTATTCAGCAAATGTAGGCTTTTGTCCTTCTTCATTAGCAAACCATTTGGCTTCAATAAAGTAGCATCTAACAAGTTCCTTCATCTATTAGCAAACAGATAGGTTAGATCAGAGTAACCAATGTAATGCAAATTAAAATACAGATTAGCCCTTAGCTAGCTAGCTTCCAAATCATGATCATAATTATACTATACGTACCCGCTCTCTTCCATGTTGAACGGCATATGATCTTCCTTCCTTTGAAAGATCCTTTTCATCACTATCAAAAAGGTCTAAGATAGCTTTATAGCTAATTTTCATATAGTTTGGCAAGCGATTCATTTCGTTAATGTCCCACCTGAAAATAAAAGATGTAAATTAATTCCAACCTAGCATTTCATTAATTTCAAAATAATTAATATAATATAATATAATATAATATAATATATAACCTTTGTATGACATCTGTGTAGACCTCTAATTCTTCTACGGTACCATAAGCATCAAACGTGTCATCCACAATCGAAACAATTGAAATATTTTTGGCTAGCATAACTCGAGCCTTAGAATACTGAGGCTCAAAGTATACTCCTAGTGCCCAAAAATAACATTCAACTGCTCTATCTCTTGCATAAGGAAGTTTTGTCGCAAGGTCCAAATCTTTCCACCACCTACACCAAATGTACTATTTAATTAGTTCAACAAATTAAAGCTAGCTATATATGTATAGTAAACTGACAAATTAATTAAATTATATATTAAACCTGGAGACTTCACTGAGCTCTTGCTTGTGCAACATCTGCAGCAAATTAAAATCCAATTTGGCAAAGCGGAGCAACTCATTATTCCTCGAAGACTCGTCTTCTTCTTGGTACACCGAAATGAAAAAGCGATGTTCCACTCTGGGCAGACCGGTGTGAAATGGCTGATCTAGGGCGTGCGTCACCAGCTTTTGTAAAGTGCTGTTGGGTTTCAGATTTGCAGATCGGAGACGAGTCGCCGCAAAAGCGGTCACGCCTTCTAAAACCTCATCGTCACTGCGTATTCTCACGTACGAAGCCTCGTACAAACTCAGCAGACCCTTCACATCAGAGGTGTCTCTGAACTTCCCATTTCCGTCAATAAAGTTACTGAAAATATGAGTAGAAATGTTGTAACCATGTTGCCTCATCAACCGAAACTGAAGAGCAACGGTTTCCAAGTCATTCAAGTGGACGGGATGGGTATAAATATGTCGGAGTTGATCATCAATCTCTTTCTCAAAGTGATATGCTATTCCAAGACGTTCCAGCAAGTTGATGAATCTTAATTTTTGAGCCACATCTTCACTGCTTCCAGAAGCAATGGTCTGCAGCAGCTTAGCCCTTGTTTGTTCCTTCAAAATCTCAATCTCTTTTGCATATGCTTCACCAACCTGCAGTACGTAAGTATATATATATATGAATGCATGCACGTAAGTTACAAGCTATATATATATTCATGCATACAACTAGTACGTACATACCTGATTGTCCATGGAGGATGAATGGAAGCGATCACCCCATAAACTGGGAGAGAACTTCACGACGGGGCGTACGATATGGTTTTCCAATTCGATTGCCATTGCGGGATCAGAGAAGGAGAAGGAGAAATATTAATTTATTAATTATATGTGAGGTTAGCTAGCTGGTGAAGAAATGAAGGGCAAGGCAGCAATATTTATACTACTCCGATCCACACTTCCCTGTCATAACATGCCTAATAAAATAAAATTCCGTCAATTAGTTGTCCAAAATTGAAAAGAAATATAATACGAATTATCTACGGCCGCCAAAGAGTTAAACTTTTGGCGAAGTGATATCGTGATAGACTGAAACCCTAACGGCCACAGAGACTAGACATTTGACAGGTTGCTCTCACACTGTTGCTGGTGAGACTCAACCTCGGGTCATTGTTTTCAAATTTCACACATGATCAATTGAGCTGTCCATGAGAGCAATATCGTGATAATTGATATAGAGGATTGTTGGTGGAGGCTAAGGCCGGGAATGTAATGGTATCCTGACATAGTGGTAAGCGTTTGGTCATGATAGATTATGTCTAGTCTAGGTAGACAAATGGTTATGGGTAAAGTGAAGAGATTAATAAATGTAATTGTAGTGCTTACTTAATAGTAGGTAGATTGTGGTAAAGTATAGGTGGAGGGCACAGAAGAGTATATATGTAGCGAATAGTAAGAGTAAGTAGGTAGTAGCGATTGAAAAATAACAATAATCTTATATTAAGAATCAAATTAAAGTTAAGAAACCTTACTAAAATAAAAGCTTATAAATTAAAATTTTAAAAGAGTCCTTGAACAAGCTAAGCTTGTTTAATTACAAATAAATTTCATAGAAAATTATATATGCTTGTTAGGCCTGGCTAGAGAATTATCAAATATGCTTCTTCAAAAGTAGCATGCTCAGCATTTGAATAGGAGAATGGCTCCCTTGTTGTCATGGAGATTTTATGTGAATTTCTTTGTTATTTCCTATTTCTACGTTTAAAAAAAAAAAAAAAAAAGGTCAATAAAATTTTTATTCTAATTTTTTTTTTATATATCAAATTAAAAAGGCATTGTTGGTTTTAGGACTTTTGGCAACCCACAGGAGTCCAACACAACCTGTAGTTGGTGGATTCACCGGAAAAGAATAATAGGAAAATAAGTAGAAAAGGAAGATAGAAATAAGAACGGACACAAGGATTTGTACGTGGAAACCGGAAGGAAAATCACGAACTTTTTTAGGCAGTACCAAGCCTAAAATTCACTATATTGTTGTGCAATTGTTTGTACATATTTGTGTAGGAATAAACTATTTTCACTACTGAAAATTATGGAATTTACGACCACCTGAAAGTGATCTTAAATCAAGTCGAAAGCAAAAAGTGGTCGGAAATAGCAACAAAGGTTTTTCTGAATACCAAAAGTGGTCGGAAGAAGGCTTTTGACTTGATTTAAGATCAATTTCAGGTGGTCGGAAATTTCATAATTTCCAGCCGTGTTTGTATACAGGGAGGGGGTCTTCTTGTGATGTTGAAGATGAACCAGCATGGAGCCTTCCTAATATGGAGAAGAGTGATAGGTGGAAGAGGGGAGAATAATGTGAGGAAGAGTCCTCTCATGTAAGAGTGAAAGAGTGACGTGTCCTCCTTTGTTCTTTGCTTATCTTTATCTTTATATAGGAAATAGTAGAATGTAGTGTGCAAAATGGTATTTTATGGGTAATAATTAATGGATTTAATGGTTATTATGGAAAATGAATGGTATTTTATGGGTAATAATTAATGGATTTAATGGTTATTATGGAAAATGAATGGGAGATTATAATGAAGTAGTAAATAGGTGTTAGTACGTGGGTTGTAACGGGAGGGGGTTATGGATAATAATAATGATTAGGTAATTAATTTGGTGGTAATGGAATTTGATGGGGTTTAAGGGGAAATAATGTCTAAATGTATTTGAAGGGTTGGGTGATAATTGGCAAATTATACCGTGCATCGGGGCGCACAATGCATTGTGTGTCCTGATCCAAAACAATGTCGTTTGAATATTTTCACGTGTCTGTTGTTAGCTCCTTAAAAAAATCATGTTTTGAATGTACAGAATTGTATAATAGAATATACATAATTTTATACCTGAAAACACAGAATTTTATACCTGAAAACACATAAATTTATAACGGAAAATTCCATTTTTCGAATCTACAGAATTATATAATAGAAAACACAGAATTTTATACCTGAAAACACATAATATTTTTTAAAACGATAAAAATCCCCTGTTTTAAATGTACAGAATTTTATACTTGAGAACACAGAATTTTATAACAGAATACAAAATGACGTCGTTTTAGGAGGCGCGGGGCGCACATAGCACATGGTATAACGATTGTGATAATTAGGTAATTAGTGGGTGATTATTGGGATAAAGAGGGGCATTTATTGTGGGGTTATGCAGGTTTGATCAGTTCTAGGCGGTCCAATCGGGTTCACATATTAGGTATCCATCCATCAAACATCATATACAATTAGTCAAGTTAAGCACAACAAATAGTACTCCTTAGTTAAACAAAAATCTTGTAGTCATACATATGCCCCTACTACTTTGGTGCTAGCGCTCCTCACCATTTTGTTCCCTCCTTTTGAGCCACCAAGATTTTTATTCTTCTTGATCAAAATTAAACCTCACCAATAAAAATAAACTTCTTAAGTCAAGATATTCCCAATAAAATAGTCCATTGGGGCCAAGTTCCCATCAATATAATGTGAATGTGAGAAATTGGAATGAGTTATTATCTAGATATACCTAATACCTTATTATCAATGTGAGGAATAGGCTTATGGACCAACCATTATTGTGTGGACCATGATCTACACAAGTTGTGTGGACCATATTTTATATACTGTAAAATAATGTATATTCAATACAAAAATAATGTACATTTAGTACAAAAATAATATACGTTATATTTAGGAGATGTATATCATTTTTGTACTGAGTGTACATTATATTGTATAATGTATACTCAGTACAAAAATAATATATATTTAATTTATTAAAAATGTGCATTTTATTATGATCCACGTAACATTGTGTGGACCATAATTTGCCCTCATGGACATATACATTCTATGGGGTGGGCCGGGTGGCTCACTAACTAAGAAAAAAATATATTATATTGAAAAGAAGTTTAATGTTTTAGTTAAAAGTATGAAATATTGGAGCAAGTCTAGTAATTCTTAGTTTTTATTCTAAAACATTATTCTAATTTTTTTTAACAAATTAAAAAGACAGCATATACTAGTCAAGTTAAACACAACAAATACTCTTTATTTAAACCCAAAAAAAAAAAAAAAAATTGTAATCTAAAAAATTAACGACCTTAAAATCATGGTGAGACTACCTGTCTACCTAGCTAATTTATTGATTTTTTTTCTAGTAGAAATTATGGATCGAGGGGATCCTAGAGTTTGAAAAAAAAAAAATCATAATAAACACTAATTCTACTACGAGAATGAGAGAAATTGGCATAATGAATTATTGTCTGGGTACGGTATATCTTATTATCATTTATCGATCAATGTGAGAACCAGACTTTTAATATTTTGTAATTTTTATATTCTATTCATTTTAATAATTTTGTTTATTTTAGTATTCTGTATTTTTTTTTAATATTCTATTTATTTTGATAATTCTCTTTATTTTAATATCATGCAATTTTGATATTTTATTTACTTTGATAGTTCTATTTATTATAATATTATGAACTGTTGATAATATTTTAATTATGTTTATATTTTAATTTAAATATTTTTGCTAATTTTAATTTTTTTTCTAAATTCTATTTATATTGTATTTAAATTTTAATTTAATTATTGTACTAATTTTATATTTATTTTTCTATTTTTTTTATTTTTTATGCTAATTTTTATATTTAGTAATTGTAATCTGTTTATTTTAATATCCTAAAACTTTGATAAATTGCTTATTTTAATAATTATGTTTATTTTGATATTCTATTTATCATGTTTAAATTTTACTTTAAGTGTATATTTATGCTAATTTTAATATACTTTAACTTTAATCTACTTATTTTAATATGTTGTAATTTTGATATTTTGTTTATTTAAATTGCTAATTTTATTTTAATTATTATTTCTTCTAGTTTTTAAATTATGTTATTTTTATCTATTTCTTTTAATATTCTATTTATTTAATATATGTTCCGCAGCATTACTAAATTAATTAACAGTATTCTTATAAGAAGAAGAAGAAACACAGTGTAGAAGAGAGAGAAACACTTTGTTGTGTCTCTTTTATCTTCTTTTAATTTTTTTAAGTGATCGGAAAATAAAAAATATCAAGCAGTGATTTTAAATAAGTTGCATTACATATTTATAATTAGCAATGGCACATTATTGAGAATTTAATTTACATTTCACTACTTAACAATTATTGAGGAAAAGAATTTAAATTCTTGTCAAATTTAGATGAGACTAGTCAAAATACCAGGTTTATTGATTTTTCATGCTGGGTATGAATTAAGAGTTGATATGACAAAAATAAAATAAAATAAAATAATAATTAAAAATCATATTACAACACTATTTCTACCACGTGAATGGAGAAAATGACATGAGTTTGTTTATACAACATACATTTAGTAGGGTCACTTGTTAACTTCCATATTCCATAGTCCAAGTAATACTTTTCTTTTAGTAAATGTTATTGACAAGTGACTAGCAAACAAGATGACAAAAGGAGTAACAAGTTAAACAATATGTACTTTTGTGAGAAGATGACAAAAGGAATAACAAGTTAAACATCATGTACTCGTGTAACGATTTTTAAGCTGTAGAAATCAAGGAAACCTCATTTCTTCCAACGATTAATAGTATTATATTCATGTGACAAGGAAAATATGCAGTCACTACTAGACAGCATGTGCACTAGGTAAACTTCATTTGCCCAAGCGAAATGAAATGCTCAATTGCATACATTTTACATATTAAAAATTTAATTAAAATGACATTTATAGTGACAATTTTGAATGAGTCCACTTTCAATTTTTATTGAGTCAAAAATAGATTCAAGTTCTCCTAAAATGAGCCTGAAAAATTTAGATTGTTGTTCACCTGAAATAAACTATCTCCAATGTTATATGAGAAATAACTTTGTAACATCATGTGAGTGTAACACACCTTAAATTGTAACTGAAATATTAAACTACTATACCTTTCATCATATCATTTCACGCATTGTCCACACCGCCGTTGTTGATGATGTATCAGTTATAGCTCCAAATAGTATATCAATACTTTAACTATATAATTTGGGGGGTGTGGTTAAGTGAAATGAACTTATCCATCCTTAATCAAAGATCAATGATTTGATCCATGGTTTTGGATATGGAACAACATTAAATCTCCACGCGAGCTGTCCCACCCGATAAAGATGCCTACAATTAACTACACCGAAAAAAAATATTTTAAATATATACTCAACAGTTGTCACCAATATACCACGTGAATAGAGAAATTGGCATAGTTTGTTTATACAATTTACATTTAGGACATCTCCATTAGTTACTTTATCACAGTTTTTAAGGAGTTTTTTGCCATGCATCTTGAAAGAAAGAGAGAAAAGAGAGAGGATGTGAGGGTCTCCGGTAAATGATTGGTTTTTGCAGAGATGTTGGACCCTACTCAAATAATATTTGCGCCATCTGTAACTTTTGTTTGGAAATCAACTCTTTTTTTTATTACCATCTTCTCTTTTCTAATCATTCTTTCAAAAATTACTCAAAAAAAAAAAAAAAACCCCATTATTGAGGATGCTCTAAATAGTAACTTAACTTTCATATTCCATAGTCCAAGTAATACTTTTCTTTTAGTAAATATTACTAACAAGTGACAAGTGACAAGCAAACAAGATGACAAAGGGAATAACAAGTGAAACAACATGTACTCTTGTAACGATTTTTAGGCTGTAGAAATCAAGGAAACCTCATTTCTTCCAATGATTAATAATATTATGTTCTGGCCATTTCTGTCATGTCCAATGCATCAGCAGTACATAATTCCAATGCATATGAAATCAATTACAAATGAGAATCTGAACTTATATATAAGACTTGGATGAAATCTAAATTCACGAGTTAGTTTTTGTAGTGTATTTTAAACTTAAGTTTATATCAGATGATAATAGAGTCACGTCTACTCTGATCTGTATAAAGTCCTCAATAAAGTACTTTAAACTTATTCAATTCTTAGTCAATAAAGTCTTCAACTATTTAATTTTTACTCAGGTTATGATTGACAAATCTAGCTGAAAAGGTAACTGAAAGCTTAAAAACTATTGGCTATGTCTAGGGGTGTAAATGAGCTGAGCCGTTCGCGAGTCGCTCGTGAGCGGTTCGGTCAACGCTCGGCTCGAATTCGGTCAAAATCGAGCTCGGCTCGAGTTCGAGCGGCTCGTGGATTAAACGAGCATGAGCCGAGCTTAGGTATTGTAGGCTCGCGGCTCGACGAGCCGCTCGCGAGCCTTATATAATATATAATATAATTATATTATATTTAGTATATAAAAATAATAATTAGGGGAGGGAAATTAAAATACTTTAATAATTATGTATGGATAAAAGTCATAAAACAAAGTAGTTTAAATTTTAAATTAAACAGATCAAATTCGAGATCAAAATTGAGCTCAAATTCAAGCCTAAACTCGAGCTCGAATTCGAGCCTGAACTCGAGCTTGAGTTCAGGCTCGAATTCGAGCTCGAGCTCGAACAGTGCTATCATTAACGAGCACGAGCATGAGCCTACCCAGGCTCGGGCTCGGCTCGGCTCGTTTACACCCCTAGCTATGTCTGGCAAAGATAGTTGAAAAACTATAAGTTAGAAGCTGAAAACTGAAGAATTATTAACTAGCTAATTATATTACGATTAAAAGTGTTTTGTAAAATTAATTTTTTATAAGCTATTAAATGTAAAAAGACTAAAAATGACATTTTCATAAAATTTAAATGATGTGATTACATTATTTTTATATTATTAAATATATGAGATATATTTAATTTATTAAAAAAAGTTTTTGTTTTTATAGTATATATGAGATATATATTAAATTAAAATAAAAGAATTTTTTTTAATTGACAAAGGGTAAAGTATGTCATTTATTTATGAACGGACGATTAGAATTTGAACTTTAAGGAGTTGTTGGGCGGTGAAGAGTTGCGGTAGAGGGTGAATAAATATATAGGAAAAGAGAAAAGACCAAAAAGGGTTTTAATTGAGAATGATAAAAGGTGCTATTTATTTAAAATAATAAGGATAAAGATTGAAAAAAGTTAGAAAACTCTTAGCTTATTTTTGAAACGCTACCTAATGAAACTTTTCAAAATAAACTCTTATTTTAAGCTACCCGCTTATTTTGAAAACTTTACCAAACAAAGCTTATAGCTTATAGTAGCTTAAACTAAGCTATAAGATCATAAATAAGCTCGGCCAAACTGAGCCATAAGCTAGAAGCTGAAAATTGAAGAGCTGTTGACTAGCTGATTATGTTTTAAAGTGTTTGGTAAAATTAACTTTTTGATAAGTTGATAAATGTAAAAAGATTAAAAATGACATTTTTATAAAATTTAAATGATGTGATTATTATATTATTTTTATATTATTAAATATATTAGATATATTTAATTTATAAATAAAAGTTTTTGTTTATATATATATATATATATATATATATATATATATATATATATATATATATATATATATATGAGATGTATATTAAATTAAAAAAAAATTAATTGATAAGGGTAAAGAAAGTCATTTATTTCTGAACGTGCAATTGGAGTTACAACTTTAAAGGAGTTGCTGGGCGGTGAAGAGTTGTGGAAGATGATAAATAAATATATTGGTGAAGAGAAAAGGCCAAAAACATTTTAATTGGGACATAAAAGATTTCTTTTTTTTTTTTTTGACAAACAGATGTCATTTATTTCTACAATTTTAATAAGAGTGAATAATGTTAGGCCCTTAACTGGAATAAAAAAAATGTCGGTACTAATTGTTTCTTAAAATGAATGGTTCATATTATTTTGATTTTAGTATTTTTAATGATTTTCCTTGTTTACCCTTTATTATATTATTTTCTTTCCTTAAATAACCTTAAATTCCGTTAGTATAAACTTTATTAACGGAATATTCCGTTAACTATTTATTATTCTTAACTTACTTATTAATTTCTATAAGAAAGGTCTTAAGTTCGAACCCTATTCCAATTAGAGTTAGCATAATAATTGTTAAACATATACTACGAATATGTTAAAATGTATTAAAAATATAATATAAAATTTAACATAAATTTTGGTCAAATAATTAGCCCGACTAAATACATAGCATTCAATGATTATAAATCAGGAACTTTGAAAATCATTTGATTTTTTTCATTAAAAAAAATAATAAATTTAAGTTTAGTTTTTTTTTTTTGTTTAATTAATCTTCTTTTGATTATTGAGAACAAAACTTAATATTTCAATTATGCTTTTATCAATGCATGAAAACTTTTAAAGAAATTTGTAAGTTAATTTTAACTACATTATTATAATAATATCTATTGTAATCTTATATTTTGAATTATTTATTATCATCATCTATTAACAGCAATTGTCATTGACAAACTCTCAAAACAATTTGTCTCAACAACGAATGGAAATAAAAAAAAAAAAAATCAATGATTTCATTATTGTTGATGAAAAGTATGTACGCCACTTTATTCAATTGTTATGCTGTGGAACTGTGTCCTCCTTGCAATGTGGACACGGCTCTATGTTCATAATTACTGAATTATATGTTTATAATTATAAAGTTATATATTTATAATTTTTGAACTTCATATTCATAATTATTGAACTTTATATTCACAATTATTGAACTCTATATTCACAATTACAGAACTCTATGTTCATAATTACTGAATTATATGTTCATAATTATAAAGGTATATATTCATAATTTTTTAACTTCATATTCACAATTATTGAATCTCTATATTCATAATTACAGAACTATATGTTCACAACTCTATGTTCATAATTATAGAACTATATGTTCATAATTTTTGAACTATATATTCATAATTATGAACAGTTTTAGAATCATGTCCACCTTGCAATGTGGACACGGTTCCATAGCATAATTTGCCCACTTTATTGCTCTTATTACTTAAATTTAAAAATAAATTAGTAGCTACAACAAAAAATAATACATATGCATTTAATTAATTTAGAATTAGATGTCTCACAACACATGAAACATGTAGGGAAAAATTATCACTATAAAATATCAACATGTTCTTGTAAGATAAAAAGTTCATAGCACAACTAAGATCTCAGTCATATACACAACAAGACAAATCTAAAACTTCATACACCATAATCTCATTGCATGATGAATTCCTCTATGATGTCACCAATAACCCAATTGCACATGACACACTACCAATAACAGAAAAAAAAGGACATGTATTGAAGATGAAAACAATAACAATGTTACCCAAAAGAGAATTAGAAATTTAAATAAAAAAGAGTATTTAGTTAGACTATCGCTTTTAGACTTAGTACTTACATTAACGTTATTACAAAGTTGCAAACATTTATTTTGGTGACAGTTATATATAATCAATCTCTCATGTATTATCTTGCATTTATATACTTTAAATTACCGATTTAAATAAACAAATTCAATATTTATTTACTTATACATGAACATCTTCTATATAATATTGCATTGATATACTTTGAAATACTTATTTAAAAATAAGTATTGGGCATTATCTTATTCGCGCAAAACGCATAGAAAAACTAGTAAAATAATAAGGATAAAGATGAAAAAAAAGTTGGAAAGCTTCTAGTCTATTCTTGACAACACCAACTTATTAGCAAATTAATTAACTGAGTTAGTTTATGCTCAAGAGAGATGGTACAATTTTGGAACACATGAAAATTGAAATGATTAAACTTTGATAAATTACGTACAAAAAAGAATTTGACAATTCCAACATGCATGCATTTAACTTTTCAAGATAAGCTCACACTCCCACTAAAGGCTAAAAATCATCCACCACTTACGTTTGGTTCGCTAGAAAATATTTGAAGGGACATGAAATTGAAATTGCATGGAAAATAAATTCCAAATTAAGAAAATAGATTCCATTGTTTGGTTGGTGGAAACGAAATTACTGGGAATATGAATTCCATTGTTTGGTTGAGTTGAAATGGTAAAGAATAATAAGTATAATGACAAATATAACTCTACACAATAATAATAATAATAATAATAATAATAATAATAATAATAATAATAATAATAATAATAATAATAATAATAATAATAATAATAATAATAATAATAATAATACGAGTAATTAATAAAGAATGGTGAGGGTAAAGTTGTCATATTATTTTTCCATGGAAAACAAAATACCTAGAATGAGCTAGGAATTGATTTTCCTCATTCTTAAAGAAAATTTTTTCTAATAAAAAATATTTTTCATCCAACCAAACAACATTAAACATCATTTTCCTTCACAATGAGGAAAACATTTTCCATGAAAAATGTTTTCATCCAACCAAACACTCTCCAATTGAGTCCCGACTATTGCTTTCATGCTGTCATTGTGTTTTTTCAATATAAAATATTGTTTTTAGGGTGAATATATTCTAGTGATATAAATTCTTTAGGAGAATATCATTCTTTAAGAAAAATAGTTGATTTATAATTTTATTTATAATTTTGGGCATATATGCATACTAGTTAAATAAAGTGTATTGCACAATTAAATAAATGTCCAACAATAAAAATTATAAAATTACATTAACAATACAAATAGAGAACTACTATATATGATTTAACATACTATACAAAATAACTCTATAGTATATTAAGTAATGAAAGTCCTCATATTCAATAATTTACACTATCAAATACGGAGTAATTATCTATAGTTATACAATATTTTACTTTATTTTATTAAAACTTAAAGAAATAAAAGAGAAAAATAATAATATTTTTTAACCATCACAATTTTTGAATTAAAAGTTTTAGAACCATGCTAGAAGTCCCTACAAAAATCATTACATTTTTGCCTCTCCTTTATATTAGAATAATGTTCTTTAGATTTTGATGATTCTAACGAAATGGAAAGTATTTTAGGATCTCCAAAACTCTATTGTAATAACTCTGTTTAAGAGGATAATTTGTAAAGGCCAAAATAAGACAGTATATTCGTTCAAAATTCTATCCATCATATTTTGTCTAAATGATCCCATGAGCAGTAGATCTTGATGCAGTGATCTATTGGTCTCGGTTAGATGGTGAAAAGTCTAGAGGGGAGGGGGTGAATAGACTTTTCAAGCAATTTAAAATTTATAACACTTTATCAAAATAACTTCAAATAAATCAGATTAATGAAAATCAAACTTAGAGTGAACATCGAAATACATGTACGTAAAGTGCTATATTCAAAGATGAAGAATTAAATAGATATTTAACGCATGCAATACGTTAGAAATGTATATGAGTTGGGTGTGAGAGCAAATACCATGCATGCAATGTAAAATATATGTGAGAGCAGTAAGTAAATGAGAGAGAGAGAATTTTAAAGTGGTTCGACCAAACTCAGTCTACGTCCACTCTATTCCTATCTCTAGGAGGAATTCACTATATCAACCACCCATATAAAATAGTGAACAAACAAGTGCTAGTTCACCATTTTAGCATTTCTACAACCACGAGCATTTCGCACAAAGTTACACTCCTCAGTGTTTTCGCAAGCTCATCTGATTTTTATACTTTAAAGGATGTTTTCGTATTTTAATAAATAAGCTATTCCCAAAAATTTAGGAGCATATAATTCCATTTAGGTCCCCTGGAAACGGTTATTCCTTACGGAATAACTCATTTCTTGAAATAACTCAAATAAGGGAATAACTTTATTGATTTTTCTAAGTTGGAATTATAGATCCATGGGACCCTAAAGTTGGGAAGAAATTCAAACTTGTGTAAGACTAGTAACTTTACTGATTTTTCTAAGTTGGAATTATGGATCCATGGGACCCTAAAGTTTGGGAAGAAATTTCATAGTACACATTAATTCTACTACGTAAATAGGAGAAATTATATTGCCTTAGTTATTGTTTGGGAAAAGTCATTGTTGGTTTCGAACACACTATCAGATAAAACTCAAAGTAAAAAAGTTGGATCACATCCTCCAATGGTAGTGAGGATACTATACATTGATGGGGTATAAACAAAAATGTATTTTGAGAAGTGGTCTACAAAAATGACATAATAGCGAAATTCATCAATAGAGTTCTCAGTAGGTCCCCACACATCAGTATAAACAAGTTGCAAAGATTTAGTGCTAACAAGTGTATTTTTAGAAAAAGGCAGTTTATGACTTTTATGAACATTGCAGGAGGAACAGTAAAATTTTCGCAGAGATGACATGGAGACTGGAACATTACAGCGTTGCAACACAAGTTGCAACACCTTATTCAACGGGTGGCCAAGTTGTTGGTGCCACTGAGACAAACAAGGCAACTGCGTAGCATGAACTGTTTGGTGAGAGGCAACTGGTCCAAAATAGACACCATTAATGTTCACTCCCCGTAGCAGTGGAATCCCCGTTCGAAGTTCCTTGACCAGAAAATGAGAATCAAAGAATTCAACAGACACACGATTAGTCTTGCATAACTGGGAAATAGAAACTAAATTAGTGTGTAACTGTGGGACACGCAAGACATTATCTAGAGTGAGAACACTAGAAGGAGTGGGTATGACAGATTGGCCAATATGGGATATTTGTAAGGAATTACCGTCACCCAGGCGTATTTCATCTGATCCACTATACTCGGCGAAAGTCTGCAGAGGAGCGAGGCTTGGTGTCACATGGTGCGACGCCCCACTATTAAACATCCAGGGAGGAGAAGCCCTAGTCATTGAATTGGCTGTAGGAGATACATAGGATTGCACAGGAAGAACATCATGCTCCTTTTAAAATCGGGCTAGCTTGCGACACACCCTTGTTTCATGACCCGTAAGATAACAAAACTTACAGATGATACCTAAGCGATTGTGTTCCCCCCTTGTTGCCGATTAGAGCCATAATGATTGTTATTGTTGCGGGCCCTCCGGTTGGTGTTGGACTGGTGGTTGCGCCGCGGGGGTGACGAGGTGCGTTGAGTAACATTAGCAGTAGTAAAAAAGGACTGACGCAAAGCATCTGTGTCTGTCAATTGGCGTTCATGGTTAGTCAGGACATCTGCCAACTCGCCAAAAGAAAGATGCTTCTCACGAACGAGGATGGCCGATGTGATGGAACTATAATCCTCTCCTAGCTGAGTCAATACATAGACGATTAGATCTTCGTCAAATACGGGACACTGAGCCAATGCTAAATCATCAGCTATGGCTCGCATGTCATTGAGATAAGTGGTGATGGATCGAGACCCTCGCGGATTCCTCTTGACTTTGGCCTTGAGGGATATGATACGTCCTCGTGAGACACTGGCGTAACTAGCAACAAGACGTTGCCACGTATCATGGGTTGTCGTAGCCGAGGAGATAAGGGGTTGTATGGTGTCAATACAGCTCCCAAGTAGAGCACTGAAAATAACTTGGTCTTGACGATACCAAGCTAAATGAGCCGGGTTGACAGAAGTTTGAGCATGATTAGTGGATTTAGCTGGTTCCTTAGTTGTACCATCAACATAGCCAAAGAGATTAAACCCAACAAGTGTGGCATGAATTTGACGCTGCCACACCAGGAAATTCACGGTCGTGAGTCTAATTGGGAAGTGTGTTGGGGCATTTAATTGGATTATTGTGGTTGTAGTAGAGGAAGCCATTTGGAAGGGGAAGGAGAAAAAAAAAAACTTTGTAGGAGAAATTAGGCTCTTAATACCATAATAGATTATGAACTTAACTGATATTATTGATGTAAAACAATCAGCTTTAAATAGCATACAAGGAAGAGAAGATAGTAGGTAGTTAGCAGGTTGTTGTAACAACCAGTCTAATAATACTACATAAAAGGAATGCAACTAGAACTAATCATATAAAAAAGATGTCAGCCACACATATCCTTAACACGATCTGCAATGTGGTCCTTCACTGTGAATTTCATTCAATTGGGTCCCTCAAACCTTTAAAACGTAGTCGATTTGGTCTTTCAGTTAAATTTCTATTAAACTATGGTTAATACCATAGGCATAAGTGTAATTTCACAATGTCCTTAGTTACTCCATTCGCAATGTCCTTAGTTACAGATGGTGTCGGCGTGCGTCAACAACACTGGGATGTCACCGGAGAATTTCCTAGACTGTCTACCTTCCAAGTACCAGTCTTATGGCCAGTTGAGTCCTGGAACCTCATTTAGTAGTGAGGTTATGGATGATACACAATCCTTGAAGGCTTCCCGAGCTAAGCATTCATCTTCACCACCACGCGCGGCGGACAAGTGCGGTGATGAGAAGCAGGAAGATTCAGATCCAGAAGTTCTCGGCAATAATCCGGATTTCGAGTTCCAATTTGACCGTTCTGAGATTATGCTTCCTGCGGATGAGCTCTTCTCTAATGAAAAGCTGTTACCGCTTAAACTACCGACGATCCGGCTATATGGGCTACGTCGACTGCTGAGGCGGCGGGTATGGAGGTGAAGTTCTCAGATTGTCGAATGGTCCCCTTACTGTTCCAGATTCCAGTATGTGATCTCAAAAGATTTAGCAGAGAAACCATGGTAGACTTAGTTTTAATGAAAAATATTGAGTGGCATATCTAATCTGATAAAGATATTCCACAATGTTAGTAATGTTATATTTCCCATTTATTTATTATGTAACATTATAGTTGAAATAGTCCTGTAACTGATAGCTACTGTATAGGGGTAGTTAGATAGGACTTTAATCTCTTTAGTATCTCTATAACTTAGCGTAGTTTGAATTAACGATAATTAGTTTCACTCATCTGGTATCAGTAAGCTAGGTGATCCTACTCTCTCTCTCCCAAAACTATGTCGACAAACTCTAGCGAAAGAACGGTCACCGCCGCAACACCACCACCCCCCTCCACCCCAAACACCCTTGCCTCGGCTCACCATTTTATATCCATGAAGCTTACCACGAAAAATTTTCTCTTCTAGCGTACCCAACTCGTACCCTTTCTACGTGGACATGGCCTCCTTGGATTCGTCACCGGCGATACGCCATGTCCGCCGGCGACTCTTGAAACTCCGGCGTCTGGTGAAGCTGCTTCCGACGTCACGACCACGACAACGGCGAATCCGGTGCACGGCATATGGGTGCAACAGGATCAATCAATCCTGTCACTCCTCGTGTTTTCGATGGCCGATGAGGTGCTCTACCTTGCTGTTGGCCGCACGATGTCGCAAGAAGTCTGGACGTCGATCACGGCGGCGCTTGGTTCCTCAACTTGGGCGAGGTGTCTCAATCTCCTCGCTCAGTTCCAGTCGCTCAGGCAGGGCGATAGCACTCTCGCAGAATACCTCGGCCGAGCATAATTGTTGGTGGAGGATCTTGCGTTGGCCGATCGATCGGTCTCGCTTGATGAACAAAACCTCTGGGTTTTCCGAAGTCTCCGGCCAGAATTCCGGTCAATGGCGTCGTCCCTCGCGGCGTCCGGCGCACCAGTGTCGATACCTCAGCTCTCGGACTATCTCCAGGCCCAAGAGTTCATCTGGGCGGATGAGTTCTCCACTGCCGGAGGTCCATCAGGGCACACGACGATGGTTGTTGGTCACTGCTATGCACAAAACCAAGCGGCAGGCGGTGGTCCCCGGCACGCTGGTTCTGGACAGTGGCGAGGTCGGGGCGGCCGTGGACTGTGGCGGGCAAGGCAGAGGCTGTGGTAGTGGCGGTCCGAGGTGCCAAATCTGCCGCTCGCATGGGCATACCGCACTCCACTACTTCAAACGCTACGCCGGCGCACCGCAACCGCAGTCTCATGCTGCAGTTCCCGGCGAGGATGGTGCAGTCGTGGCGGACGCATGGTACCCGAACAGCGGGGCGTCGTCACACGCTACACCCGATCAGATGATGATGGCGCAATCTGATCCCTACTCCGGCGGTGATGTCCTCCGCGTCGGCAATGGATCAAGTTTGGGTATAACCAGTGTTGGCCATGCATCACTAAACTCTGTGTCTAGAACTTTAAAATTAAACAATATATTACATGTCCCCCGTCTTTCTTTACCATTATTATCGGTTAATCGCTTTGCAATTGACAATGATGTTTATTTTGAATTTCACCATGATCATTTTGTTGTGAAGGACTGTCACACCAAGGCGGTGCTCCTTAGTGGTCCTACCATGGGGGGTTTGTACAAGCTACCAATGTCTCGGCACATGTTGCGTTAATAACTGCTCGTGCGCCACCTGATATTTGGCATCGCAGGGTTGGACATCCGAATGAACGTGCCCAAAATCCGTGTCTTACAAAAATGCCCGGTCACTCAATCCAAATCAAGTGTGCCGCAGTTGTGTTCGTCGTGTCAACTCGGTAAATCGTCTCGATTCCCACTAGATAGGGTTTTTTCCTCTAACAATAATGTACTCGACTTGCTGTATACTGATATTTGGGGACCGGCACCCGTTGTTTCTGCCGGGGGTTTTAGATATTTTGTTCTTTTTGTAGACGACCACACACGTTTTTGCTGGTTTTACCCTTTGCGATTAAAATCAGATATTTATAAAACTTTTGAGTCTTTCCGTGTCAAGGTAGAACGCCAATTCTTGCGTTCTATCAAGTCCATACAGTTCGATCTCGGAGGCGAATATCGCCGTTTACACTCAATTTTTCAGTCTCTTGGCATTGTGCATAGGCAGTCTTGCGCCTATACGCATGAGCAGAATGGCCGAGTAGAGCGCTGGAATAGGCATATTGTCGAAACCGGGTTAGCTTTGCTCGCGCACAGCTCAGTCCCTATCAAACACTGGGATGCCGCGTTTGAAATAGCTTCCTATCTCATAAATTGTTTACCATCGTCTGCACTCAAAAATTTTGTCGGTCCATATGAGTCTGTCTATAACAAAACTCCACCATACACTTTCCTGTGCGTGTTTGGGTACAGATGTTACCCTTATCTACGGCCCTACAACCGCCATAAGATAGAGTATCGTTCTGCACCCTGTGTCTTCCTAGGCTATCCTACGTCTTATAGGGGGTAACGATGCATGGACCCAGTATCTGGGAAGACCTTTATCTGTCGCCATGTCAGGTTTGACGAAAGTGTGTTTCCCTATGCCACAGGTTCACACGAGCAAGGCGGGATTGCGAGCACTCCGTATGTCGTCCCTTGGGCGTCAAGTCCCATAATCTCGCGGTCACAAGTTGCACCGCTTAATGAGTTACCGCTGGCGGTCCAAGTGCCACCATTAGCAATACAACAGGAGCCGACCGACAAAGTGGTCCCACGGCGTAGGCCCCGAGTCCGGGGCCGAGCCATGGCACAACCCCAGGATCGGGGTCATGTCATGCGACTCTGACACATGACGTGAGGCACAGACGAGCCCTTTCAGGCTCTAACCGCCTCAACCGATCCGACCTGTTACACTTAGGCCGTAGCACACCCACAGTGGAGGGATGCTATGGATCAGGAATTTAATGCACTGCTGCATAATAATACATGGTGTCTCACCTCGGCCAAGCCTGGTATGAATGTAGTGGGCTGCAAGTGGGTCTATCGCACCAAACGGAAGGCCGATGGTGCCATAGAGCGTTACAAAGCTCGCTTAGTGGCAAAGGGATTCAATCAAGTCGCTGGTGAGGACTTCTTTGAAACCTACAGTCCAGTGGTCAAGCCAACCACGGTTCGCATATTGCTCGCCCTTGCTATATCTCAGGGCTGGACTATGCAACAACTGGATGTTCATAATGCTTTCTTAAATGGACATTTGGCAGAAACAGTCTATATGCGACAGCCGCCGGGGTATGAGGACTCAACCCATCCGGATTATGTCTGCCGTCTACAACAGTCTCTTTATGGTCTTAAACAGGCTCCACGTGCCTGGTTTAAGCGGTTACGTGATTTTCTTTTGACTACAGGTTTCGTGGCGTCTAAAACTAATGTCTCGCTTTTTTACTACACACGAGGCACGTCACGGGTTTACCTGCTTGTTTATGTGGACGATACCATCATGCTTGGCAACGACACATAACTACTGCTATCTCTCCTTAACCAGCTATCTACCACTTTCAAGATCCGAGACTTGGGCACTCCAACTTTCTTCCTCGGCATTGAAACTATTCCGGTGAAAGACAGTGTTCTACTTTCTCAGCGTCGTTACATGGCCAATATTTTGACTCGCGCGGGTATGACTGCAAACCTCTGTCCACTCCAGCTGCGGTCACACAAGCCATATCTCCGGTCACGAGCCCATATGAGAACCCTACTCAGTATCGTCGGTTAGCTGGGGGCCTACAGTATCTGACTATCACGCGTCCGGACCTATCGTACGCCGTCAACAGGCTCTGTCAGTTCATGCACACTCCGACTAATGAGCATTGGGGTTTGCTTAAACGGGTTCTTCGGTATGTGAAGGGCACAGAAGCATATGGTCTGAAGCTATCTTCATCACTGTCCTCCGACATCCATGCTTACTCGGACTCGGACTGGGCTGGGTGTCTGGTAAATCGCAAGTCCACCAGTGGTTAGGTCTTCCACCGAGGCTGAGTATAAGGGTCTAGCCGATTATGAATTGAAATCGTGTGCGCCTTGCATGGTGCACACGGTTGCACAGCATAACATTCCGCAAAATTCACAAGTCTTGTTTGAAGGAACAAATACGGCAAATTATATCGTGCACCGCGGTGCATAATTGATTATGCACCGCGCATCAAAACGACGTCGTTTTGTTTAATGAAAAGAAACGACATCCGTTTTCCACCGTTCTGCATTCTTCCTCAAAAAATAACTCTATTATTCAGTTTCATTTTGTACACACTGCAGTTTCAGTTCAACACAACTACAGTTTCAGTTCAACACAACTACAGTTTCATTTCGATATAACTACAGTTTCATTCGATATTTATAGACTCAAATATGTGAAAATGTTATTTAATTTTATTTTATATACACTATAGTTTTATTAAAACACAACTACATGATCCCAGCTTCATTTTGATATAATTACAGCTTCATTGTACAATATAAACTCAAATATGTAAAATGTTATTCAGTTTCATTTTATATACACTGTAGTTTCATTTCACCACAACTACAGTATCATTTTGCAATAACTGCAGTTTCATTTGATAATATAAAAATAATACGTGAGGCAATGTCGGTTTAGATATACTGTAGTATCAGTTGGTAATTAACATATAAAAAGATGCGCAATCCATTAATACTAACGGCGCGCCGCTTCTTTTCTAAAAAAAAAACGGCACCATTTTAATCGCGGTGCACGTGCATTGTGGTCCACGATATAACGACCCAACAAATACCGTCTCTGCATTAAACCCCACATAAGTTGAATGCCTTAGCATTTGGGTTTAAAGTATTAGGATTTCCACTAGATTGGCCCAAATTAGGCCCCTTAAGAATTTTAGAACTAGCATCTAAAAGGCAAATTATGATGTGGACATGAGTCCAAAACGGCGTCGTTTTATGGGAAAACGCGGCCTTCCAGTTAAAAAAACAAAATTTTGATTTTGTCTCGCCGTTATTCGTTTGTGGCATTATGAATGTACAGTTATGCAATTATGAATGTACAGTTATGCAATTATGAATGTAAGTTATGAAGTTATGAACACAGAGCTATGACATTATGAACTTACAATTATGAACATAGAGATCTAAAATTGTGAACATAGAGCTCTAAAATTGTGAACATAGAGTTTCGAAAATTATGAATTTACAGTTATTGAATTATGAATGTACAGTTACGGAATTATGAATGTACAGTTATGCAATTATGAACACAGAGCTCTGACATTATGAACTTACAATTATGAACACATATACTCCTATAACAAAGTGGTCTGAATGAAAAAAAAAAAAAAAAAAAAAAAAAAAGGTGGAAAGGAACGGTGCCTAACGGCACCGTTACCGTCTCCAGCATGCATGCTGGACACGGGTCCATAGCATAACGATTGCATCTAAAAATAGGCAAATTATTGTATGGACCATGATCTACACATTGCTTTGTAAATCATTAAAAAAAAATATTTTTTTAATATACTAAAAGTACTGAATGTACATTATACAAAATCAGAAAATGGGTCAAATTGTCTCCCTAAGTCAACGGGATAGTGCAGTTGGGTCCTCTAAGTAAAAAAAAGTTTCATTCAGATCTCCTAATTCAGAAAAAAATTGTTCAATTAAGTCTAAATTGACGTGTTTAGAAGGTCAATTCATCGTAAGTTTGACACGTGTTTTTTGAAGGAGACTATACAATAATCTTGAGGAAATTGATTACCAATCTTTGTGAATAGGAGGAGTTCACATCTGCAACAAGAGTTTTATCTAAAGGCAAGAGAGATCTTGCAGCACGAGGGAGTCGTGTTCTCAATTCCCTAGTTGTTACTCAAAGAGCAATGACAAAAGATCAAGTTTCGTACTTCCTTGTATAAGCTTCTATGTCTTATGTAATTAAAAATGCATAGCAAATTGAGCTTCATTCTAAGCTACCTAAGGCCTCATGGATTCAACGAAATAAACCATGCTAAAAATCTTGGTGTCTCAATTTTGTTGGTTTAAGTAATGAGCTCGGGAAGCAATGATAGTCGGTCGGAAGTTCCCGAGTAAGTAATGGGTAAGTGAAAGTCCAAAAGTTCCTCCGCCAAACAATAAATATGTTATTTATAGGGGTCAAGAGGGGATAAATGGCGGACACACGACATGCATGCCACGAGTTCCATATGCACTCGGAGGCCGCATAGAGGCATCCACGTGTTGTAAGATGCCTGAGCAACCAAAAGCCAAGTGTCATTGCTTATTTGTCCTTCAGGGTAGAAGTACACAATGGCTCGTGGATTATGGGTCTGTCTCTGGCCAGGTCGGAACTGGATAATATCAGATGGAATTGATCCTCATGGGATATATACCAAGCAAGTATATAGTCACGTGTCCGATGAATATTTCCCAATAAATTCTTAGTTTTCTCCTAAAAATTTGTTCTCATGTGGATAAGTTGTAGTCATAAAAACCAAGGGATCAACGGCCAGGATTGAAAATCAAGGCTAAAAAGTAAGAGTAGACTTGAAACGTATAATACTTTATAGCTAAAATGTACTCATACTTTTCTATGGACCCATAAAAAATAATTTAAAAAATGCCAAAACCTAATAGAAAAACTGAACTTTGTGCTAACATAAAAATCAAGAGATAGCAAGTCTAAAATCAATGACTAAATTTGAAAATCTCATTATAAATAACTAAAAGTGTTATCTTTTCTCTCCATTTTATGACCAATAAAACTCAATCTTTAATGGTGTTGTCTGTTGGGTGGGTCAAAAAGCTATTGTTTCTTGCCTTCCTATCAAATCTAAAACTGTAGTTTGAAAATTTTACAGAAATTGTAGTCGGAAACAAAGATCAAACTGAAGGCTCTCGTATTGATGTTGGCAAGTTTAGTTCCGATTCAAACTCACCAAGAGGGGCAAAGAAGGATTCAACCATGTCCTTCGTAACTTCTTCCAATCGCGGTGGATCCCACTGAAAATTTATTCCGAGATATCAATTAGGCATTCGCTAAGTATTCATTTCTAATTCGGGAAAATAAACGACGAGAGATCAATGCTGAAAATATTATGTAAAAAAACATGACAAATTGTGGCCGAGTAACCGTGGATCATTCAATACCTTTGGACTGAAATCCTTGTCGATCAATCTAGCACGAACACCCTGCATTAAATGGAGATAATGACATTATTGCAAGTTAATGCACGATCGTTCTAATAAACTTCATAACATTTAGGAGCGAGAGATAGAAGTACGTGCCTCACAGAAATCGCCAGACACCTGTTTTGAAATCCAGTTCAGGGATACGCGATATTCGCGTGCCAGGCACTGATCAAGTGATTGAAATCTCCCTTCTCTAATCTAAAGTTCGGCACCAAAACTTTATAATTTTGAATAATAGAAAAAAAAAATTTACAAAATAAAAATGAAAAGGAATAAAAGCTTACTGAATTCAAAGTGATTAAAAACGCGCGTCCTACTTTTAAAAAAAAAAAATCAGGTTCGACTCTCAGCAATAGCATTATTGTGGATATATAGTTATGAAATTGTGGATATATAGTTATGAAATTGTGGTTATATAGTTATGAATTTATGGATATTTAGTTCATTCATTGTGGATATTTAGTTCAATCATATATTGTGGATATTTAGTTCATTCATTCATTTATTGTGGATTTTTACTTCATTCATTCATTCATTGTGAATTTTTACTTCATTCATTCACTGTGGATATATAGTTATGAAATTGTGGATATATAGTTATGAAATTGTGGTTATATAGTTATGAATTTATGGATATTTAGTTCATTTATTGTGGATATTTAGTTCAATCATATATTGTGGATATTTAGTTCATTCATTGTGGATTTTTACTTCATTCATTCATTCATTGTGGATTTTTACTTCATTCATTCATTCGTTGTGGATTTTTACTTCATTCATTCACTGTGGATATACAGTTATGAAATTGTGGATATATAGTTATGAAATTGTGGTTATATAGTTATGAATTTCTGGATATATAAAAATGCTATTGCCGGGAATCGAACCTGATTTCTTTTTTAAGTGGGACGCGCGTTTTTTTAACCAAAACGGCGCTGTTTTGCAACCGTATGCACCTTGCAAGGTGCATTCGGTTGCACAGCATAATTTGCGCACCTATAGTGACCAAGCCTCCTCTAGCGCCCACCACATTACCGAGCTCCACTGCGCCCTTAGCACGCTCAAATCACTCGACATATCCATCATCATTAAAGTCAACATCAAAGTCTAAAAATCCAAAGCTCGGCTCATAATCAGAATTTGAACTCGGATCCGCTGAATGAAGTTCCAACGTGATCCTCGAACTGAGCAAGCCCTTCAAGTCCTAATAGACTAGTCGTTATAGACCTCAACAATGCCAACTGGTCCAATGTCTTTATGTGCAAGGTATGGCAAAATTCCCAAGTCTTGTTGGAAGGAATCGATACCGTCTCTGCATTAAATACGGATAGTTATGCTGTGCACCATGCATGGTGCATACAGATGTAAAAACGACGTCGTTTTATTAAAAATGCGCATCCCACTTAAAAAAAAATTAGTTTCGATTCTCCTCAACAGCATTATGTTGTTCATTCATTCTGGAATTTTAGTTCATAGATTCTGGAATTTTAGTTCATTGATTCTAGATTTTTAGTTCATTGATTCTGGATTTTTAGTTCATCGATTCTGGAATTTTAGTTCATCGATTCTGGAATTTTAGTTCATAGATTCTGGAATTTTAGTTCATCGATTCTGGAATTTTAGCTCATTGATTCTGGATATATAGTTTAAATTATGCACAATATAATGTTGTTGCTGGGAATCGAAATTGAATTTTTTTTTTTTAAGTGAGACGCGCGTTTTTAATAAAACGACGTCATTTTTGCATCCGTATGCACCACGGATGCACAACATAATTTGCCATTAAATACACAGAAGTTGAATGCCTTAGCATTTGGGTTTAAAGTAGTAAGATTGCAACTAGATTGGCCCAAATTTTGTATTGACAATAGTCAACACAATGCCAGTTGTTATATTATAGACCGCGGTGCATAATCGATTATGCACCGCGGCCCATATACGGCGCCGTTTCTTTAAGTAAAGAAACGGCCCGCCGTTAGAGTTAACGGAGTCCGTTTGTTTGGTGTATTAAACACCAACTGACACTACAGTATATCCAAACCGACACTGCAGTTATATCAAAATGATACTGTAGTTATAGTGAAATGAAACTGCAGTGTATATAAACTGAAACTGAATAACATTTCACATATTTGAGTGTATATTGTACAATGAAGCTGTAATTATATCAAAATGATCATGTAGTTGTGTTTTAATAAAACTATAGTGTATATAAAATAAAATTAAATAACATTTTCACATATTTGAGTCTATAAATATCGAATGAAACTATAGTTATATCGAAATGAAACTGTAGTTGTGTTCAACTAAAACTGCAGTGTGTACAAAATGACACTGAATAACAGAGTTACTTTTTGCAAAAGGGTGCGAAACGGCGGAAATAAACACTGTTAATTTTCATTTAAAAAAAAAAGACGCGCGGTGCATAATCGATTATGCACCGCGGTGCATAATATAATTTGCCACACAATGCTATGTGAATCATTAAAAAAAATACATTTTTAATATACTAAAAGTACTGAATGTATATACATTATACAAAATCAGAAAAATGGTCAAATTGGCTTCCCAAGTCAATCAGATAGTGCAATTGGGTTCTCTAAATAAAAAAAAAAATGAAAAAAAGGTTTCATTCAAATCGCCTAAATCGGACAAAAATGTTCAATTAAGTCCAATATGACTTGTTTAGAAGGTTAATTCATCGTAAGTTTGACATGTGTCTTTTTTTAAAGGAGACTACACAATAATCTTGAGGAAATTGGTTACCAATCTTTGTGAATATATAGGAGTTCATATCTGCAATAAGAGTTTCATCTAAAGGCAAGAGAGATCTTGCAGCACGAAGGAGTCGTGTTCTCAATTCCTAAGTCGATCGTTACACAAAGAGCAATGATAAGTGTTCAAGTTTCGTACTTGCTTGTATAAGCTTCTATGTCTTATGTAATTAAAAATGTATAGCGAATTGAGCTTCATTCTAGGCTAGCTAAGGCCCCATAGATTCAAACACGTCAAAATCTTGATTCTCAATTTTGTTTATGCATTTTAATCTATATGTTCTTTTTCACTTCATGATTTATTATCACATGTAATCAAATATTTGGGACTACTTAATTATCCTAATTGAGATAAAGCAAACATAGGGATATGGATAATGATACCGAGAGTCATCATAGTCTAAGGTAATTTAACTTGATTATTTTTAAAACAATATTTCATGACACAAACAATCTGCACAATACTTAATACTCACTGAAGTTCACATAATTGATCTAGGACTAAAATTTATTAATCTATAAATACCAAAGCCTAAGGTTTCTTCAAATTTCAAAGAAAATTATATGCTGGTTAGGCTTGGCTAGAGTATTGACAAATATGCTTTTTCAAAAGCTTCAGAGCATGTTCAGCATTTGAATAGTTGAATAGCTCTTTGTTGTCATGCAGAGATTTTATGTGAATTTCTTTATTTTTTTCTATTCCAACGTTTAAAAAGAAAGAATAAAATAAATAAATAAATCGGTAGATAAGAACTTTATCCTAAACAAATTTAAACGAATTGAAAATGCACCATATACATTAGTCAGGTTAAACACAAGAATACTCTTTCGTGAAGCAAAAACCTTTCAAGTAAAGCCGTCAAAATGGGCTTAGCCTGACGGACTAGTCCGTCCCGTCCCGCCAAAAAGACGAGGCGGGCTTTGAATTCTATGGCCCGTAATTTAATGGGTTTTTTAGTCCACCCCGCCAAAACGGCAGGCTTTTGATCAAATTTGTCGATGTTAGCGTTCAAGTTTGCATAGTAAAGTTTGTAATAAGTACGAAATGCCACCGCATTTTTGGTTCTTATTTCTCTTCTAAAGGTTGAGGCGTCCACATGCTGTAAGATGCCTAAGCGGCCCCGGGCCAAGTGCCGTTGCTTATTTGCCCTTTTGGGTAGAAGTACTCGAGCTCAGGGGAGTCATTACGAACTACAAGGTCGAGATCGAGCCCATGGTATTATACAATGGCTCATATACTAGATTATGGGTCTATATCTCTACTCGAGTCAGGTTGGAACCAAATAATGTTGGATGAGGTCAGGAATTGCTCCTCATGGCATACGGGATAAATACCAAGCATGTATACAGTCACGTGCCCAATGAATATTTCCCATCAAATTTTTAATTTTCTCTTAAGAACTTATTCTCATATGGACAAATTGTAGCCACAAAAACTAAGGGATCAACGGCCAAGATTGAAAATCAAGCCTCTTAGGTCTCCCTCTTAACCTTTCCGCCTAATTCTTCCAAAGAAAAACTAAACTTTGTGCTAACATAAAAAATCAAGAATTCAAGACATAGCAAGTCTAAAATCAATGACTAAATTTCAAAATCTCATTATAAATAACTAAAAGTGTATCTTTCCTCTCCAATTTATGACCAATAAAACTCAATCTTTAATGGTGTTGGCCTGTTGGGTGGGTCAAAAAGCTATTGTTTCTTGCCTTCCTATCAAATCTAAAACTGTAGTTTGAAAATTTTACAGAAATTGTAGTCGGAAACAGAGATCAAACTGAAGGCTCTCGTATTGATGTTGGCAAGTTTAGTTCCGAATCAAACTCACCCAGAGGGGCAAAGAAGGATTCAACCATGTCCTTCGTAACGTCCTCCAATCGTGGTGGATCCCACTGAAAATTTATTCCGAGATATCAATTAGGCATTCGCTAAGTATTCATTTCTAATTCAGGAAAATGAACGAGACGAGAGATCAATGCTGAAAATATTATGTAACTTATTGGCATTGCCATTTGTATGGACTGAGAAAACGTGGATATCATTCAATACCTTTGGACTGAAATCCTTGTCGATCAATCTAGCACGAACCCCCTGCATTAAATGGAGATAATGACATTGCAAGTTAACGCACGATCATTCTAATAAACTTCGTAACATTTAGGAGCCAGATATAGAAGTACGTGCCTCACAGAAATCACCAGACACCTGTTTCGAAATCCAGTTCAGGGATACGCGATATTCACGTGCCAGGCACTGATCAAGTGATTGAAATCTCCCTTCTCTAATCTAAAGTTCGGCACTGAAACTTTATAATTTTGAATTATAGAAAAAAATTTTACGAAATAAAAATGAAAAGGAATAAAAGCTTACTGAATTCAAAGTGACTTTCAAGCTTAACGGAGATGCTGCTTTTATCTTTTTAAGAGTTGTAGCACACCATTCATCGTATGACTCAGTTGTCTCGTTTTCCTGAATGAATCATTTTTGCACATTTCTATTTACCACAAAATGGATATTGGCTAAAAGAAGTGCAAGAAATTACAAAATGCTAACAAACCCGTATCCGAAGGGGCAGGGAATATGGACAAGAAGACAATAACCCAATAAGTTTCCTGAGAAGGACCGAACCCTTCTCATATGTTGAACATTTAAGCAATTAAAAAAATTTCTCTACATTTCATCTCTATAGTACAATTTCAGCCTTACCAGAGCTTCAATAATTTCCTCAACCGTGTCTGGACTAAAGCATTTATCAATCATTTCAAACCTGAAAAAATATAACAACCATGGAGTCATGGACATTGAAACATGTGCTCCATCTCAACTAAAAGCCTAAGCTGATAGTTGGATACACATTAATGGTTATATGCTCACAATGGACTTAAAGATGAAAAACAATCTCATAACACAGTTTAGTAGGGAAAATGGTCAAATAAGCCCTCGAACTTTAGCTGAAAAGTCAATTAGCCCCCTAAACTTCTTAAAGGTGCAATTACACCCATCAACAATTTATTTTGATGCAATGAAGCCCAAAAACCGGTTAATGAACTGCTATCACAAGTCATTAGGGTTCCGGCAACCCGCCAGTGAGATTCCGGCGAAAGGTATTCGCAGTCACTTTGTTGCCTGAAATTTCGCCGGAATCTCGCAGGCGGGTTGCTGGAACCCTAATGACTTGTGATAGCAGGTCATTAACCAGTTGTTGGGCTTCATTGCATGATTTGCATCAAAATAAATTGTTAATAAGGTGTAATTGCACCTTTAGAAAGTTTAGGGTGCTATTTGACTTTTCAACTAAAGTTCAAGGGGCCTATTTGACCCTTTACCCTAATTTAGTATAACCTATTAAAAATTTTAAATGATGAATGTGAACCAGTTCTAGTTAATATGTTTGTGAAGGGTATCAATGCAAACTTACTGCATTGGAGAAGAAATTCAAAGATTGAATAGACCGTGTGTAAAATTGGGATGCAAAAAGTCGAAAATATGTTTGGATGAATAGGTTGAAGCATGTTGAATTAAAGATAGGACATTACTTGTGAAGCACGCTTCTCCTATCTGGATAAACAAGGTCCCCATATTGAGCAAGAGAATTTTCAATAACAGAACGATCGTCTGTCATCAATTTACCAAGCCGTTCTTCAATCCAGGGAAGCCTCTGTAAGATGCGAATATCAGCAGTGCAATCTTTAAGAACATAAATTTCAGTAATATACAATGCACATAATGTAATACTAACTTCTTTTAATACATAGTGTGTTGCAAGACCGCAGGCAATCATTTCTACACCGTTAAGCTTTTCTCCCGTTAAAGCCAAATATTCACCTGCAAATGTAGGTGATGGCACCTAGAAACTTTATAACATAACCAAAGTAAATTTAAAATAAAATAGAATAGAAGTTGGAGATTGAACTGGAAAATATTTAGAAAATCATAGCGTAATTCCTCATCTAAGGTAGCTTATTAATCAGTTAAACCCGATATAGAAGATATTGATTGTTTTCCAAACATTACCTAAGTAGCCAGGAAGACGAGGAAGATAGTATGAGGCCCCACCATCAGGATGAAACCCTATTTGAGATTCTGGGGAAGAATAAATCTGTAATTATATTCAAAACATTCAAACATCATCAGAACCAAAATAATTAATAATCAAACAACAAAGAAATCTGCTACCATTTTACGGATCTAGGAAATGGTTACATACAGTTCTATCAGTCGCGACGCGAAACATTCCAGGAAGTGCAATACCTGCCCCACTTCCCATCGTGACACCATCTAAGATAGCAACCTGTAGAAATGATCCACAGAAGGATGAAGTATATAAAAAACAATACTTAACAGATCAAGAAGGGTATGAGCACGAAGATGCAAAGAAATACATATTATTGGTTAAGAGATTTTCTATTCTCCTATCCATCAAGTTGTTGAATTTTTACAGAACAAAATATTCAGCCAATCATGCTAGAAAAATTATACGATTCACATAGGCACTTAATATTGGCAGTACATATCAATGTAAGACAAAATAATGACATCACGACATAATAGAAAGCTGATAGAAGTTAAACTCTTCCATTTTTGAAGCTTCAGCAGGGAAACAAAGTCAAGTGTAAATGTCAAAAAATAAATATGAATCAAAAATACTCACATTCGGCTTCAGATATGTTCCTAAAAGGTAGACAAAATTATACAGTGTCTGGAAGAAAATTTTGCATTCCTCAACCTTCCCTGCAAAGAGATCATTGTTATAAAAGTGTTATGTATTCTTTAATAAGTACACTATTCTAAATTGTTAAGTATATGAAGAAGAAGTTCGTATTCTAGGTGAAGGAAGAAGAATAAAATTCTTAGACATCACAAAGAGAACTAAAAAAATCTAAACTTGAAAAGTTTAAGATTCTTTAAACAAATTCAAAAGCTGAAAATCCTTCGACTTAACAGTATTAACAGATAAAACGAGAAACAGAAACAAGAATTTCAGCCAAAAAGATCAGATACATTAAGTGTGCAAACTGCAAAGCAAACCTTCATTAATCAACTGATGAAGCGTAACAACATCAGCTCCAGAACAGAAAGCTCGATCATTCCCCTGTGGCAAATGTAAGTGAAAACATAAGACCATTTCCAACTTTCCCATTCAACACTATCCATTTAACATTTAAAACCAAAAACTAATGTTTAAGAAGAAGAAAAATGGCTCCTTTTTTTATGCCACATTGCCCTGTACTACCTTCATAACAACAAATCCAATTTCAGAGTTCTCCTCCCACGAGTTATACAATCTATTCAAGCGAGCCACCTTCAATCCAAGAAAACACCACTTTTAAGTTCATGTGCAGTATAGCATTACAGAACAACCCAGAAAGAGAGAGATCGTGTATCAAACCATAGAGCTAGTGAGAGAATTGAGTGCAGAAGGTCTATTGAGTATTGCTGCTCTTGATTTCGCCCTTCCTTCAACTAAAACCTATGATGAAAACCAAAAATATTTTTTAAAAATAAATAAATAAATAAAGAGTAACAACATTTCTGCATTTCAATAAATTTTATGTAATTTATGTATAAAAAAAAAATTGAAACTTTTTTTTTTTACTTTATGAGCCAACTACAGAAAAACAATATAAAACAAAACAAAAATCAGAAGTAATCTCAAAACACAAACAAGGGTTCATATGTAGACTTAAATGTATGCAAATGAGAGAGGACCTGGTCTTGAAGATAATCGTGTTGGGTGTAGCTCGGAAGAGCAGAAAAGCTTCTGTTTTGGTGAGAATAGAGAAATCCATGCCTTTGCTTAGAACATCGACTCAGTAATTGTAGAGTTTTCAATCCTATTCCTGGCATTCTCCCTCTCTCTCTCTCTCTCTCTCTCTCCCCCTATCTCTCTCGCGTCGCCGTGGGTGCGTTGCGGCTACTGAGCTTTTCAATGGCAGTCTAGTCTGCGCTTCCAATTTCTCCTGCGAAGTGCGAAATACTGAAGTTGGGGAATTTAGCTTATAATTGCAACTTAGCCCTTAAAACTTCAGAATTTAGGTGTTTGCCGCTATATTTTTAACAATTTATATTATAGTCGCTTGAACATGTGATAACTTTCAATGGCACCATCCACGGATTTTCATTAGACTTTTTTGAAATAAGGGTTGAATAGGCATCGAATTACACACGAAAATACAATTAGGTTATTGAACTCAAAAAATATGTAATTAGGTCTTTGAGCAATACAAGATAATACAATTAAATTTAAAGTGACTTGTTTTACTTGTTAATTTGATGACGTGAAGGTTATAATATTAAAATAATAAATATTTATTTTATTAAATAATATTAAATAACAAAATTATTATTAAAAAAATAAAAAAAAAATGACTCCGTCTCCTGTCGGAGATGAATCCGGCAGTTCAAAGACGAAGAGGGTATCTTCGTCTCCGGCATGGTCCCTTCGTCTCCAGGCTGTCGGAGACGAAGTCGTTTCCTTTTTTTATTTTGTTATTTAAAATTATTTAATAAAATAAAAATTTATTATTTTAATATCATAACATCCATGTCAGCAAATTAATTAACAAGTAAAACATGTCACTTTGGATTCAATTGCATCATTTTGTGTTGTTCAATGTTCAGGAACCCAATTGTATTTTTTTTTTAGTTCAATTGCCTAATTGCATTTTTGTGTATATTTCGATGGCCTATTTGGCTATTATTTCGAAATTTTTTTTGGTCTCATGACTCATATATATATATATATATATATATATATATATATATATATATATATATATATATATATACTAATAAGAGCCCAAGAGAGTTAGGCCTATAATGGGTAGAAAAAATGGCGGTCACAAATTTTAATCAAATGAATGGCTCAGATTGATTAAAAGATTGATCAGATTTAAATTTTACACTAAAATTTCCTAAAATACCCACACACCGTTACTAATTCCGTTAAAATTTTAAGAATTGACGTTAGTTCACCGTTAACTTACTCATTGATTTCAATAAAAAAAAAAAAAAAAAAAAAAAAAAAAAAAAAAAGATCTTAGGTTCGAACCTCATCCCAATCAAAGTTGGCATAATTAGTACTCTATTTTACTCTTATTAAATTATATAAATAATAATTTAGTAGTTACAACAAAAAATAATACATATGCATTTCTTTAATTTAGAATTATGTGTCCACAATGCCTTTATTGAAAAAAAATTATTCATTATCAATAAATTAAATAAGAGAAATAATTTTATTAGTTATATTGTCTTTATTTTTCTTCAATATAAAAATTCTTTATATTCAAATTTATTGATTGATTATATTCGCTACATTATCTTTACAATGTCTTTATTTAGTGAAAAAAAAAATTATTAATTATCAATAAATTAATTAAAAGAAATATTTTCATTAGTTATATTGTCTTTATTTTTCTCAAATGTAAAAATTTTTACATTCAAATTCATCAATTGATTATATTCACTACATTATCTATTATCTTTTTTGTGCACTATTTTTCTAATTAAATATCAAAGTTATAATACAAAATAATGCTATATATTTATTTACCAAGTATTTTATTAATACCATGAAAAAAATTTTAAAAATATAATTAATAAAGCCAACCATATTAACTACTTGAGAGATTTTGCGACAAAGAGAGTATTCAAATCACACAACAAATTGAAGTGAGAACTACCTCGCAATGTCCTTGTTTGACAATCAGCAGTTAGCGGTTAGCGTTAGCGGATTTGACCAGCGAATTTATTTAATTATTAACATTGGGTAGAAAAATGACCGCCAAATTATTAAATCAAATGAATGGTTCATATTGTTCAGGTTTTAATTTTTTTCTTTTAAGATTTTCTAATTTATCCATAATTATATGATTATCCATTTAACTTTTCCGTTAATTCACCGTTAGTCTAATTATAATATTAAAGTCTAATATAGAATTATAACTACACCATTAATCTAATTCTAATATTAAAGTCTTAATAGAACTTAACCACAAATCCTAATGTCGGAATCTCCTCAAACAATATTAGTATATATTTAATATTTTATGCCCTAATTTTTATTTGTTCTCCCTTATGTCCCGTATTTGGTTTCAACCATACCTATACAATTATTTTATTGACAATTATAATCAATATTGACTATATTATCTTGCATTTGTAAACTTAGTGGGTAGTATTTGGGAGAAGGGACCAAGGTTTGAACCTCGGCGGCGGCAGTGCGGGAATTATGTCCAAAGTGGGCAGATTCCTTGTGCGTATCAGCATTTGGCCCTGTCTGTTGAACCATTGAGTCACCGTGATTTACAACTTCCCACAATGCTCTGTCGGGTCGGAGTGTGGGGGGCCCTTGGGGTTGGGGACTCAACCTTTGGGCTTTGGGAGAAGAATTACCTATTTAAATATGCAAATTCAACCTTCAATTATCTATGCATGAATAATTTCAATATAATCCTGCCTTAATATACTTTAAAGTACTTATTTAAAAAAAAAAAAAAAAAAGAAGCATTGAGCATTATCCCAATCGCGCAATGCGCGTAAAAAACTAGTATATATATATATATATATATATATATATATATATATATATATATATATATATATATATATATATATATATATATATATATATATATATATATATATATATATATATATATATATATATATATATATATATATATATATATAGGGATGCACTCAGGTGCGAATAAGTGCTCAGGAGGGAAATGCGAACGAATCAGTGCGCGACACGTGTCCATATCGAATAACTTTAAAAAAAACGCGGTGGCATTTTCGTAAATAATTGAACATCGAAGTGCAAGTAAAATCACTTACAAGTGCACCTACTTTCACCTATAAGTGCATGTAATTTTGCCTTGTTAGCATTCACTTTCCTCAAACATTCATGCACATGAGTGTGCTTATAACTATATGTGCAACTATTTATAACTATAGGTGCAACTACTTATAACTATAGGTGCACCTACTTTCAGCTATAAGTGCATGTAATTTTGCCTTGTTAGCATTCACTTTCCGCAAACATTCATGCACCTGGGTGTGCTTATAACTATCTGTGCAACTATTTATAACTATAGGTGCAACTACTTATAACTATAGGTGCACCTACTTTCACCTATAAGTGCATGTAATTTTGCCTTGTTAACATTCATTGATCTGAGTTCAGCGGGTAGTAATACCCCTGAAAACCACTCGCAAACATTCATACACCTAGGTGCAACTACTTATAACTATGTGTGCAACTACTTAGAACTATAGATGCAACTACTTAGAACTATAGGTGCAACTAAGTATTGATGCTCAGTGTAAATTTTTACTTGCACCTATAATACATTTTACATGCACTTGTAATACATTTTACTTGCACTTCGATGTTCAATTATTTACGAAAATGCCACCGCGTTTTTTTAAAAAAAATCAGTGTTTCTCATCCATTAGATCTGGACACGTGGACGAACAGAATTCATTCCTATTTCGCGCCTGGGCGAAGCATTCGCACCTGAGTGCGATTATATATATATATATATATATATATATATATATATATATATATATATATATATATATATATATATATATATATATATATATATATAAGCGCTCATATGTGGTCATGTCATTAGGTGTGGTCGTGTGGTCGTATCTGTGTCGTTGAATCAGTTTAATCTAACGGCAGTGGTAATTCTGAGAATTTTCCCGCGTTTTGGTAAGTGGGGTGTTATGGTAATTACAGTGGCCATTTATAGCGGGCGGGTTCCAGAATACACCAACAATATTGACAACATACACCAATAGTGTAATAAAACACACCACAGTGAAACACACCAATGATGTATTCCCGTGTTATGGTAATTACAATGACCATGTATAGCGGTCGGCTTCCAGAATACACCAACAGTGTTGACAACATGCACCAATAGTGTAATAAAATACACAACAATGTGATTTCCTCTATTTCGGTGTTTTATGACTAGTTTACCCTTGCAGTTCGCTGGGTAGGAGAATGTGCGCGAAAATACTGAAAAAATCTTGATTAACATGATTCATTGGATCTATCTAATCTAATGGCCTATAATTGACCATATGACCACACCTAACAACATGACCACATGTGATCACTCCTATATATATATATATATATATATAGGCGGGTTCAGGTGCGGCAGTGTCTTACGGTGCGGTTATTTCTTACGGTGCGGCAACACCAATAGTTCACCAAATATGCACCATCAACGTTAGGAAATACACAACACAAAACAGAGTAAACAGAGCCCTGCATCACCAAACACACACCATTAGGTGTTAGTAAAAACACCATACACTGTTCGGAAATACACCATTGGGGGTGGTGAGTTATATGGTGTGTTTTTTTGAGTCTGTGGTGTATTTTGTGATGTTTTATTACATTTCATTGGGGTGTGTTTTTATTACACTGTTGGTGCATATTGTTAACACTGTTGGTGTATTCTGGAATTTGACCGCACCGCCGCACCGTAAGACCCCGCCGCATATGAGCGCTCTTCTATATATATATATATATATATATATATCAAACCACAATCTCTTTCTTTCAATTTATTTTGTTCTCATGATATATCTAATTGATGAATATATTGAATCTAACCAAGAATTTTAGACCCAACAAACTTTGTCCAAACCGGGAATGCCAATCTCGGAGTTAGCCTATGAGTGTTGGATTGGGTCAGTCCAATGATAAAGGGCCAGGTCAACACATAGGTTGGATAAATGGAGTCAACCGATAGACATTACAATAGTTATATATAAGTCGGGCCGGCATGTGGAGAGCTCTTAGGATTGGGGTTCAACCTTTTGGAAGAATAGTTATATACAAGTACACACTTTGCTTACGAAACGTTTGGATCGTGATTCGTGTGAGTGATTCTAAATGAGCCATTAAGTTTATTCTATCTACTAATCTATATAGTACTTATTATTGTACTCTCAAGAAAATATTACCCAATACAACAAATCTCTTTGTCTTATTCATATTTACATTTATAAGTATTTCGTTTTATAGTTATTTCAAGAAAGAAAATATTGCATGCACTCCCACTTCTTACTCCCAATTTATACTCCCTCTCACAAATCATTGATGTAGACATTTTTTTTTGGGACCCATATGATGAAAAGATCATATCATTGTTTGTCATGTTAGGGTAGGGGTGTAAACGAGCCGAGCCGAGTCCGAGCCTGGGTAGGCTCATGCTCGAGCTCGTTAATGATATCACTGCTCAAGCTCGTGAACTGATGCTCGAGCTCGAGCTCGACAATTGTCGAGCTGCTCGAGCTCGAGTTCAGGCTCGAATTCGAGCTCGAGCTCGAGTTCAGTCTCGAATTCGAGCTCGAGTTTAGGCTCGAATTTGAACTCGAAGTCTCTCTGTCCGTCTGCCGTCGATGAAGTCTGCGAGGCGAAACTTTGAGTTGAGTCGCGGCAGTTTGAAATTTTGGGAGAAACGAGATTATAAATCTTTATTCTTTAGGAAGTTTAGGGTTTTTGACTTTTGACGGTTTAAAATTGAAATTTCCCTCCCCTAATTATTATTTTTATATACTAAATATAATATATTATATTATATATTATATAATATACTATAAGGCTTGCGACTTGCGAGCGGCTCGTCGAACCGCGATCCTACAATACCTAAGCTCGGCTCGTGTTCGTTTAATCTACGAGCTGCTCGAGCTCAATCTGAGCTCGATTTTGACTGAGTTCAAGCCGAGCGTTGACCGAATCGCTCAGAGTGACTCGCGAGCGGCTCGGCTCATTTACACCCCTAGAGAGTACAAGTGAGGGAGTAGAATTTGGGAGTACATGTAGTAGAACTCTTTCAGGAATCAATTTCCTTCATCACTAATATATATATATATATATATATATATATATATATATATATATATATATATATATATAAAGAGAAAATATTTGATTCACCGTCGTTGTATAGGTGCTATACAACGGCGGTGAACCCGAACACGCCACCTCATTAAATTGTAAAATCAATTTTGACTGAACCCTTTTATGCAAATTACAATAATTTTAATATGGTATAATTATTATTATTTCTTTTATTAAAAATAATTATTATATTCAATCAATTAATTAAAACTTGACGGTAAATATGTTACCGGAAATAATAGTATTAGAATAACGCAGTGTAAAGGAGTGACAATAGTTATATTGCCAAGTGTTTTAGTACAAAATAGTCAACGTGTCCCTCCAAGCTGAGGGGAGCCCCTACTTATACAAAGCTGCTAACGGTAACAACATGAGGCATAAATGGGGAGCTAAGCCTTTAATTCTCTCTCATCAATGGTGACATCAATGGTGGCTTCAATGGCAGTAAAGGTGACACCAGTTGCAATTCTGCCCGTTGGAGTTTTGCCCATTGAGTTTCCATGTGGTGCCGGGTCAGATGCTGCTCATGATCCGGGTCGGGTGCCAGCACCATTATCCTGTCACCAGTCCCCCCTACTCCTGAGTCTACGGATGTGTTTGAGTTGACTAGGGAGTAAGACCGAATTTGCTTGATATCATGCAGAATCCCGGTTGATCTTGAGTATGTGATTTTATTTTACAAATCACATATGATTTTATTTTATTTTTTATGCTGGCCGAGACGGGCTTCGGCTTAGGCTGGCCGAAGTGCGTGCCTCCGGCCGATCGTGGCCAAGGCGTCGCCTCGACCGATTGTGGCCGAGGCGTGCGCCTCGACCGATCGTGGCCGGGGCGGGCTCCGGACTATTGTTCTTTTTTTTTTTTTTTAAAAGCCGAGACTGGTTTCGGCCGGCCGAGACGTGCGCCTCGGCCGAACTGTGGCCGAGGCGTGCACCTTGGCCACTTTCTGGCCGAGGCGTGTGCCTCAGCCTTGCCCTCTTTTCCTTTGTTTTTTTTTTTTTTGTCTTTTTTTCGAAGGCGTTCCGTGGATGACGAAAATGAACCTGCTTCAATAAACAACATGGGCGGACCATTTTTCCGAAGACGCTTCGTAAATGATGATTATGCTTCAATAAACAACATGGGCGGACCATGAATACAAGATATTATTCCAAAAGATTTCATAATACAAAGCGGGTGGACCGCGATTACCAAACACCAGTCCCAAATGACTACTAGAATATTAAGGAAAATACTTAATCAAATGTTCCGAGCTCCATACTCGATCGATCATCCTTGCAGATGGTGTGGACTTGTAGATCCTTTCTGCTAATCTTTTTGCATGCTTTAACGTAACAATTGCGAGCTGCTCGCTGGTCTTCTCTAACGACTCCTATCCCATTCGAAGTAGGGAACTTCATGCACAAGTGTTCCACCGACACTATGTCCTTGAGGTTCTCTAGTGCCGGCCTCCCCAATATGATGTTGTGCGCACAAGTGAGTCTTATCACGATGAATTCCACGTCAAGTTTGCGAATGTTAGGGCTCGTGCCTATCTCCACTGGTAAGACCACTGACCCCTCCATCTCCACTGAATCACCCGTAAATCCAGAGAGTGGGGTACGTACTTCTTTGAGCTGGTTCCTAGGTATCCCTAACTTTGAAGGCATCGTAATACAATACATTGACTGAGCTTCCCGTGTCGACTAAGATGCGGCGGACAATGACATCGTTGACGTCTACCTCAATCACCAGGGCGTCACGATGGGGTAACGGGCCCTCTAGGAGGTCATCATCAGAGAAGGTGATGGCCTCCTGTCTCTGTTTCTTTTCTCTCGGATGACTCACCACTTCTCCCACGTATAGCTGCAGGCTCCGCTTCTTTCTTTCCGCGGGCGTGTCGCCCCCTGCGGGTCCACCATAGATAAAGTGTATGGTGTGCTTCTTTTGTCGTCTGGGCGCCACCTCGGTTTCTTTCTCACTATCATTCTACTCAGATATTTGGTCGTATTCTCTTTTTTTGGCGTTCGAGGTGGATGGCTCGGTGCCATCCTCATTCCTCCAGACATTTTTTGGTGGATTGTGTTGCGGCTGTTGTTGCTCCTTGGATCGCTTGACGAAATGTCGGAAGTAGCCCTGCTAGATGAGTTCTTCTATTTGTCTCTTCAAAACGTGACACTCATCGGTATCGTGGCCGGCTTGCCTATGAAACCTGCAGTACTTTGTTTGGTCTGCCTTTGGGGAGACCTTCATGCACTCCTCAGGGAATTCTACCATTCCCATCTCCTCAGCTTGCCTTAGAATGACACTAACGAGATGGGTAAGAGGAGTTAAATTACGCAGGGGGACCAGGCGAAGTTGTTCATGGTTTAGGCCTTTCCCTGCGGTCGGGTGGTTCGAGAGTGGTGCCTGGCTGGGCGAACCAGCTTTCCCAGGCTTCCCACCTTTCCTACCATCCTCTTCGTCCTTCTTCTTCCTTTCGACGTCCTCTGCTTCGGCATAACGGCTAGCCGTCCTTATCAGATCTTCGTAAGAGAGGGGGTAGTGGGCGTTCAGCTGCTTGTGGAAATACCCTGATCTTAAGGCATGGATAAATATCGGGATCGCCGCCTTGGAGTCGAAGTCGTAGACATTATTGACTTCGTTCTTCCATTTTATCAGGAAGTCTTTGAGGCTCTCGCCTCTATCTTGCTTCACTACACAGAGGTGAGAGAAGGGTTTCTTACGTTGTATGCTACCGGAGAAGTATGTCAGGAAGCTCTTGGACAACTCCCCAAAGTTTTGGATCGACCCATCTGGGATGATATTGAACCAGTCTTGGGCCGCTCCATCCAGGGTGGACAAGAACGCTCGGCACATGATAGCGTCCCTAGCCCCGATCATTACCATAGAAGCCTTGTACCTCGTCATGTGGACACGTGGTTCAGTGGCCCCCGTGTACTCCTTGATGGCGGGCAACCTAAAGTCCCTCGGCAAAGGTACGTCCATGATGTTTGGGGAGAATGGTGCTGCCATCCGTACCTCTGGTTCCGGCGACTGCTCCCGTGCCTCCACCCTTCTTGCTAACTCCGCGATTCTTCTCTGCAGCCTCTCGACCAGGGCCGACTTGTCAGGGTGCCGGCACGGGGCCGGCTGCCGCTCCTCCATGTGTCGGCGTGGAGCTAGTTCATCGACGTTCCGTCTATCTGAGTGTCGACGCGGAGCTGGTTCCTCGACGTTCCGTCCATCCAAGTGTCGGTGTGGAACCCGTTCATCAGCGCGTCGCTTCTCCTAGTGTCGACGTAGGGCTGACTCATCAACGTGTCGGCGGGGGTCGGTTCCCGAGACTCGCCCACCTCCTCTGTGGGTGATCTCTCGGCTTCTCTGTTTTCGTGTTGGCGAGGGCCTCTGGTAGAGGACCCCTCGGCCCGTGATCCTAATCTTTGCCGCATGGGCGCCCTCTGTCCCAATCGTTCTGGTGTAGATTGGGAAGGGCCTGGTTGTTGTCTGGCCGGTCCACTTCTTTGGGTCTCTACCCCCAATTCCTGGGGCCGCGGCGGGGCACTTGACCTTGCAGTCCCACCGCCACCTGATTTAGCGTCGTCGTCACTGCTTGCTGGATGACATCGGCGGTCGCCTGGAAGTTCACGGCTTGGTTCGCCCCTCCATTGTTGAGTTGGTCTTGAAGGTCCCAGGGCCTCCCGTTGTTGAGCTGTTCTCGAAGGTCCCCTCCGCGATTGTTGGTGAGTTGGTCCCGGAGGTCACCTGAGGCATTGCCATTGTTCACGTTGTGGGAACCGTGGGAGCTGTGGGACACCATTCTTTCAAGCTTGCTGTTGAAAGAGGAATGAGTTGTGTGTGTCGTCGCCTGCTTGAGTGTGGGACTCAGGTTCTCGACGAGAGCACCAATGACAGTAAATATGTTACCGAAAATAATAGTATTAGAATAACGCAGTGTAAAGGAGTGACAATAGTTGTATTGCCAAGTGTTTTAGTACAAAATAGTCAACGTGTCCCTCTAAGCTGAGGGGAGCCCTTACTTATACAAAAGCTGCTAACGGTAACAACATGAGGCATAAATGGGGAGCTAAGCCTTTAATTCTCTCTCATCAATGGTGACATCAATGGTGGCTTCAATGATAGTAAAGGTGACACCCGTTGGAGTTTTGCCCGTTGGGTTTCCATGTGGTGCCAGGTCAAATATGGAGTCGGGTCAGATGCTGCTCATGATCCGGGTCGGGTACCAGCACCATTATCCTGTCAAAACTAAATAATAGTAATCAGATTTTTCAAATAATCATATATCTCTAAACTCCTGAATCGTGATTATGTATTCTCTCAATCTCTCTAAATCCATGAGCTCTTCTTTTTTGCAATGAATTTTTCTTTCGGTCTTCTTCCTCTAAAGGGACGAATTTTATTTTTTATTTTTTTATAAAAGAACATGAAGGAGTAGAACCCCGTGGAGAAAACACATAGAATAAACAAGATTGACCATAATGCTCTGGATGGTACTTTGAGTCCTAGTATGCAACGAAGGAACTCTGCTCCCTCCCTCCTTTGCTGGTCCAAACCAAAAGAGGGATGGGTCTCCTTAACAACAACAACAACAACAACAACAATAATAATAATAATAATAATAATAATAATAATAATAATCCAAACAAAACAATATACAAAGTAAAATTAAAATTAAAAAAATAAGAAGAAGACAAAGGTGACTCCCCTTTGTAAATGATGTGGGATCATTTTGATCCCACATTGAAAATGTCTGGAAAGAAGAGCTCTTGAGCTCCTCTATATAAGAGGAGCAATGCTCCTCTTACAAACATATATAATTGTTTGTCTATCAATTGGGCAAGTATATATTGAGAAGTCCAAAGGTTCTTTTTTTTTTTTATTTAATACTATTGACCCGACAAATTATGTTGTGGAACTGTGTCCACCTTGCAAGGTAGACACAGTTCAAAAATTGTTCATAATTATAAATATATAGTTTAAAAATTATGAACATATAGTTCTATAATTATGAACATAGTGTTGTGAACATAATTATGAACATATAGTTATGTAATTATGAATATAGAGATTCAATAATTGTGAATATGAAGTTCAAAAATTATGAATATATATCTTTATAATTATGAACATATAGTAAAGTAACTATAAACATAGAGTTTTGTAATTATGAATATAGAGTTCAATAATTATGAATATGAAGTTGAAAGATTATGAATATATAGCTTTAATAGTTTAGTAATTATGAACATAGTTTAGTTCCACAGCATACTAATTCGATTGACCTTGTTACATGTAAACTTTCTCAACCTATTGAAGTTCGACGTGTCAAAAGGCTCTTATTTAAGAAACATTTATCTTAATGACTTCCTATTTTAGTTTTTTACATTTTTTTTTTAAAAAAATTTAAATTTATTAGGGGGTTTGAAAAAGATTAACCCAAAATGTATATGAGTTGTTTTAGTTTTTAGCAGTTTGGAGCAAATTGCTAAGTTATTAAATAATACTTTTGATATTTTTTATTAAATATAAAATGTAAAACAAACGAATTTCTTAAAATTTTGACAAATTTGCCAAATAATTAAATTACGATAACAACAACAACAACAACAACAACAACAACAACAATAATAATAATAATAATAATAATAATAATAATTCAAACAAAACTATATACAAAATAAAATTAAAAAAAAAAAAAAAACAAATGAGAGTCACGGGTTCCCTTTGTAAATGATGTCCGATCATTTTGATCCTACATTGAAAATGTTTGAAAAGATAGAGCTCCTCTATATAAGAGGAGCAATGATCCTCTTTACAAACATAATTGCTTGCCCATCAATGTGGGCAAGTATTGAGAAGTCAAAATGTTCTTATTTAAGAAGCCTTAACTTTTTCTTTTTATTTTAGTTTTTATTTATTTTTTATTTATTTATTTTTTATTAGTGGGGGTTGTGAATGATTAATCCAAAATGCATGTGTTGTATTAGTTTTTAGTAGTTTGGAACAAATTACTGAGTTATTATATAATTTTTTTGATGTTTTGATTAAAGTTAAAATGACGAATTTGTTAAAATATTTGTGAATTTGTCAATAATAATAATAATAATAATAATAATAATAATAATAATAATAATAATGATAATAATAATAATAATAAAAATAATAATACAATCAAAATGATATACAAGCTAAAATTTAAAATAAAAAAATAAAAAAAAACAAAAAAAAAAAAAGAAAAAACAAAAGGGAGCCACGGGCTCCCCTTTGTAACTGATGTTGGATCATACATTGAAAATGTTTGGAAAGATGAGCTTTTGCATTGCTCCTCTTACAAACATATAAATATATAATTGCTTGCTTATCAATGTGAACAAGCATTGAGAAGTCCAAAAGCTCATTTTTTTTTTTAGTACTATTGACCCGTCAAATTATGCTGTGGAATCGTGTCCACCTAGAAAGGTAGACACGGTTCTAAAATTGTTCATAATTATGAATATATAGTTCAAAAATTATGAATATATATTTTTATAATTATGAACATAGTGTTGTGAACATAATTATGAACATATATGTATGTAATTATGAATATATAGATTCAATAATTGTGAATATGAAGTTCAAAAATTATGAATATATATCTTTATAATTATGAACATATAATTCAGTAACTATGAACATAGAATTCTATAATTATGAATATAGAGTTCAATAATTATGAATATGAAGTTCAAAGATTATGAATATTTAGCTTTATAATTATGAACATATAGTTAAGTCATTATTAACATAGAATTGTGTCCACCTTGCAAGGTGGACACGATTCCACAACATAACTATTCGATTCACCCTGTTACATGTAATATCTATTCATATAAACTTTCTCAACCTATTGAAGCTCATCATGTCAAAAGACTCTTATTTAAGAAACCTTATATCTTAATGACTTCTTATTTTAGTTTTTTTTTTTAATTTTTAAAATTATTAGGGGGTTTGGTAAAGATTAACCCAAAATGTATATGTGTTGTTTTAGTTTTTAGCAGTTTGGAGCAAATTGCTAAGTTATTAAATAATAGTTTTATTGTTTTGATTAAATATAAAATGTTAAACACGCGAATTTCTTAAAATTTTTACGAATTTGTCAAATAATCAAATTACAACAACAACAACAACAACAACATTTTGAAGCATGAGAATACATATGGTATAGTTTATTAGCATGTTACTACTTGTAAGTATGAGTTGCTTGTTAAGTTTATTGTGAAGTTTACATGTTGAAGTATCTAGGTTGTTAAGTCTTATGTTTTGAAGCATGTTTGTTGATATTATAAGTTGCAAGTATCTAGAAAGCATATGATAGCTCTAAAGTTATATATGAGATGAGTTTGTTGTTTATAAGAGTAATCAAATGTTTTCAAAGTATATCTATAGTACTTTACAGGGTTGAGTGTGGTTATACTTAGCTTCGTGCTAACGGGTGTTTTCCTATTTGTCTATGTGTTGCTTGCAAAACCCCTTTCAGGTGGGCCCAACAGTGAGAAGTGATCGAGTTAGATTAGTCTCGTAGTTTGAGATGTCTAAACTCTTATGATTATGTTGATGACTTTGTTATTCATGTTTTAGACTTATGATGAATTTAGACGATGATGATGTAGACTTTTAGGGTGACCTTTTCCCCCTTATGATTTTCAGTATTTTTTTTTTTATGGATGTTAGATATTTATTTTATTTCTAGTTCTACCCCTTAGCCTGTGCAATCACCACAGAGTGGTGGTTGTGGTGGTGACATTCCCACTAGTTATCTTTTTAGTTATTAATTCCGCTGTTTAGTTTATGATAATTATGGTTTAGATTGGTGTTTAAGAGTTAGAAAAGTGGGGTGTTACAACCACCGTCGGGCAGAGACCATCTCGCCCCCAGTGATCCGCTGGACCAGACCAACCAGGTTTTCGGGGCAAGATGGGCGCCCGTCGAGACGGAAACATGACGACTTCCATGAAAGGGAAAAATCAAAGGCCGGAAGGTGGTCGGCCGGGCGGACAAAGAAGAACTCCTCCTTCCAGCCCTTATGGGAGGAGACCAATTTGTCCAGGAATTTGCGACCATCCTAGGCACGTATTTGCATGAAGCCCGGGGAGACCAAACCAACAACCGTAAGGCGGAAGAGCTGCTGGAATAGAGGCAGGGTGGCTTCTACCCTAAGGCGATGGTAGTAGGTGAGGAAGGAGTCAGGACGCAGTAAGAGTTGGGTGTCAGCTGACTAGGCACTATACCGCAATACTGAAGAAGGATGGTAAGGAAGGGAAAAAGGGCACACGGAAGCCACAATGGACGGATTGATAATGGATCCCCACATACCCGCCACCGGGGGGATCTGTTATCAATCGATCACCCGGGCGGTGAGTCACAACTCACAACCATCGTGCCCAGCAATCGACGTGCATGCAAGAAATCCACCTCCTGAAGGGATGACCGCCTGCTGGCCGGCCAACCCATGTCATTGAATATGCCTGACTCCCGGTCAATGGGAGGATCAACCACGGCCACCGACGATCGTCCGCTGGCCCCCGCCGGAGCAGAGGTAGTGGCTGGAGGATTGGAGGTCCGGCCTTAATGATCGCCTTCGCTGGAGGAAGACGGCGAAGAAGAATTGGAAGAAGAAGACACGGGAGGAGCCGACGGAAGAAAATGGAAAGAAGTACCGGGAAAGAAGAGAAAACGAAGGCTCACATGAAAAGAAGCGACGGCCGGAGGACGACGAGATGAGGGAAGAACAGAGAATGCCGGGCGCCGGAATAAGGATGAGCCTGAGAATGGGGAAAGGTTCGAGTTTGGAGAGTGGGGAAAGCGAAGAAGGGAATGGAAGGAGGTAATGGTGGTATTTATAAGGTTGGGCGACCGGCGAGACCGGAGGGGGGCTTGCTTACGTAACGCTTGGTGTGACAGTTACAAAAAGACGCGTTTTGAAAGATTAACCAGTGGAGTTAGTGGGAACAGTCATAATCACACTCGTCGCGACCGTACCGCTTCCCAGAACCAGTCGGGGAAGGCGGGACCAGTTGGGGACAAAGTGGGAACCCGCTCGAATTATTGACAAGCTAGGCAGGACCGAGAAGCCAGGCATCCAAGGTGTTCGGAGGTCTCTGGTGTTTCTTTTACTTTTTCAGGCCAGCGCCCGGCTCGACCTAAAAAAGTGAGGGACTGGTGATAGATACCACAAAGTAGCCGGCCGGGTCGAGGCGCGGCTTGATACTTAGCAGGTGGAGAATCTCCAGCCCCCCCCCCCCCCACTCATCGTGTAAGGCGTCCTATGACAGCAACTATTCCTCCTCTAGCGACTAATCTCAGCAGTCGGCGTCCGCGGGAGGGCTCTCAGGCAAGATCTGGTCGGGCGACCAGCCTCGGTAGTCGGCATATCTCCAGCTGAATACCCTGCGGGATTCGGATAAACGACCAGGCTACGTGGGCAGCGTATCCCCGACCGCGCACTGCTCTGGAACCCAACCGGGCGACCAGGCTTCGCAGGCGGAGTGTCCTGGCCCAAGCGCGGGAGCCCCTGAAAGCATCCCCACGGCGGCCGGGGCGTTCCCAACCGGGTGCGTATCTAGAGACGGATATCAGCGGATTCTGCGGAGGCCATCTTCATTCATTTAAGTAGCTTCCTTAATTAGTCTAGACATTTTATGGTAATAAGTAGGCAACTACATCAGCCCTACGTCAGCCTTATCCCACCTTTAGATTTGGCTTTACGTCAACCCTACTTACCTTGTAAGAACCTCATACTCATGTATAAATATCCCCACGGGATCACCATGGACCGGATCGGCACTTTGAGGGCAAAAACCCAAGAGAAATAATATCACATTATTCTCTCTCTTTTTAAGATTTTATCTCTCGTTTTCATTATCTCGCACAGTCACGAAATCAAGCACATCCTTTCGGTAGTGTTGGCCAGCCGAGCGGCCATCAAGGCTGTGAAAACCAACAGATGGCAATTCATTTCTATAACTGAGTTGTTAGAGAACGAGCACATTTGCCTCATTTATGAAAATACTAAACAATGATAAATAAAATTTTCAAACTTATAGCACCGTATACGTACATCTAGACATTAGCTGTTAATTTGAGTAATTATTTGCACAGATTCAAACAATGATAACATCAAAATATATAAACAATCCAAACCATATCTTTAATTACACTATATAATATTTGATGTTCTAATTTAAATAATTATATATCGATTTATATATTCTTAATATATATATATATATATATATATATATATATATATATATATATATATATATATATATATATATAAAATAAAATCCTCCTATTTCATTTTCCCGCCCAAACTTTTGTAGTCAAATTAATTAAATATTTTATATTTTATTGGTCAAATAATTAATAAAGCTTATTTGGTAAGCAAATAATTAATTAGAAATATTAATACAATGAATTGATTAAGAATATCAATATAATGAATTGATTAGGGCATTTTCAAAAAAAAAAATTGATTAGGGCAATACCTTAAATAAATAAATAACTTTCTTTTTGAAAAATTTTACAAATTTATAATTCTCATATTTTTCACCTATAAATACAATGAGTTGATGACTACAAAAATTATAAGTCTTCATTTTATATTGCATCCTTTTTTTCCCACTAGGTCTTCAACCTTGATCATTTAGTTTAGCCGCGTTTTGAAATTAACGGTAGGTTTAGCATCCAAGTAGTTTGATTGGATTAGATACAATACGTTTTTCATGGTTGTATTGTCCAAATTTAACACTTTTTTCAGCGAAAAGCTATTCATATCATATGACTAGATTATGATTTATTATGAATATTTCTACGGTTACTCCAAGTCCATTTCATATATTGATTTTTTGCTTCTATTGAAATTTCATTATCATTGATGAAAGGCAACCCTCATGTGAATCTCACTTTGAGTGGTGCCTACTCCTGGCCGTTTAAAGGGATGCTGAGTGCTGACTCCTCTAATATCTCTCTTCATTTTTTTGCTATATGTATTTGTATTATCTTTGTTTCCTAACCCTAATATATTTCTATTCCTCAAATTTTACAGAATTTATATATGTACATATATGGTATATATATACGTTTTTATTATGTACAATATATGTATGTACTATTTTTTTTTTAATCCTACCTAAATATGTATATATTTTAATTATATAATAAATATAGATATACATAAATACGTTACTACTTATAAGATATGTACATATATGTTACTCATTTTTCCTAACCTAAATATATTCATAATTTCCATAATTCCATCACTTTCCTTCCATCTCTCTTGGTTAGACTTACATATATGTGTATGAAAACTTCCCGTATATATTTTCGTCCTTCCCTCACGTCTCTCTCCTTAAGAGCTATACTCTACCCAAATTCTCTCTCATCTCTATTCTATCATGTATCTCTTTCTTCTCTAGATAATTATATACACCAACATATACATAAACACGATCTTCCCCGCATTTTCTCTCTCTCAGTGTTGACTGGCTGTGTAGTTGGAGAAAGTAACGGTGGCTTATGTGTTGATGATGAAGATGATGATGACGACGAATTTTTATTGATGTAGCAATATCTATTTTTGTGATAAAAAAAATGAGGGATTATGATGACGAAATTTGTTGAGATGATTAGATAATGATGATATGATTAGAAGTTGTCAATGGCGTAGAGATGAAGTTGATGACGATGAAATGGTGACTAAGATGCTATTAAGAATTCATAAGAGTTTTGGGCTTCGAAGGTAAATTTTCATGTTCACTAAAATTACTTTTCCACAAATTTATATATATTTGTGATTGATTGTATGATATATATATATATATATATATATATATATATATATATATATATATATATATATATATAGATTTTGAATCCGGTGCATCCCCCCTTGCCAGGTGAGCTCGTGAGTCCTTTTTCTGGCCGTTGATTTTTTTAATTCAATGGTTCAGATTGAGTTGTTGTTATGTCCACGTGCGATTGATTTGATGAATATAGGGGCTGTTTTGTACTTTGCCATTGGGTTTAATTATGTTATGTATTTAATGTCGTCGGTTTTTGTGATTTGGTATTTTTGGTCTCATCATCTTTCCTCTCTGTCGCTTCGTAGAATAGGCAGTCTCCCGCTTCCTTCCATCCTCTGCCTTTTCATCGTCCATTGCACTCTCCCGCTTCCTTCTCAAAGGTTGTTGCTTGCGTTCATCACGGCTGGGTAGAGCGTCCGGCGGTCGAAGAGACTTCGGAGCAACTCGTTGGGTTCCATGGCAGGTATTCGTCTTCGCCCCCTTTTTTTTAGGTATGTTTGTTTCCGTTTTTTGATCAGTTTTGTTATCGATTGAAGGGGTTGGGGTTGATAATTCTCGGGTGTGTATTGTTCGTGTTTATTTTATGGGGTTTCTGTGTTTTTTTCTGTGGGGTTTTCGCCGGGATGTGGGGATTTTGACGGTGGCCGGATTCTGGTAGGTTCATGAGCAGAGGCGTGTGTAGCTACGGGTTAGGGTTTGGGTTCTGATTTATGTTTTTTTTTTAATTTTTATTTAAATATTGGGGGTTTTGGTATTTGAGGTTTCTGTAGTACTGTACTTAGAATATGAGTTTTGGGGTTGTTGCATCTGTGTGTGGGGGTGTTGTCCCATTTCCCAGATAGGATTAATTAGTATATTTGATTGTAGTATGCATAATTAGTATTTGGGTGGTTTCGGTCTGTTGTTGATTTGGGTGGGTTTGGCTGGATGTATGTGCGTAGAATTAATCCGGTTGGTGCGTTTGGCTGGCTGTTAGTCTGTATTAACTGGTTTGTGTATTCAGAGGCTTTAGTTTGTGCATATTGCGTATTCAGTCTGGTTTGCACATTGTTGGTGGATTCCTGGTTTGTGCATTGTTGTGTGTAACCCTATGCATGTTATGTGTTTTGGGAATTGGCATTACGATGTTTTTTTGTTTTTTTTTTTTTTATGTGTTTAGCTGTGGAATGGATTTTTTTTTTTTTTTTTTTTGGTGTTGGATTTAGTTCGAGGTCATTTTTTGTTTTGTATATGCGCTGCTGCGTGTTGCGTGTGCGCAATGTTGTTGATTGTTTTTGTTTCTTTTGGTGTAGGGGTAGGAAGCTGGATGTTTTTTATTACCATTTGCAGGTGATGGTGTTCCTGAGCCCGTTGGTGTAGCTGATCCGATGGCACCTTTGCCACATTCGGAAACAGTAGGAGTGGCCGAAGAACCCGATCGGCTGGCAACATTGCCACAACATGAAGCAGTTGAAGTGCCCCAAGCCCCCGATCACCCGGCGCCGTATGTGGGTGGGTCAATGCGTATCTCTGCCTCAGAGTGTGCTTGGTTTTTTAATGTAATGCTTGGTTTTGTAATGTAGTGCAGTGTGTTATTTAAATGTTCAATATTGTACAAATTGCATATCAATGATTCACCGTATTAGGTATACTTTGATTTATGATCCATTCTTGTGTAATTTAGGATGCGTTATACAGGCGATATGCGCATGCCTATATCCTCATACGCACTTTACACTGTAACTTTCATCAATACAGTGATATTAGTTGTACTCACCGTGCTTACCCTCCCACACTGTTCCAGTTCTTTAAAAAAATTCGACCAAACCATAAATTCAACATTATAACATTCTACGCACATACTATTTGCTGTCTACGCATCATCCCGCCATTCTATCGGTCAAACAAATAACCATGTACGCACCCACCTGAACACGAACACGCTACGCGCGTCAATGGACTACTACTTCGTCCAACAACCACACCCCCCTCCCACCCCACCGGGAAAAAAAACCCATTCTTTAGTATATGCACAGGCGGATTTAGTTAAATAATACCATGGTGTTTTTAGGGTAATTAGTATGTGCGTAGCTGGCGCGTGTTAGTGTGCATTTCCAGTCTGTGCGTGTGTGTATATAGATTGTGCGTAATACGCTTTCGGTACATAAACAATGCCAATTTTCCCTAAGAGCTATACAGGCGATATGCACAGGCCTATATCATCATACGCACTTTACACTGTAACTTTCATCAATACAGTGATATTAGTTGTACTCACCGTGCTTACCCTCCCACACTGTTCCAGTTCTTTAAAAAAATTCGACCAAACCATAAATTCAACATTATAACATTCTACGCACATACTATTTGCTATCTACGCATCATCCCGCCATCCTATCGGTTAAACAAATAACCATGTACGCACCCACCTAAACACGAACACGCTACGCGCGTCAATGGACTACTACTTCGTCCAACAACCACACCCCCTCCCACCCCCACCGGGGAAAAAGACCCATTCTTCAGTATATGCACAGACGGGGGGGCGTACAAACCAGTTTTTTCTTCAAGATCGCCCCAAGAGTGTTCTTTTTGTCTGAACTTCGTCGCACATCAAAGCCACTTATAGAGGCGTAGTTGTTGTAGAAGCAAATACCTTCTTCCAATGTTGAAAACAACTGCCCCAACACTGGTTTCATGGATTGGTCGCATTCCGGTAACCAAAACTGTGTCCCATTCGGTGATGAATCTATAACACACTGCTCCGCGTCAACTGCGTGTTCCATATGTAGTGCACTTGCCACAAAGGTTATAGTTAATGACGTTTTACGCTATAACCAGCCATACAAAAAAAAAAAAAAAAAAAAAAAAAAAAAAGACATATATATATAATGAGAAATGTTACCAGCTTATACGCACCTGCTCTTATTCTTTTACGCACCCACCCTAAAATTCTAGATTGGTTTATATGTTCAACATTCATTTCCCCTTCAAATCATTCTGAGTGGTGAACCTAACGCACTTACCGCACAGTACATTCTGCCCCCATCGTCAATAATTAATCTACCCTATATGCACATACAATAACCCGGACGCGCGATAAACATCACATAACTTATACTGCGCCCAACTATCGCCACCGCCCCATCACGCCATCCACCACACACCACCACACTTTGCGGATTAATCATTCAGTAAACAACATATGCACAAGCGAGAGTTCGGAAACGCACATACCTGTGGTGGGGGTCGCCGGAAAACTTTGGTGTTCACTCTACACTTACAGCCCTGAGTTTTCTCGTCAAAGCTTGTTCACGCCACGGTAAGTCCAGCAGCCTTTGTAAAGAGGAAAACCTATTAATTTCCTTTGAAGATATCAAGGCGTAGAATGCTTCACATTCCAATCATAAAATGTCCATAAATACACTTAATCATTCAATTACTATTATCTCCCTCTGTTTGGGAAATATCCTTAATTACCACCTAAATTCATTACAATCTCAGCCATTCATGGTAATAAGATCAATGGATATTAGGAGGGCTCATGGGCTCATCTAATATAGGGGTGCATCGGATTCGAAGCCTATATATATATATATATATATATATATATATATATATATATATATATATATATATATATATATATATTCATGAGTGTTTATATCTATCAAAATTATTTGTTACAAAAATGTATTGCTATGAACTATGTGTGATATTATATGAACTATAATATTTAAGTGATCATGTGAATTTATCGATAAATTTCATTGTTGTGTGTGGTGATTCTCGAAATATAGAGAATGAGCTTTGACGTGTCGAACCCTGTGTGTGTCGAGCCCTGTGTACATATGTTTTAGTCCAGTAAAGAAAAAGTATAACTCCACATCTGTTTTGGAAAAGTATAAAATTATATGAGTTCTGAAAATATAAAAATCCAAGCCTATATTTTACAAGTGATTCTTATTTAGTTTATGCTAATTTTTGTCTACATCCTATTTTGTTTGCAAATTATTTTTACAGGTGAACATGAATATAGGAATTCGAGATGAATTCAAGTTGTGAAGGAATTAAGTCTATCTAAGAATATACATGATGAAGATTTGTTATTTTGAGGATTATACAGTTGTGTAGAAATTTTAACTTTATTGTGTTGTTGAATTTGTATTGTTTATTTGTAAGTTGTAATTTTTAGCCTTAGCACTTAGGTTGTTGGTTGCGTAAGTGTGGTGGTAACACCCATTTATTTTGGTTAGTAAATGCTTCTGCTATGATTTTAATTAATTTTCAATTGAGAAAAACAATTATTGTAAGGAAATTTTTGAATATGAAAATTGGGGTGTTACATTAACATCTTTTCATTTTTTTTTCAATTTTAAATTCATAATAACAAAAATTTTCTGTGCAACAAACGGGTAAAAAACTATATTTTTTAAAATTAAATTTGATAAATATCATAAATTAATTAGTACAATATCATTTATGTTTATAAGAATCTATGTATAATTACAAGCAAAATTTTCTTATCTAAATTTTTCTCTCAAAACTTAGGGTCATTTATATAATATTCATGTATTAATTAATTATGAAAAGGATAATATGATAGTATAAACTAATTAATTATGGAATATTCCTTTTAATTTACTTGCATAGTGAATTAACGTGCATAGTTCATATATTATATATAAAAGTAGGTATAGATTATGGATATTGACTAATTAATTATGGAAAGAATATTATGGTAATATAAACTAATTAATTATGAATTATTTATTTTAATTAACTTGCATAGTGAATTAACGTGCATACTGCATATTATGAGTTTTAATTTTATATCCAATTCTTTATCATAATATTTTTTTTAATTTTATTGTGATGAAGATTGTATTTATGAGTTTAGACATTAGATGAATTAACAACTATCATATTCTTTTTAATTTTATTGTGATGAAGATTATACATATGAGTCATGAGTTTAGACATTGGACAAATTAACATGGATGTTAGTAAAGGATGTGGCAACACCTAACTTGCCCCAATTAATATATAGATTAATAGATTAATTAGTCTTGGTGTAATCAGAATTATTGATAAATGAGAATATAGATTTTCTTTTGTAGTTTAACTACTGATGTAGTTTACTAAGATGTTTGTAATAATTTTTTATTTTAATACGGTGTATTAAAAGTTTATTATTTTAGCTAATTACTCATTTTAAATATCAAATCTTATTTAATTGATAGTATATTTTTAGAAATCAATAAAATAATAGCACTTTTTTTCAATACTGACTTTATTACAATGTAGTATTATACTTTCTCAACCTACTGAAACACAAAGAGCCAATACGCCTCCACTGAGGCTCGAACTCACAACCTTCAAAATGAAAATCTAACTCAGGTACCATTAGACCATATAATCCTGGTATTACATAACTAAACTTTGAAATGCATAAAGGTTACATATCGATCGTATTTACACATGACACTTATTTACACTAATAGTTGTTAGTATTATAAAATCATTCAACATAGAAATATTAAAAACATTTGTTATTAATAATTAACTAATTAATATGTATTAAAAAGAATCATTGACTGAGAATAAAAATGGCATGAAAAGTAGATCAATTTGAAAAGAAAATGATAATTAATATTTGAACAAAAATGGCACATAATATATTACTGGAAATAAATAAATAAATAAATAAATAAATATATATATATATATATATATATATATATATATATATATATATATATATGTTATTAATAATTAACTAATTAATATGTATTAAAAAAATCATTGACTGAGAGTAAAAATGGCATGCAAATTTTACCAATTGAAAAATAAAATGATAATTAATATTTGATTAAAAACGGCATGGAATATATAAATTTTGAATATATATATGGGTAATTATATTAATAATTATAGTATAAATTAATTGATATGTATTAAAAAAAATATTTAACTGAGAATAAAAATGACATGAAAATTAGACCAATTAGAAAATGAAATAATTAATAATACTTGATTAAAAATTAAAAATGATCCCAAATTGACTCAAATGAAAAAGAAAATGGTCAGACCGTCCAAACAATAATATAAGTAAACTGAAAAAAAAATTGTTAATTAGAAAAATAATAATTGACTGAGATTGAAGATATCATGAAATGTATAAATTGTGGTATAATATTTTAAGAAAAAAAGGATCTTTATATTAACCATGTCGAAAAGGAAATGGATTAACTACAGTATATGTAAATTCGAAAAACTATGTGTTATTAAAAATTTAGTGGAAATATTAAAAAATTATTATTATTAACTAACTAATTAATATGTATTAAAAACAATTATTGACTGAGAATAAAAAAATTACATGCAAATTAGGCCAATTGAAAAAAGAAATAATAATTAATACTTGATTAAAAATGACACGTAATCCTTTTAAAAAATGGCACGAGATATATAATTTCTAAATATATAATGATAATTATATTAATAATTATATTATAAATTAATTGATATGTATTAAAAAATATTTGACTGAGAATATAAATGGCATGAAAGTTAGGCTAATTGGAAAATGAAAAGATTATTAATACTTGATTAAAAATTAAAAATAATCTCAAATGAAAAAATAAAAATAATAACAAGTCCGCCCAAACAATAGTATATGTAAATTGAAAAAGAAATATGTTAATTTAAAAAATAATTTACTGAGATATCTAAATCATGGTATAATTTTATTTTATTTTATTTTATTTTTTAAAAAAAGATATCCAAATTAACAATGTCGAAAAGAAAACGGATTAAAATAGTATAGGTAAATTGAAAAAAGGTATTTGTTATTAATAATTTACTGGAATTAAAAAATATATATTAATAATTATCTAATTAATATGTATTAAAAAATTATTGCCTGGTAATAAAAATTACATGAAAATTAGGCCAATTGAAAAAGAAAATGATAATTAATACTTGATTAAAATGGATCAGAATATATTACTGGAAATAAAGAAATATGTTATTAATAAATAATTAATTAATTTATCTATACATCTAGGACTTATATTTTAAATTTTTTATTATTAAAATTTTGAATTATGTAACATTTTGACTAGGAGTTGACGGGGAATGGAGAACCCCCGTCCACGCCTAATTCTCTGCAGAGACGGGGATGAGGAATATTTCAAATTTCACGCCGGGGACGGGGACGAGATCGGGATGGGAATGGGGTCGCAGGGACGGGGATGGGGAGTATATTCCCTGCCTCGCCTCGCCCCGTCCCGTTGCCATCCCAGAATATGTACTTAAAAATAGAAAATGATTACCAAATTCTAAGAATAAGTAACCATTATAATTGTGAGAATAATGGAAACAAATTCTGCGTAATAAATGAGAAAATTCTTTTGAAATTTTGCGTAATTTTATAAGAAAATAATAATTTATTAATTATTATTTACACCAATCTATACTATTAATAAAAGACAAAATTCCTTAGGGTTGGGGTTCACCATTTTTGGAAGAATAAAAGACAAATTATCCTCTTCAAATTTTCCGTCCAAACTAATAAAGAATATTAATTAATTCGTAAAAAAATTAATAAAGCTTAATTGGTAACAAAATTTTATATGAAAATTAACTAATATCTGAATTGTTACCCCAAATTAAAGTCAATATATACTTAAAAATGAAAAATAGTTAACAAATTCTGTGAATAATTAAACTATTATAATTGTGAGAATAATTAAAACAAATTCTACGTAATAAATGGAAAAATTCATTGAAAATATAGTACTACCATCATCATTCAACTCGGGACGAATTAGATCTCACAACTCGAGGTAAAAGAATTATACTACCATCATCATTCACAGGCGGAGCTAGGTATATGATTCAAAACTATCAAGATGCAATGGCAATATGCAGGCACATCGGTTATCCTCATTTGTTCATAACATTCACATGCAACCCGAAGTGGCCTGAGATTGAGCGGTATGCTGCACAACGTGGGCTTAAAGCAGAGGATAGACCCGATATTATTTGTCGCGTGTTTAAGTTGAAACTTGATGCTATGATTGAAGAGATCAAGACAGAAAAGTTGTTTGACAACATATGGAGGTATTTGATTATCATACATACTTTAATGTGCCCTAATTAAATCTAAATTCCATGTATAAAATTAATTTTTTTTTATTTTAATTTTCTGCACAGTTATCTATACAATTGAATTTCAAAAATGATGACTCCCTCACGCGCACATATTGCTATTTGCCAAAAGAATGAATCGGGCACATTCTGCACCAGAAGTTGATGCCTTGATTTCTGCTGAGATTCCAGACCCAGATGCTGACAATGAGTACAATGACGCAGTTAGCGAATTTATGTTGCACGAACCATGCAGACAACTCCAGAAGAATTCACCATGCATGGTAAATGGTAAATGTTCAAAGTATTTCCCCAAAAAATATGTTAGTCAGACGATTCTGGATAAAGATGGTTACCTAATCTACAGAAGGCGTGACAATGGACGCACAAAATAATATTGAAGTGTGGACCTGATCCAATTGCAATTATAGTTGAAAGCATCTTCCCGACCGCGAAGTATGGAATGCTAGAAGAGTTGCACCTAGAAGGACAAGCGATCCTCTCACCGACTTTAGATGTTGTTTATCAAATTAATCAGTATATGTGTGACATGAACACTGCAAAAGGTCGGACGTATTAAAACTGTGACTCTTTATGTAAGGCAGAATCAGATAGATGGTGATAATCTCTCACAAGTACACACTCCTGAATTTTTAAATAGATTGAGATTGTCTAGACTTCCTAATCATTCATTGACAATAAAGGTTGGTGCACCTGTTATGTTACTGCGAAACATAGACCACTCTCTTGGTCTTTGCAACGGTACGCGCCTCATCGTTACAATTGACAAATCATATTGTCGAAGCAATAATAGTTAATGGAACGCAGCAAGGAAACAAAGTTCTTATACCACGAATGTCTGTCACCCGTTCTGATATGAGATTACCGTTCATGTTTCAGCGTAAACAATTCTCGTTGATATATACTAGCATATGCAATGACTATCAACAAAAGCCAGGGTCAAACACTAACTCACGTTGACTTATTGTTGAAAAAATCAATCTTTAATCATGGTCAATTGTACGTGGCTTTTTCCCGAGTCACTCATCCTGATGGCCTTAAGGTTTTAGCTCTAGACGAGGATGGACAAACTTTTGTTACTACTACTAATATCGTCTACAAAGAGGTTTTCAACAGTGTCTAATTCAAAAGAGTTATATTATGTATTCTTTTTGCACAAATATAACAAAAATGTTATATATCTACATATTACATATATATTCCGTTACAAAAATTTCTATAGCTAAATTACTACACATAAAGATAATGAGACCAATTAATTCAATTTTGAAACATTCATATAAACCTTAGTTCAACGTTAAAATTTACACTATCGAATATGAAGCAAATTATAATTCATATATTATAACGAATACATTTCGTGCATCGCACGGGTGCAAATACTAGTCTATCTATATATCTATCTATATATCTATATATCTATATATATATATATATCTATATATATAAAAGTAAAATCCTCCAAACCAATTCCCCCCCCCCCCCCCCCCCCCAAAACTTAGGGTTATTTATGTAAATTCATATATATTCTGTTTATGGAAATAATAATTATAGATATAAAAATTTATATATATAGTCATTTATATATACGTGTGATATTATATATATTAGATGTATATATTGATAGTAAATTTATATATATAGTCATTTATATGTACGTGTGATATTATATATATATATTAGATGTATATATTGATAGTAATAATATATAAATTAGGTAGTAAAAGAATAATTAAATAATTAAGTATAGTAAATATTCTGTGTGATATATATATATATATATATATATATATATATATATATATAGACATTATATACAATTAATATTTAATTTAATCTATATATACTAATAACAATAATAATTTTATTACCTTATTACTTACTTTACTTTCTATATTTTTTAAATAAATTATTTTAGACTTTCCTTTCGAATTACTATTTTCACCTATAAATACAAATTTTTAGACTTTGGCATTCATTCATCTTCCCCCACACTACTGGTTTTTCATGATTTTCAATATATTCCTACGTTTTCTTCAATCCTAGCAAAACTCATTCACTTAATCTCTACTTCAGGTAATTGTTTCTACTCTCCAAATTCTTTTGTTTAAATCTAAGTTTGTTGAGATTGATGATGATGATCAATGAATAATATGCTTTGCTTATTATTATTATTGGATTTATTTGATTCACATGCAGGTTTCTTATCAAGGTGGTTAGGATGCTATTAAGGTTGATAGAAAGTTTGCCTTCGAGGGTAAGATTTTATATTCACCAAAATTATTATTTTCCCCGAGTACTGTATGTATTGATATTATATGTGATATTATATGATATATGTTATTCATGTGAACACAAGTACATTTATCAATAAATTGTAATATTGTGAGTGGTGATTCTCGAAATATCGAGAATGAGTTTCGATTTGTAGAACTCGTGCGTTATGTAAATACTTGGCTTGAAATTTTTGGTGTTGTATACATAGTAGTATTGTGAAATTGTATTAATACTGGATTATTGACTATAATTATATTTTGGACAAATCATGTGGAGAAAATTGTATTTCTTTCTCTTTTTTTTTGAAAAATGTATTTGGAGAAAATTATATATTCTGGAGAAAATTGTATTTTTGTGGAGAAAGTGTTTATTTGTGGAGAAATAATGAAAATTTGAGAAAATAATATATTGTGTGGTGTCCAAGTAAGAGTGAGTACTGTTTACTTGGACTATTTACTACTCATTGGGCTTGGAATTACATGAGAGTGTATCATATAAGTTATGATTCAGTTTCCAAATTGTTTGAGTGGTAGTAGGTAGGAAAACCTAACTACTTGGATCATATATTATCCACTGGCTTGGAATCTTCTAGGGTGTGCACATAGGTTTTAGTCCAGTTTCAAAGTGGATTTCAAAAAGTTTGGTTACTTCTCCATAAATAACTATTTATTCTCCATACAAAAACATATAGGGAAAATTGTAAAAAATGCCCCTTTATAATATGCCAATTATCAATGTCACCCCTGAATTATGAGTGGTGTAAATGTTGCCCCTCAATTATCAAAATGGTGCACATATAGCCCCTCCCGTAATGGATATGTGGTTCCCCACCGCTGTACATCGCAGGTATTTCCAATCGAGGGAGGGAAAAACAACTAAATTACATATTTACTCCAACTTAACAGTGTCGTACACTAACGAGGAACCACATGTCCGTTACGGGAGGGGCTATATGTGCACCGTTTTGATAATTGAGGGGCAACATTTACACCACTCATAATTCAGGGGTGACATTGATAATTGGCATATTATAGATGGGCATTTTTTACAATTTTCCCAAATATATAACTCCACATGTATTTTGGAAAAGTATGAAATTATATGAGTTTTGAAAATATAAAAAATTCAAACTATTGTTTTACAGGGTGAAGTGAAACTTACTTAGCTTATACTAATTTTTGTCTACATTCTGTTTTTGTGTAAAATTATTTATACAGGTGAACATGGATAGGAATTCAGGATGAACAAGTTGAGAAGGAATAAAGTTTAATTATTTGTTATTTTGAGGAAAATATTGTTGTATAGTAATTTCACTTTTAAGTACTAAGTTGATTTTGAGATATTATTTGATGTTGTAAATTTAGCATAATTACCATAAATAATATTTAATAATTGAAAAATTCTATTAGGCAATTAAAATTAGCATTATAAAATCTTTTGTACTATGGATACATTATTTTGGTTTAATAATATTATATCTTATTCATAAAAAATCAAAGTAATACTTTTACTACTATTGAATATTGATTGACTAAAAATAATCTTAATTATTATTATGGCAATTAATAGGTATTTAGCTTTAAAAAGTCTTCAAATATATGAATTATACAACCATAGAATCAATTAGTAGGATAATTATATTAGGTAATCTAATTAATAATTTACTTTTTAAATTATATCCCCTTTTCAATAATGAATATAATATAAGATTTCTTCCGTGGAAATATTTATGGCAATTTTATTAAATTATAATTAATAAAATATGAAATATAATTAAGAAAATGAAATTATAAAATTAACAAAACATGAATATTTATAATTTTTAAAGAATATACATACATACACTTTTTTTTAGATAAAAATACATACATACACTTATGCACTATACTAATAATAATACAAAATTTAAATGTTACTTTTTAAAAAAAAAATTCTAAATGTAATTTTTAATTATGAATGGATGAGTGCATATAATAGTGTTTATTTCAGTTTGTTTTAGAGAATAAGGTTACATGCTTTATATACACAAAGAATAGCTAAATGATAGGAAACTAACATAGAAATCATAATAATGCTAACCGCTCAATAAAATCTATCAATATAAATTATAATTAATGAAATTATATTATATAATTTTCCTATATATATATTAATAAATATTATGTGTATATACAATGTGTTATACAATCATATAAGGAAATGCGTCTGATTAGAGTTTAAGTTTACTCATACAAAATTTAAATTTTAAATTTTTTTATTAATTTCTAAGTATATATAATTTTGTTAGTTATTATTCATATTTTTAGAATTATAATATATATGAAATATAATTAGGAATAAATCAACTTAATTATGTGAATTTTTTCTATAAATTTATCTAAATATGTAATGATTAGAGATTCTATTAACCATACAAAATTTAAATTTTGTATGTTATGAAAATAGATACTTGACCAAATATGTAAAAGTCCAACTATATTATTATATTGTACAGTTTAACATCTTTTCATTTTTATCTATGTTCAATTTTAAATTCTTAATAACAAAAATTGCCACAATAGTTGTATATACAATGTATTATACAATCATATAAGGATATGCGTCCGATTAGAGTTTATATTTATTCATACAAAATATAGGATTTATATTTTTATTGATTTCTAAGTACGATTCTCTTAGTTATTTTTATTTTTAGCATTATAATATATATGAAATACAATTTGGAATAAATCAACTTAATTATATGAATTTTTGCTATAAATTTATCTAAATATGTACATGATTAAAGATTATATTAACCATATAAAATTTTAGTTTTACTTTTGTAGGTTATGAAAATAGATACTTGACCAAATATATAAAAGTTCAACTATATTATTATATTGTACATTTTAACATCTTTTTATTTTTTTATTTTAATTTTAAATTCATAATAACAAAAAAATTTAATGGGTAAAACACTATATTTTTAAAAAATACAATTGGATAAATGTCATAAATTGGTACAAAATCATTTTTGTTTATAATAATTAAAGAAAAAATAATAATTCAAATATGTGAACCAATGATTTCAAAATGAAATTAATATACAATTACAAATAAATATAGCATGATTAGATTTACTTTAATTAGTTTTAATTTTTTTTTAATGAAATGACTTTTCTTTATCAGTTTTTGATGGGAGACTAAGGGAGTGTTCGTGTTGCCGGAAAATATTTTAAAAATAAAAATACTTACTAATAATAAATAATTTTAAAATATTTTTTAACCCCTAATAACATGTGTAAATCTTATATTTTTTTTAAAAAAAAATACAAATTGATAAATATCATAAATTAATTAGTAGAATACCATTTCTGTTTATAATAATTAAAGAAAAAATAAATAATTCAAATATGTGAAGCAATGATTTCAAAATGAAATTAATCCATCTATACTATTAGTTTAATAATAGTAAATAATAATTTACACCAATCTATATCTATACTATTAATAAAAGTAAAATCTTTCATTAAAATGTCTCTTACTCCTTTTGATACGAGATTGTCCTTCAAGTTCTAGCATAAACAATTCCTGTTGATGCTCGCATATACCATGATTGTCAACAAAAGTCAGGGTCAAACACTAACTCACGTTGGGTTATTACTTAAAAAACCAGTTTTTAATCACGATCAATTGTACGTGACTTTTTTCCGAGTCACCCATCCTGGTGGCCTGAAGGTTTTAACTCTACACGAGGATGGATAAAATTCTGTTACTACTACCAATGTCATCTACAAAGAGATTTTCATTAATGTGTAATTCAAGCCAGTGATATTATAAGGAAATAATAATTTACATCAATCTATATCTATACTATAATTTCGGTGTAATTTTATAAGGAAATAATAATTTATTAATTATTATTTACACCACTCTATATCTATACTATTAATAAAAGTAAAATCTTCCACAAATAATGTTTAATAATTGACAAATTCTATTAGGCAATAAAAATTATTATTATAAAATCTTTTGTACTATGGACACATATTTTTAATTATTTCGGTTTAATAATATTATGTCTTATTTATAAAAATTCAAAGTAATACTTTTAGTACTATTGAATATTGATTGACTAAAAATTATCTTAATTATTATTAAGGCAATTAATAGGTATTTAGCTTTAACAAGTCTTCAAATATATGAATTATACATACTAGCATTGAATCAATTAGTAGGACAATTATATTAGGTAATCTAATTAATAATTTACTTTTTAAATTATATCTCATTTTCAATAATGAATATTTTCTTAAAGCATATACACAGACTATACTTATCAATATAGAATTAAAAATGTGCGTGTTTTGTGTGTGTGTGTGTGTGTGTGTGTGTGTGTGTGTGTGTGTATACATATATATACACTTAATGTATAATATGTATTCAAAATAATTTTAAAATATTATTTAACCCCTAAACATAAAAAAATTTTATATTTTAAAGAAAGATACAATTTGATAAATATCATAAATTAATTATTGCAATATCATTTATGTTTACAATGAAAATAATTAAAAAAAAATTCAAATATGTGAATCAATGATTTCAAAATAAAATTAATATACATTACAAATAAATATAGCATGATTAAATTTAATTTAATTAATTTTAATTTCTTTAATAAAATGATTTTTCTTTATCAGTTTTTTATGGGAGACTAATGGAGTGTTTGGGTTGCTGAAAAATATTTTTAAAATAAAAATAATTTAAAATTTTTTCAACCCATAAACATGTGAAAATTTTATATTTTAAAAAAGATACAATTTGATAAATATTATAAATTAATTATTGCAATATCATTTATGTTTACCATGCGAATAATTAATGAAAAAATAAATAATTCAAATATACTATTAATAAAAATAAAATCCTCATTTTCAACATTCCCGCCCAAATTAATATGAATATTAATTAAATAGTAAAAAATTAATAAAGCTTAATTGTTGACAATAATATTTCTAATTGAGTAATTGACTAATTAACTACAATGAAAAAAGAAATTGTCATGATCATTGCATTTTAATTTTTTTTAAAAAAGGAACAAAAATTAAAAATTAGACGGAAATATTTCAATAATATTCTACATCATCAATAGGAAATGCATATTTTAAAGTTTAAACAATATAAAGGTAAATTAAAAATATAACGGAAATATTTCAATAAAAATATTATACATCATTTTAAAATGGAACGGAAATTAGGTAAAAATATCACTGCATCTAATAGTCTAATTGACTAATTGACTAAAAAAAAAGAATAATTGGCTGAAAATGAATCTGGTATTACTAATTGACTGAAAATATAAAAAGGATCACTAATTGACTGATATTCTACCATTATATATTTCCACCCGAGTCACCCATCCTGATGGACTGAAGGTGTTAGCTCTAGACGAAGATGGACAAGATTGTGTTGCTATTACCAATGTTGTCTATAAAGATGTTTCAATAATGTGTAAATACAATCGGTGATATTCTGTTTTTTTTAATGGCAAAATTGCTATATATCTAGACAAAAAATATATTTTTCATACAAATGAATTAGGATATCAATTCATTTTTATAACTGAGTTGCTAAAGAACGAGCACATTTGCTTAATTTATAAAAATACTGAACAATGATAAATAAAATCTCCAAAGCTACAACACCGCGTGCGTACATCTACACATTAGCTATTAATTTGAGCAATTATTTGCTCAAATTCAAACAATGATAACATCAAACACAAAGGATCCAAACCATACCTTCAAGTGCACTATATAATATTTGATGTTATAATTTAAATAATTATATATCGATCCAAATATTCTTAATATATTACAACAAATTCATTCCCTGCATTGCACGGGTGAAAATACTAATAATAGTAATAATCCAAACAAAACTAAATACAAAATAAAATTAAAATTAACAAAAAAAAAAAGGAGAAGAAGAAGAAGACAAAGGGGAGCCACGAGCTCCCTTTGTAAATGATGTGAGATCATTTTAATCCCACATTGAAAATGTTTGAAAAGATGAGCTCTTGAGCTCTTCTATATAAGAGGTACAAACATAATTGTTTGTCCATCAATGTGACAAGTATTGGGAAGTCAAAATGTTCATATTTAAGAAACCTTAGCTTTTTTTTTTCTTTTTAGTTTTTCATTATTTATTTATTTATTTATTTATTATTTATTTATTTATTATTAGTGGGGTTTGGGAAAGATTAACCCAAAATGTATGTGTTGTTTTAGTTTTTAGTAGTTTGGAGCGAGCAAATTACTGAGTTATTAAATAATATTTTGGTGTTTTGATTAAAGATAAATTGTTAAAATAACGAATTTGTTAAAAGTTTGACGAAATTGTCAATAATCAAATAATAATAATAATAATAATAATAATAATAATAATAATAATAATAATAATAATAATAATAATAATAATAATAATAATAATAATAATAGTATTAATAATCCAAACAAAACCATACACAAAATAAAATTAAAATATATAAAAAAAATTAAAAAAAAAAAAAAAAAAAAAAAGACAAAAGGGAGCCCATGGCTCCCTTTGTAAATGATGTGCGATCATTTTGATCTCCAGCTCCTCTTACCAACATAATTGCTTGCCCATCAATGTCGACAAATACTGAGAAGTCCAAAGTTTTTTTTTTTTTTTTTTTTTTTTTTGTTGTTGTTGTTTTGTTTGTTGAGAAGTAAAGGAAAATTAAAAATGGAAAGGAAATATTCAATAATAATATTTTTACATCATCAAATAGTAAAGGCATATTTTAAAAAATAGTAAAGGTAAATTAAAAATGGAACGAAAATATTTCATTGATAATATTCTACATCATCAAATTAAAATGGAACAAAAATTAAGTAAAAACATCACTGCATCTATATTATAATTGACTAATTGATTGAAAATAAAAAAGAATAATTGATTGAAAATGAATCTTTTTTTTTTGAATGCTACTCGCTCTATTACAATGTAGTATCTGTTCATATACTTTCTCAACCTACTGAAACACAAAGAGCTAATAACGCCTCCACAGAGGCTCAAACTCACAATCTTCCAAATGGAAGTCCAACCCGGGTACCATTGGACCACATAGTCCTGGTGATTGAAAATGAATCTAATATTACTAATTGTCTGAAAATATAAAAGGAAATGAATATTAATAATTGATTGCAAATAAAAAATGATTCATAATTGACTAAAATAAAAAAAGAAATGGTCAGATCATTGCATTTTAATTAAAAATTGAAGGAAAATATTTTAATAATAATATTCTACATTATTAATAGTAAATGCATATTTTAAACAATAGTAAAGGTAAATTAAAAATGAAATAGAAATATTTCAATAATAATATCAACATCATCAAATAAAAATGGAACGAAAATTAGGTAAAAATATCATTGCATTTGATATTCTAATTGACTAATTGAATGAAAATATTAAAAAAATAATTGGCTAAAAATGAATATGATATTACTAATTAACTATAAAAGGATAACTAATTAAGTGATATTCTACCATTATATATTTTCACCCAGGTAACCCGTCTTGATGGATTGAAAGTGTTAGCTCTAGACGAAGATGAACAAGATTGTGTTGTCACTACCAATGTTGCCTACAAAGAGGTTTCAATAATGTGTAAATATAATCGGTGATATTAAGTTTTTTTTTTTTTTTTTTAAAAAAATGCTATATATCTTGACAAAAAAAAAGTATATCTTCCATACAAGTGAATAAGGATAGCAATTCATTTCTATAACTGAGTTGTTAGATAACGAGCACGTTTGCCTAATTTATGAAAATACTAAACAATGATAAATAAAATCTTCAAAATATAGCACCGCATGCGTACATCTAAATATAGCTATCAATTTGAGCAATTATTTACACAAATTCAATCAATGATAACATCAAAATATATAAACGATCTAAATCATATCTTTTTTTTTTTTTAAAGTTACTGGCTCTATTACATTGTAGTATCTGTTCATATACTTTCTCAACCTACTGAAACACAAAGAACGCCTCCACTGAGGCTTGAACTCATAATCTTCCAAATGGAAGTCCAACCCGGATACCATTAGACCACATAATTGTACTATATTATAATTGATATTCTAATTTAAATAATTATATATTGATTCATATATTATTAATATATTACAACAAATCCATTCCGTGCATCGCACGGGTGCAAATACTAGTCTATATCTATATATATATAAAAGTAAAATCCTCCTAGCCAAGTTTTCCCCCCAAAACTTAGAGGCATTTTTGTAATATCAAATATTTAGACAAATATGGCATTTTAATAATATTAAAGATTTTACCTTTCTTGAGATCTCTTATCATTTTATAATTTCAATACTAAACCCTTTTGATCTCATCCATTGTGTATAAATACACCTTATATGACCATACACAACCCCAACTAAGGTTAATTATTTTATTGATTTTTGCTAATCATCCTGTGATCTTCCACAGTTGAGGTTGATACGTGATTTGCACTGGTGAGATTTTCATTATCTTAGTTTCTTTAATTTTTTCTTCTTTTTGGGTTTTGTTTTGTTTTTATTCTTTTGTATTTTCTGATTTTTAAACAACAAAAGTGGTTCGTAAGAAAAAATGTTGATATATTCTTTTCTTTTTTTTTGTCTATTTTTGTAGAGAAGATACGGATCTAGAAAGATTGATCGGGAAGCAATAGACTTCTAATCATCCTGTGATCTTCCACAGTTGAGGTTGATACGTGATTTGCACTGGTGAGGTTTTCATTATCTTAGTTTCTTTTATTTTTTCTTCTTTTTGGGTTTTGTTTTGTTTTTATTTTTTTGTATTTTTTGATTTTTAAACAACAAAAGTGGTTTGTAAGAAAAAAATGTTGATATATTCTTTTTTTTTTGGTCTATTTTTGTGAAGAAGATACTATACGGATCTAGAAAGATTGACCGGGAAGCAATAGACTTCTAATCATCATGTGATCTTCCACAGTTGAGGTTGATACGTGATTTACATTGTTGAGGTTTTCATCATCTTAGTTTCTTTTATTTTTTCTTCTTTTTGGGTTTTCTTTTGTTTTTATTTTTTTGTATTTTATGGTTTTTAAACAACAAAAGTGGTTCATAAGAAAAAATGTTGATATATATATATATATATATATATATATATATTTTTTTTTTTTTTTTTTTTTTTTTTTTTTTTTTTTGTGGAGAAGATACAGATCTAGAAAGATTGATCGGGAAGCAAAAGAGTTCCTTGCTCATCAAGATGATAAAGTTTTGTGATCGAGGGACGAATTATGTGTATATGTAAATATATATATAGACTTATAGAGGGAACCATACTAAGAATACAATAAAAACCAAAATGAAATTAAAAGCATTTTTTAGTTGTCAATATATCAAAGCATTGGACTTTATTTCGATTCAATTTCTCCGTTTTTAAAGTGTACATTTTTTGTAATAAGAGAGTGGTTTGTCTTTCCCTTCAAGACGTTTTTCTTGCCATTTAATTTTTTTTTTTAGGAAAAAAATGATTAAGTACTGTGGCTTTTTTTTCAATAGAGTATTATTTTGATTTTATTCTTCATCTGACATTCCTTGATATAAAATCACTTTACTAATGTAAAATAATGTTATTGACTTACCATGTTTGCTTCGATATGCTAAGCCATTTAAAATTTAATACGGAGTAAAATTTATAATTGTAATACTTCTGTAATAATATTGAATAAATATTAATCATATGTTTAGATTTAATAATATATTATATTAAAAGAATTATTTATTAATTTAATATAGTGATGGTTAATACGGGTAAACCATATATAAGCAATATTTTACCTTAAGAATATTATACCTTAATTATAAAAATTCTACCTAATAATTTTAGTATTAAAAGTCATACAATAATTACCATAAACAATGTTTAATAATTGCCAAATTCTATTATGCAATAAAAATTACTATTATAAATTTTTTTGTAATATGGACACATTATTTTTAATTATTTCGATTTAATAATATTGTATCTTATGTATAAAAATTCAAATAATACTTTTAGTACTATTGAATATTGATTGACTAACAATTATTTTAATTATTAAGGCAATTAATAGATATTTCGATTTAAAAAGTTTTCAAATATATGAATTATACATAGTAGCATTGAATCAATTAGTAAGACAATTATATTAGGTAATCTAATAAATAACTTACTTTTTAAATTATATCTCATCTTTAATCTTTAATAATGAATATTTTCTTAAAGTATATACATAGACTATGGTTATCAATATAAAATTAAAAGTATATATATATATATATATATATATATATATATATATATATATATATATATATATATATATATATATAATGGATAATATTATTAGTACAAAATAAGTTATACTTACCTTAATAATTAATTATTAATATTATTACCTAATAATTATATATTGTTACCTTTTTTGGTGTAATTATTATAGTAATTTATATACATATATATTTTTATACTTAATGTATAATATATTGGCATGAAAAAATTTATACTTATCTTAATATATAATTAATTTTTAATATAATTTCCTTATTTTTATTAAAGATAATTATTTTGATAATTTTTCTTTCATTATTTTGTGTGATTATTATGGTAATGTATTTAAATTTTGGAAGAGATTATTACAAATATTATAATTAATATAAGTAATATAATTAATGAAATTATTATGGTAATTGTCACAATATTTGGTAATTATAATTAATATAATTAAAGAAATTGAGAAATATAAGATTTCCTCCCTAGAAATATTTGTGACAATTTAGTTAAATTAGTAATAAAATATGAAATATAATTAAAGAAATGAAATTATTAAATTAACAAAACATGAATATTTCTAATCATACATACACATATGCACTATAATAATCATGCAAAATTTAAATGCAACTTTTTAAATTTTTAAATGTAATTTTTTAATTATAAATCTATCAATATAAATTATAATTAATGAAATTATATTATAGAATTTTCCTATTTTCATTTTAATAAATATTATGTGTATATAAAATGAATTATACAATCATATAAGGAAATGCGTCGGATTAGAGTTTAAATTTATTCATACAAATTTTAGAATTTACATTTTTTTTATAAAACTAATCAAATGTTAATGTTAATAATAATAATAAGAATTTTAAAATCAGAATTATAAATTAAGTATTAGGGTAATAATTAATCTATATATATTATATATTATATATTATATATTATTATTATTATTATTATTATTATATAAAAACAAAATCATTCCTTTTCAAAAAAAAAAAAAAAAACAAAAACAAAAACAAAATCATCCAATTTCATTTTCCCGCCCAAACTTTTGTAGTAAAGCTTATTTGGTAAGTAAATGTCTAATGGAAATTTAAAAAAAAAAAACTATTAATCGGTAATATTGCATAATTGGTAACATTATGTATGGTATTATATTCTATAATATAATAATATAATTGATAATATTATTGTTCAAGTATAATAAAAATCCTATGTAATAATGTAATAATAAAAAAATAAAATTAAAATTAAAATAATAACAATAACAATAATAATAATAATAACAATAACAACAAATTTAATAATCCAAACAAAACTATATACAAAATAAATTTAAAATTTAAAAAAAAAAAAAAAAAAAAAAGGAAGAAGACAAAGGTGGCTTCCCTTTGTAAATGATGTGGGATCATTTTGATTCCACATTGAAAATGTTTGGAAAGATAAGCTCTTAAACTCCTCTATATAAGAGGGGCATTTACAAACATATAATTGATTGCCCATCAATATGGGCAAGTATTGAGAAGTCCAAAGATTTTTTTTTTTTTTTTAATTTTAGTACTATTAACCTGACAAATTATGCTGTGGATATGTGTCCACCTTGCAATGTAGACACAGTTCAAAAATTGTTCATAATTATTAATATATAATTCAAAAAATTATGAACATATAGTTCTATAATTATGAACATAGTGTTGTGAACATAATTATGAACATATAGTTATGTAATCATGAATATAGAGATTCAATAATTGTGAATATGAAGTTAAAAATTATGCATATATATCTTTATAATTATGAACATATAGTTCAGTAACTATGAATTTAGAGTTTTGTAATTATAAATATAGAGTTCAATACGTACTTATGAATATGAAGTTCAAAAATTATAAATATATAGCTTTATAATAATGAACATATAGTTTAGTAATTATAAACATAGAACTGTGTCCACCTTGCAAGGTGGACACGGTTCCACAACATAACTATTCGATTGACCCTGTAACATGTAAACTTTCTCAACCTATTGAAACCCAACGTGTCAAAAGGCTCTTATTTAAGAAACCTTATCTTCATGGCTTCTTATTTTAGTTTTTTTTTTTTTAAATTTTTTTTAAAATTTATTAGGGGGTTTGAGAAAGATTAACCCAAAATGTATATGAGTTGTTTTAGTTTTTAGCAGTTTGGAGCAAATTGCTAAGTTATTAAATAATATTTTTAGTGTTTTGATTAAATATAAAATGTTAAACAAACGAATTTATTAAAATTTTGACGAATTTGCCAAATAATCAGATTACAACAACAATAATAATAATAATAATCCAAAAAAAAAAAACTATATACAAAATAAAATTAAAATTAACCAAAAAAAAAAAGACAAATAAAAAAGACAAATGCGAGCCACCGACACCTTTTGT
>NW_017619254.1:5195000-5235000 GCF_001879475.1 Ipomoea nil | reverse complement strand
CTGCTAACGTTAATCGCTAACTGCTGATTGTCAAACAAGGACATTGCGAGATAGTTCCCACTTCAATTTGTTGTGTGATTTGAATACTCTCTTTGTCAACAAATCCTGTAGTTAATATGATTGGTTTTATTAATTATATTTTTTAAATTTTTTCATGGTATTAATTAAAAAACTTGGTAAATAAATATATAGCATTATTTTGTATTATAACTTTGATATTTAATTAAAAAAAATAGTGCACAAAAAAAATAATAGACAATGTAGTGAATATAATCAATTGATAAATTTGAATGTAAACTATTTTTACATTGGAGATATAAAGACAATATAACTAATAAAATTATTTCTCTTAATTAATTTATTGATAATGAATAATTTTTTTTTTAATAAAGACATTGTACGGACAATGTAGCGAATATAATCAATTGATGAATTTGAATGTAAAGAATTTTTATATTGGAGAAAAATAAAGACAATATAACTAATGAAATTATTTCTCTTATTTAATTTATTGATAATGAATATTTTTTTTTTGAATAAAGACATTGTAGACACATAATTCTAAATTAAAGAAATGCATATGTATTATTTTTTGTTGTAGCTACTAAATTATTATTTCTATCTACTATCTACTATACTATCTATCTACTATACTAATAAGAGCCCAAGAGAGTTAGGCCTATAATGGGTAGAAAAAATGGCGGTCACAGATTTTAATCAAATGTATGGCTCAGATTGATTAAAAGATTGATCAGATTTAAATTTTACACTAAAATACCCACACACCATTACTAATTCCGTTAAAATTTTAAGAATTGTCGTTAGTTCACCGTTAACTTACTCATTGATTTCAATAAAAAAAAAAAAGGTCTTAGGTTTGAACCTCATCCCAATCAAAGTTGGCATAATTAGTAAAATTGTAAAATCAATTTTGACCGAACCCTTTTATACAAATTACAATAATTTTAATATGGTATTATTATTATTATTTCTTTTATTAAAAATAATTATTATATTCAATCAATTAATTAAAACTAAATAATAGTAATAAGATTTTTCAAATAATCATTTATCTCTAAACTCCTGAACCGTGATTATGTATTCTCTCAATCTCTCTAAATTCATGAGCTCTTCTTTTTTGCAATGGATTTTTCCTTCTGTCTTCTTCCTCTAAAGGCACGAATTTCATTTTTTTTTTTTTATAAAAGAACAGGAAGGAATAGAACCCCATGGAGAAAACACAGAGAATAAACAACGCTGTCCATAATGCTCTGGATGATACTTTCAGTCCTACTATGAAACGAAGGAACTCTGCTCCCTCCCTCCTTTGCTGGTCCAAACCAAAAGAGGGATGGGTCTCCTTAAATGCATGTGGATGATTACTGGAATAAACAGAATAGGTTGGCTGGGTGTAGTGGCGTCCTCAGGGACCATAATGGTAACTGGCTCTTTGGATTCCAAGGTAGAATTTGCAACTGCAATCCGGACATGGCGGAAGCTTGGGCGGTGATCCTTTACCGCCTCAGATTCGCTTGGCCGAAAATGAGGGGTTTGGGGGGGGGGGGGGGGAGGGGGGGTTAAATAGGGTGTTGGGAGAGTAAGGGAGGAGAGAGAAGGGGGGAAAAGGGTTGACCAAATTTTTGAGATTCAAAAAGGGGGTTGGGAAGAGAGAGAATTGATGGTGATGGGAGAGGAAAAGTTGGTAGGATTTAATAAGGGAGGGTTTCCAAGGCTTTTATAGGGGAGTGTTGCACTTTTGTAGGGATTCAAGTCATCTGAAAAGAATTTTTGCGGAGGAAGAATTTTATCCGCGTTATAATTCTTGGAGGGGGTCGGCTAAAATTTGGAGCTCGGAATTTTCCACCTAGGGGGCTCGGGTCGGCGCACGGATACTCTCATTCGTTGACTTCCACTCGCAACGAAGAGAGTGGGGGACTCATGATGGATACATTATACCCACGACCCGACCCGGGGTAGCAACATGGACCCGGAGCACCACGTTGGAGCCCAAGAGCAACACGGACCCGGAGCACCACATTGGAGCCCAAAAGCACCCGGGCCACGACACCATGGAGGTGCCCCGACCTGAGCCGACCTACGTGGGGCTCGGGTCGGATGGCACGACCCTACCCGAGCTCGGGACCCGACCCGACCCGGTTCACCCGCCCCCCCCCCCCCCCCCCCGATTTAGGGGGAGGCGATTGGGGGGTTTAGCTTGTATAAAAAACCCCCTCCCTGTCCTAACAAGACACATTCTGCATCTATTACATACACTTTGTCCCGAGAAACATTGTAATAGCCAATTTACGGTATTTAATACAATATACGGTCTCACGGCCTTACGACATCGTTTCGTTTATTTATTTATTATTTATATTACGTTCTTATCCGGATTTATTGATTCGGGTCCACCCCGGGTTAATTAAATCCATCAGTCGTGTTTCTTTACATAGTGACTCCATGAATATTATTAATTGGCTCAATGATTGTTGCTCGAGCTGTGATAGAGGTGGGCATCTCTGCAATATTATCAATGAATGCAAGCTTTGGTTAAAGCGCGACTGGGTTGTGGATTGTTGTCATGTGCACCGAGAACAAAATTGTGTTGTTAATTGGCTTGCTCATTGTGGCTTCTGGTCTACTGGTGTGGTTTCTCTGCTGAGTTTTCCCCCTCAGGAACTGGAAATGACTCTTCAAAAGAATCTGTTCGGAGGGCCTTATGCCAGGGAAGAATAGAACCTTGTTTGTTCTCTGTGTTTTCTCCATGGGGTTCTATTCCTTTCTGTTTCTGTTCTTTTATAAAAAATAAAAATAAAAAATGAAATTCGTGCCTTTAGAGGAAGAAGTCCGAAGGAAAAATCCATTGCAAAGAAGAAGAGATCGTGGATTTAGAGAGATTGAGAGAATACAGAATCACGGTTCAGGAATTTAGAGATATATGGTTATTTGGAAAATCTGATTACTATTATTTAGTTTTAATTGATTGATTATAATAATTATTTTTAATAAAAGAAATCATAATAATTATACCATATTAAAATTATTATAATTTGCATAAAAGGTTCAGTCAAAATTGATTTTAAAATTTAATGAGGTGGCGTGTTCTAGTTCACCGCCGTTGTATAGCACCTATATAACGCCGGTGCATCAAATATTTTCTCATTAACCAATCCTTATACAATGGATCAAGGTTCACAGTGGACTGTGGTCCCTGGTGCATATGTATATATTTTATTTTGTGAGTTTTTTGTGTCTTGTATTATGAAATTTTGTATCTTTAAGAGTATGAATTCTATACCTGAAACAAATTAGTAATTGTGTCATATTGTTATGAATTTTTATGTCTTGTATTGTGAAATTTTATGTCTATGAACAGTGACGGACCCAGAAAAATAGTTGAGTGGGGGCGAAGTTCAAATAATAAAAGTTTTCTAATTCTATAACAAAATGTCAAGCATCAAAATCTTCTAAATCAGGGACATATCCATCAATTTTTTTTAGTAGGGCGGCGAAACATTAAAACAAAATATATGGCTTAAAAAAATGAAACACTTAAGAAGTTAGCCATAAATATTGTTAGATATGAGCGAAAAATAAAACACATCAAAACTTTAATATTATTAGATATGAGCGAAATATAAAACACATCAAAACTTTATAAAAATATTTATAACAAAATATGAAACATAATTATTTGATAAAATAATTCTAATAAAAAATACATTATAAATTACACATCTCATTATTTATATAAAATTATATATATCACCATTAATTTGTTTTTTGAAAGCATCACCAAGTCACCATTATTATTCAAATTTTTGAAAACCATAAAAACTGCATTCATGCATTCACACCAAGTCACCATTATTATTCAAATTTTTGAAAGCCATAAAAACTGCATTCACGCCAATACGCCATAAAATGGATTTAATTACAATATATTGTAAAAACAAGACAATGACAATATAGTGAATATAATTGATTAATAAATTTGAAGGTACGAAATCTTTGAATTGTAGAAAATAAAGATAATATAATTAATGAAATTATATACGTTTTTTATGTTTTTATAATGAATTTTATTTTTGAATAAAGGCAATATAGACATCTAGTTATAAATTAATTAAATGAAAAAAAAAAAAAACTTAACTTAAATTCGTTTTTTTTTTTTAAATGCAAGAAAATGACCGCAAGGTTACTGATTTATAATCTTTGATGCAATTTTGAATGTTATTTATTTAGTTGGGCTAATTATTTGACCAAAGTTTATTTAAATTTTATATTGTATTTTTTAACATACGCGTAGTATACATTTTAGAATTATGCCAACTCTGATTGGAGTGAGGTTAGAACCGAAGACCTTTCTTATAGAAATTAATAAGTAAGTTAAGAATAATAAATAGTTAACGGAATATTCTCTTACTAAAGTTTATTCTAACGGAGTTTAGGGTTATTTAAGGGAATAAAATAATATAATAGAGGGTAAATAAGGAAAATCATTAAAAACATACTAAAATCAAAATAATATTAACCATTCATTTTAAGAAACAATGGTACCCACATTTTTTTGTTCAAGTTAAGTGCCTAACATTATTGGCTCTTATTAGAATTGTATATATAATAATTGTATGAGTGAATTCCAGCAATGGTCCTCCAACTATTGCGATTTTTCAAAATTGGTCATCGACTTTTAATTTGGACAAAAAAGACACTCGACTTTTAAATTTGTTCCGACAACGGTCCTTTCGTCAAATATCAGTTAAGGTGCGTTAAGTAGAGGGGTAGTATAGTCATTTCCTTAATTGCTTTATTCTTCTTCCTGCAAATACGTATCCTTCAACTCTCCTCCATCCTCTTTTTGTTTTCAAGATTTTCAAATATATACCCTCTGCATCTGCTACAACCATCTGTGTCTGTCTTTTAAGAATTGAACCAGGCTGAGTGAGATTTTGGTGGTATTCTGAGAAAACAAAATGATGGTGGGAAAAGAAGATTTGGGGTTGAGTTTGAGCTTGAGCTTTCTGGAGATCAGTAGAAACTCTACTTCTGCGACGCCATTACCGCACCTCAATAATCCCTTGCTGCTCACCCTTCACCTTTCAATCTCTTCCACAAGTCTCCCTAGGGGGCCTGAATCTTTCCCTTCCTCAAGTTTCATATCTGCTCAAAATCTTACTTTTTATTTTTTTTTCTTGAAAATTTAAAAAGAAAACAAGGGAAAATTGTGACTTTTTTCCTGTCTTTTTCTTGCTTTAAAGAGCCTGTATATATGTATTGTTTTGCTGATCTGAAATGGCGTAATAGATCCCAACTTTGATTGGGTATTGAAAGAGAAGAGAAAGCTTTGTAGTGGATAAAAAGCTTAATTAGCTTTTGTGTATTTATGTGTAGATCGGAACTCGGAGACATGCAGGGCGGAGACTCGGACGTTGTTGAAAGGGATAGATATGAACAGGGTGCTGGTAGTCACCGACGCGGAGGAGGAGGCCGGAGTGTCGTCGCCGAACATCACGATTTCAAGCGTGAGCTGGAAGAGAGAATTAAGCATGACAATGTATTTGCAAGAGCGAGAAAGAAGAAAGTAATTAAGTAAATGACTACACTACCCCTCTACTTAACGCCACTCTAACTGATATTTGATAGAAGGATCATTATTGGAACAAATTTAAAAGTCAAAGTGTCTTTTGTCCAAATTAAAAGTTGAGGACTAATTTTGAAAAATCGCAATAGTCAGAGAATCATTACTGGAATTAACTCTAATTGTATTGTATTGTATGTATTGTAGATTGCAGATGTATAGGTAGATATAAATCCATATATTCTAAAATATTTTAACAAATCCATTCTATACATTCTATGGGCGAAAATACTAGTTGGATTAAAAATAACTTCAGTCATAACTGAATCAAACACAATGGGACAAAGTGAGTAATAATTTATATGCAAATTAAAGAGGATTCCACCATTCATGTTTGACTTAGCAAAATATGAAAACAGAGAGAGGGCTAAAAACTGAACTTTTAATAACTTGATTTTCAGAGACTACTACTTCATGGCGCCCAAAGTCGCCTTCACTTGTTCTTGAATCAGCTCTAGCTCCTTCAAGAACAGATCGATCTCAGCTACTACCACAGCTTTCCGCTTCTTCTCAATTTCCCTTCTCTTCTCCTCACTGATCACAATACCCCCCTTGTTCTTCGACAATGAATTCTTCCATCCACTCGAAGCAGCAGCAGGCGTTTCAATGGCGTCCTCAACCACCGGAGCTTTCTTCATCGAATTTTTATTGATTTTGGCACTTCCATTGTAGGCCATCAGAGCGTGAACAACTGTTACTTGACTGCTATCCTCCATTTTCTCATCCCCCTTCCCCCATATTTTCCTGGACACTTGATAGGTTTTTTGCTCGTGGGGTTTCGAGAATGACTTCTTCCCCTTTCCGGCGTTGTTTATGTACTTTTTCTTCATTCGCTTCATCTTATTTTGCACCTGCTTTTTGCTCACTGTGAAATGCAGAGAGTTTCGTATGAAATCATGAAACGCGTCCAAGTCAGTATAAGGATCGCCATTCTCCTTCTCCGTGTACTCGATCATTCCCTCCAGAAGAGCTATTTCATCGTCTTCGCTCCACAGTCTCTGGAATAGCTGTTTCTTCGACTCGTCTGCCGATGCTTTAATCTCAGAGATTTCTTCCGGATTTCGCTTCTGCCTCTTAGATTCTGTCACTTCTCTGTCCGCATCGGATTTTCTCGGCTTGGTTTGGGCGGATTCACGTGGGTCATCCGTAGGTTTAATAATCGGGGCGGGTTTTTGAGACTCGGACTCGGAATCCGATTCGGAATCAGTCTCATATGAAGACGACGAAGTGGCCTGAATTTTGGCCGGCGTAGATGATGCTTCGGTGACCTTCATTGCCGCCTCGGATGGACTTTTGGCAATCTGCATTTGAGTTTGGGTTTTCTCCGGTTCCGGTTCCGGTTCCGATTCTGAGTCGGACTCCGAACCTTCATTGTCTGTTGAAGATTCTTCTTCTGCTGCTTCTACGGATTTCTTGGGTTCAGATCGATTTTTAGCCATTTTCCAGAAGCTAGGTCTCCAACGAGGAGGAGGAGCAGGCTAAGATTACTGTAGAGTTGTAGTCATTTTTGTTGCAGAAACGCTCCTCTTAAACGTGTATTACGTATCCAAGGCAATCCATTAAACATGGAAAATCTAAACGTTGACACAATATTCTAGGACATCAAATATATAGCTTCTATTAATAATGCCTGCTATTTATTATTCATCTTCAATATTATCGACGTCTTTTTGTAATATCAACCATTTGAACAAAAATATTATTCACAACTAGTATTTGCACTTATGCGAAGTACGGAATGAATTTGTTGTAATATATTAAGAATATATGAATTGATATATAATTATTTAAATTAGAACATCAAATATTATATAGTGCAATTAAATATATAGTTTGGATTGTTAATATATTTTAATGTTATCATTTCTTGAATTTGTGCAAATAATTGGTACGGTACTATAACTTTGAAGATTTTATTTATCATTATTTAGTATTTTCATAAATTAGGCAAATGTGTTCCTTCTCTAACAACTCAATTATAGAAATGAATTGGTATTCTTATTCATTTGTATGGAAGATATATTTTTTTGTCTAGATATATAGCAATTTATTCATTTAAAAAAAAACTTAATATCGCCGATTATATTTACAAATTAATGAAACCTCTTTGTAGACGACATTGGTAGTGACAACACAATCTTGTTCATGTTCGTCTAGAGCTAACACCTTTAATCCATCCGGACGGGTTACTGTTAAAATATATAATGGTATAATAGTACTAAATTAGTTATCCTTTTATATTTTCAGTCATTTAGTGATATCAGATTCATTTTCAGCCAATTATTTCTTTTTTATTTTCAGTCAATTAGTCAATTAGAATATCAAATATAGTGATATTTTTACCTAATTTTCGTTCCATTTTTAATTGATGATGTAGATATTATTATTGAAATATTTTCGTTCCATTTTTAATTTACATTTACTATTGTTTAATATATGCATTTACTATTGATAATGTAGAATATTATTATTGAAATATTTTCCTCCAATTTTTAATTTTCATTCCATTTTTAATTAAAATGCAGTGATCTGATCCTTTTTTTTATTTTAGTCAATTATGGATCATTTTTTATTTGCAGTCAATTATTAATATTCATTTTCTTTTATATTTTCAGTCAATTAGTAATATTAGATTTATTTTCAGTCAATTATTTTTTTATTTTCAGTCAATTAGTTAATTAGAATATAGATATACTGATATTTTTATCTAATTTTCGTTACATTTTAATTTGATGATGTAGAATATTATTAATGAAATATTTTTGTTCCATTTGTAATTTACATTTGCTATTTTTTAAAATATGATTTTACTTGATGTAAAAAATTACTGTTAGAAATATTTCCTTTCCATTTTTAATTTTCCTTTACTTCTAAACAAAACAAACAAAACTTTGGACTTCTCACTACTTGCCCACATTGATGGGCAAGCAATTATGTTTGTAAACATTTTCAAGAGTTTTTCTTTCCAATTTTCAATGTGAGATCAAAATGATCACACATCATTCTTCTTATTTTTTTTCTAATTTTAATTTTATTTTGTATATCGTTTTGTTTGTATGATACTATGATGATGATGATTATTATTATTATTATTATTATTATTATTATTATTATTATTATTATTATTATTATTATTTGATTATTGACGATTTTAAAAAAAAATTGAGATTGAACTATATATATTCATAATTATGAACAATTTTAGAACCATGTCTACCTTGCAAGGTGGACACAATTTCACAGCATAATTTGCCGAGTCAATAGTGCTAAAAAAAAAAAAAGTTGCACTTTTCAATACTTGCTCACATTGATTGGCAAACAATTATGTTTGAAAGAGGAGCAATGCTCCTCCTATATAGAGGAGCTCAAAAGCTCATCGTTCCAAACATTTTCAATGTGGGATCAAAAGATCAAATATCATTTACAAAGTGGAGCCTATGGCTCTCTTTTGTCTTTTCTTATTTTTTAAAATTTTAATTTTATTGTGTATATCCTTTTGTTTGGATTATTATTATTATTATTATTATTATTATTATTATTATTATTATTATTATTGTTGTTGTTGTTGTTGTTGTTGTTGTTGTTGTTGTTGTTGTTGTTGTAATTTGATTACTGATAAATTCTCCAAAATTTTAACAAATTCGTCATTTTAACATTTTAACTTTTAAAAAAACATACACAAAATATATAATAACTCAGTAATTTGCTCCAAATTACTAAAAACTAATACAACACATACATTTTGGGTTAATATTTCACAACCACACTAATAATAAATAAATAAATAAATAAATAAAAACTAAAATAAGAAGACAAAGCTAAGACTTTTCCTAAATAAGAACCTTTAGACTTCTCAGTATGTTGACTTCGAGATTTGTACATGCCATTCAAGTTTTTATGTTTTTTTTTTTAACAAGCAGCGTTAATAGTTTACGTGGTTCGTTGGGCAAAAGAGCAATCAAGCTAAAGCTAAATCGAATTGAGGGGTGAGGACGTTGTAGATGAAAGCCACTTCTCATCCTATTTTGCCTTTTTTTTTTTTTTTTTCTAGAGAGAGTGGGAATGTGATGGTGAGGAAAGAGAAAAAGGAATTTGAGAGACTTTTTTTTTTTGTAACCAAAAGTTTCTATGCTTTTGTTATATAAATTTATAATTGTAAATTTATATTAATAAATAATTATTAAGACAAGTATAATTTATTTTATATTGAGGACACATTATTTTTAATAAATTTGATTTCAATAATCAATATAATGTATAAAAAAGTACCTAAACTAGACAAAGAAACGGAATTGTGGAACGAATTACATATTTAGTGTACTAAGTAAATGCTGATTTGTGCTCAAATATTGTGGTTCTATCTTTTGTAATGATATGTTTTATTTTAAGACTGAAATCTCACTGCATTTTTGGACAAATATGATTTTTTTTAATGTGTATTAGACAGTAATAGATTTTGCCAATGTGACAATTTTATCAAGAGTAATATTATACCTTAATTATAAAAATTCTACCTAATAATTTTAGTATCAAATGTCAAACAATAATTACCATAAACAATGTTTAATAATTGACAAATTCTATTAGGCAATAAAAATTACTATTATAAAATCTTTGGTAATATGTACACATTATTTTCAAGAAGGAAATGAAAATTCCTTTGGTTTTTTTAAAAAAAAATTGTACACATTATTTTTAATTATTTCGGTTTAATAATATTATATCTTATTTTAAAAAATCAAAATAATACTTTTAGTAATATTAAAGATTGATTGACTAAAAATTATCTTAATTATTAAGGCAATTCATAGGTATTTAGCTTTAAAATTTTTTCAAATATATGAATTATACATAGTAGCATGGAATCAATTAGTAAGACAATTATATTAGGTAATTTAATTAATAATTTACTTTTTAAATTATATCCCCTTTTTCATAATGAATATGTTCTTAAAATATATACACAAACAATGCTTATAATAATAGAATTAAAAGTATATATATATATATATATATATATATATATATATATATATATATATACACACACACATACATATACATATAAACAAAAAACAAAATTATCCTACTTCATTTTCCCGCCCAAACTTTTGTAGTAAACCTTATTTGATAAGTAAATATCAAATGGAAATAAATAAAATTTATTAATTGTAATATTACATAATTGGTAATATTATGTATGGTATTATATTTTATAATATAATTGATAATATTATTGTTCAAGTATAATAAAAATCCTATGTAATAATAATAAAATCAAATTAAAATAATAACAACAACAACAACAACAACAACAACAACAATAATAATAATAATAATAATAATAATAATAATAATAATAATAATAATAATAATAATAATAATAATAATAATCCAAACAAAACGATATACAAAATAAAATTAAAATTAAAAAAAAAATAAGAAGAAGAAGATAAAAGGGAGCCAGGGGCTCCCCCTTTGTAAATGATGTTTGGATCATTTTCATTCCACATTGAAAATATTTGGAAAGGAGCTATTGAGCTCCTCTTACAAACATAATTGTTTGCCCATCAATGCGGGCAAGTATTGAGAAGTCCAAAGACTTTTTTTTTTAGTACTATTGACCCGTCAAATTATGTTGTGGAATCGTGTCCACCTAGCAAGGTAGACACGGTTCTAAAATTGTTCATAATTATGAATATATAGTTCAAAAATTATGAATATATAGTTTTATAATTATGAACATAGTGTTGTGAACATAATTATGAACATATAGGTATGTAATTATGAATATATAGATTCAATAATTATGAATATGAAGTTCAAAAATTATGAATATATATCTTTATAATTATGAACATATAATTCAGTAACTATAAACATAAAATTCTGTAATTATGAATATAGAATTCAATAATTATGAATATGAAGTTCAAAGATTATGAATATTTAGCTTTATAATTATGAACATATAGTTAAGTCATTATTAACATAGAATTGTGTCCACCTTGCAAGGTCGACACGATTCCACAACATAACTATTCGATTCACACTGTTACATGTAATATCTGTTCATATAAACTTTCTCAACATATTGAAACCCAACATGTCAAAAGACTCTTATTTAAGAAACTCTATATCTTAATGACTTCTTATTTTAGTTATTTTTTTAATTTTTAAATTTATTAGGGGGTTTGATAAAGATTAACCCAAAATGTATGTGTGTTGTTTTAGTTTTTAGCAGTTTGGAGCAAATTGCTAAGTTATTAAATAATATTTTTGGTGTTTTGATTAAATATAAAATGTTAAACAGACGAATTTCTTAAAATTTTGACTAATTTGCCAAATAATCAAATTACAACAACAACAACAACAACAACAACAACAACAACAACAACAACAATAATAATAATAATAATAATAATAATAATAATAATAATAATAATAATAATAATCCAAACAAACCTATATACAAAATAAAATTAAGTTTAAAAAAAAAAGACAAAGTGGAGTCACGAACTCCCTTTGTAAATGATGTGTGATCATTTTGATCCCAGATTGAAAATGTTTGAAAAGAGAGAACTCCTCTATATAAGAGGAGCAAATGCTCCTCTTACAAATATAATTGCTTGCCCAACAATGTGGGCAAGTATTGAGAAGTCAAAACGTTTTTATTTAAGAAGCCTTTGCTTTGTCTTCTTATTTTAGTTTTTATTTATTTATTATTTTTTATTTGTTTATTTATTTATTATTAGTGGGGTTTGTGAAAGATTAACCCAAAATGTATGTGTTGTATTAGTTTTTAGCAATTTGGAGCAAATTACTGAGTTATTATATAATTTTTTTTAGTGTTTTGGTTAAAGTTAAAATGTTAAAATGACAAATTTATTAAAATTATAGCGTATTTATCAGTAATCAAATAATAATAATAATCAAACAAAACGATAAACAAAATAAAATTAAAATTTAAAAAAATAAGAAGAAGACAAAAGGGAGCCGCGTGCTCCCCTTTGTAAATGATGTTGGATCATTTTGATCTCACATTGAAAATGTTTGGAAAGATGAGCTTTTGAGCTCCTATATATAAGAGGAGCAATGCTCCTCAATGTGGACAAGTATTGAAAATTTCAAAGGTTTTTTTTTTTTTTTTTTTTTTTTTTTTTTTTTTGAGCACTATGGACCCGACAAATTATGTTGTGGGATCGTGTCCACCTTGCAAGGTAGACAATGTTCTAAAATTGTTCATAATTATGAATATATATATAGTTCAAAAACTATGAATATATAGTTCTATAATTATGCACATAGTGAAAATATTTGAAAAGATGTGCTCTTGACCTCCTCTATATAAGAGTTACAAACATAATTGTTTGCCCATCAATGTGACAAGTATTGAGAAGTCAAAAGGTTATTATTTAAGAAATTGTAGTTTTGTCTTCTTATTTTAGTTTATTTATTTATTTATTATTTATTATGTATTATTTATTATTTATTTATTTATTATTAGTGGGAGTTTGGAGAGATTAACCCAAAATGTAGTGTTGTTTTAGTTTTTAGTAGTTTGGAGTAAATTACTGAGTTATTAAATAATATTTTTGGTATTTTGATTAAAGATAAATTGTTAAAATGACGAATTTTTCAATAATAATAATAATAATTCAAACAAAATGATATACAAAATACAATTAATTTTTTTTTTTTAAAAAGACAAATGGGAGCCCGTGGCTCCCTTTGTAAATGATGTGGGATCATTTTGATCTCACATTGAAAATGTTTGAAAAAATAAGCTCTTGATCTCCTCTTACAAACATAATTGCTTGCACATCAATGTGGGCAAATATTGAGAAGTCCAATGTCTTTTTTTTTTCTTTTTGAGAGAGAAGTAAAGGAAAATTAAAAATGGAAAGGAAATATTTCAATAATAATATTTTACATCATCAAATAGTAAATGTATATTTTTTAAAAAATAGTAATGGTAACTTAAAAATGAAACGAAAATATTTCATTAATAATATTCTACATCTTCAAATTAAAATGAAACTGAAATTAGGTAAAAATATCAATGCATCTATATTCTAATTGACTAATTGAATTAAAATAAATAAAAAATAATTGACTGAAAATGAATATGATATTACTAATTGACTGAATATATAAAAGGAATGAATATTGATAATTGATTGCAAATAAAAAAAAATGATTCATAATTGACTAAAAAAAAGTCATATCATTGCATTATAATTAAAAATGGAATGGAAATTAAAAATTAGAGAAAAATATTTCAATAATAATATTCTACATTATCAATAGCAAATGCATATTTTAAACAATAGTAAAGGTAAATTAAAAATATAACATAAATATTTCAATAATAGTATCTACATCATCAAATAAAAATGGAACGAAAATTAGGTAAAAATATCATTGCATTTGATATTCTAATTGACTGAAAATAAAAAAAATAATTGTCTGAAAATGAATTTAATATTATTAACTGACTGAAAATATAAAAGGATAACTAATTCAGTGATATTCTACTATTATATATTTTCACCCAAGTAACCCGTCTTGATGAAGTGAATGTGTTAGCTCTAGACGAAGATGAACAAGATTGTGTTGCCACTACCAATGTCGTCTACAAAGATGTTTCAATAATGTGTAAATATAATCAATGATATTAAGTTTTTTTTTTTTAAATGAAAAAGTTGTTATATATCTAGAAAAAAATATATATATCTTCCATACAAATGAATAAGGATATCAATTCATTTCTATAACTGAGTTGTTAGAGAACGAGCACATTTGTCTAATTTATGAAAATACTAAACAATGATAAATAAAATCTTCAAAGTTATAGCACCGCATGCGTACATCTAGATATTAGCTATATATTCATTTAAGCAATTATTTGCACAAATTCAAGCAATGATAACATCAAAATATATAAACGATCCAAACCATATCTTTAATTGTACTATATAATATTTGATGTTCTAATTTAAATAATTATATATCCCTTAATATATTCTCAATATATTACAACAAATTCATTCCGTGCATCGCACGGGTGCAAATACTAGTATTATTAATTAGAATGTAAAGTCAATAGTCAACGATTCGAAATGAAAACTACATTTTCCTTTATTTAAAATAATGAACATTATTATATAATATGATGACACATTTGTTACCATTGAGATCGAAAGTATAAAACATATACTACATTGTAAATTAAAAAATCATGAGTGTTTAATAATAATAATAATAATAATAATAATAATAATAATTTCTTTTTTCTTAAATAGGATAAAGATTATATTATACAAAATTATACAAATATGATTCGACAATTAAAAAACATAAAAAAAAAAAAAACTAATACATGTCACTCAATAAATCATTCAAGCCTAAATCATAAACTTATAACTAAAACCCCATATCAATCATCAATCTAACAAACAAACCCTTACACGTCTTTTTTTTTTTTTTTTTGTTGGCGACTCTGTTTTTCTCATCTAGTTTAAAAATTAGATAGAAGGGATTCTTCAACTACTAAAAATTTAACATAATAAATTTATACAATTTTTAATAGTGAGGACCATCCTTCTAAAAAAAAAGGCATCCTTCTATATATATAGTAAAATAAAAGTATAATTATATTTGTGAGATAAAAAAAATAATAATTCCATTGATTAAAACAAACAATTAAAATTAGGAGTATCACTATACTCAAAAAGAAAAATCTTATTATACTACTAGTTATATGCTTGCATGGAATATTATATTATTATTACACTTAACACAGAAATACTCTAATAAAGTATTATTCATCAATAATGATAAACTTTTAGTTCGATTGTTTTCTCCTTTTCAGATGTGATGAATTTCATTGAGAGTTTTTGTGTGATTCTACTTGGATCTTTTTCTTGGGTAGTTTTTCTTCTGATTTGACAGTATTTTTGCAAATCTGAAACACAAAAAACCAATATCTTGTAGTAAAATTTAATGAATTGAACATGACAATTAATTAAAATGACTATATATATATATATATATATATATATATATATATATATATATATATATATATATATATATATATATATATATATATATATATATATATATATATTCTCCAGTATAATATAATTATGTGTGTCTGTGGTTGGGGGTAGAGTGGGAAAGGGGAGTGATGTGTGCATATTATTATTATGTAGAGTAGGATCCTCACTTTTTCAAAATGTCCTCGTTTGTGTAATCCTTTGAAACTTGCATATATACTCCAGAATTGAGATCCACTTTTGAAACAGGTTGTTTAAGCAAGTTTTCACCTATTTCTCGAAGGTGTATCATATTCTCCAAAGAAGCATTATCCATGGCTGCAAGTGTACCATCTAAGGTATTATCCTGTAACAAGTGTTTAGTACATCCTCATAAACCCCAACAATAATTAACTGAATCGAGCCATTTCTTGAATTATTACTCAGTTAAAACCTAAATTAAGGCACTTTCGAATTAAACTCGTCTCAAACTTAATTTTATAATGCTATGGAAGCATGCATATATTAAGTACAGAGTTAATTTTACTTTTAATCTTATGATTATTGGGGTAGTGTTGTCAATTTCAATCCACAATTTTCAAAACTAACAATTTAGTAGCCTAACTATTCAATTTTTATCAATTTTAGTCCATACGGCCAAATTGCCGGTCAGTTGTCAAATTTTTTTATCCACATACTACCTGCCTCTGTATTAATTCAAACAACGGTTCACAAACATAACTAGCTTCCATTTCAACACTGAATTAAAAGATTCCGGCGACAATTGACTGACAATTTGACCGGACGGACTAAAATTAATAAAAATTGAATAGTTAAGTTAGTAAATTGTTAGTTTTGAAAATTGTGGACTCAAATTGACAGCACCCCAATAGCTATAGAACTAAAAGTGAAATTAATTCGGAAATTGTGTTACATACCTGAATTCTGAGATAATTTTCCCCAACATTAAGAGAGTGAAAGATGGTAGAAATATGATAATCAACCATATCGGACATTCCATAGGAAACCATGTTGATGAGAGGGCATGAAATTAGTGTAGGGATTCCAGTGTCAACTTGAACCATCCAATCTAAAACGTTCCATTTGGCTGCCACCTCAGCACAGTATTTGTTCTCCAAATTCCGGGAGCCTGTGCCTAAAGAGATGACCAAAAGCTGACTATAGTCCATAGCCTTGAGCTTCTTTGACAAAAACTTGTTTTTTCTTCTCTCCATCCCAACCTTGTTTGCTTCACTTAGGCCAACCAAGGTCTTCAACCACATTCAATCAACAAGCACCAGAATATATATAGTATTATTTTTTCACAACTTTATAATCATAACTAATAACACATATATTAACACGTTATTTTAGTAGAGTTTTATTGACGGTGTTGGTGTAAATTAAAGCACTACAACTCAAACCAATGACCTTGTGATCTAGTGGCACAAAGTGACTCTTTTAAATGGGTGGTCATGAGTTTGATTCTTAGTTGGGGCCATGGCAAATTATTGTGTGGACCATCATAATAAAAAAGATATTTTTAATATACTAAATGTACATTATTTTTGTGCTGAATGTACATTATACAATATAATGTACACTCAAAACAAAAATAATGTGCATCCCCTGAATACAATGTACATTATTTTTATACTGAATGTACATTATTTTTGTATTAAATGTACATTATTTTACAGTAAATAAAATATGGTCCACACAATAATGATTGTTGGGGCCATATAAAATGGATGCTTGATATTGCATAAGAGTGAAGTTTTTGGTAACTTAATAATTTTTATTTTTATTTTTGAAATACAAGATAGTATTTATGGACTAAATAGCCTTAGATCGCTATTCTATAACAAATGAAATGATTACACGTGCTTTTAGACTATATTATATATCCCTTGTGATTGTGGGTGTTAGCAAGAATATAGGAGACTTACAACAAACTCCATATGTCCTTTTAAGTCATTAGAGGCTGTTATCATATTATTAAACCAACTCTTCAAAAGAAAAAGATTTGTTATTTAATGGTTAGTGGTAGTATTTGTTAGTGGGGTAATGGTTAGTGGTAGGTGTTAGTGAGATATAGTGGTTAGTTTTTTCTTTACCTATAAGTAATTTTTCTGTAATAATATTATTCAATATCAAGTTATAAAAAAAGACTTTAGTTTCTATCTTACATTCACCCTCTCTCTTATTCTCGATCAATTACATTTTGTTAAACTTAGATATATTAAATATAATATATGTAACAAGCTCAGTCAGTTCTTCCGAACGAGTAGATTGGTTAGCCAATTTTTCAAATACTTAGGTGAGAATGAGTTAATCCTTTGATTCATATTGCTAACCTGAATCCAAGCTAACATGCTATCGTTAAGTTTCAAATTAAAGTTCATCAGAGATATTATTTTCAACTACGATTAAGTATTATTTTCTATTTTTTAAGAAAAAAGTATTGTTGCTAACCGGATTGTTTGCGACCACGGCACCATCTACGAGGTTGAACTCATACTCCTCGCCTAGGATGTCGTGATTCACAAATTTGTACGGAGGGAAATATGTCGGCGCTGCAGATGTCCCAATGCACACATCCGATAGCAAAGCATCCATACCACCACACACATTAGCCTGTACAATATAATAACGTTCCAACTTCATTCCAACGTTAAAACTTACTAATTAACAAAACACATTTAAGAATTTTGTATATTTGAAATCATGTAATCCAAGATTAATGAACCCATTGGTTAATTACCTCACGGGAGGAGAAAATAATTGGTTTGAAAGATTTGATGTCAAAGGTTGGAATGACAAGATTAGTCAAAGCTTGATGCAGCCGAATGCCTCCTAGCTTTATCCTTAGCATTTGCTTAAGGAACTCTCCATCATACTTGGGACCTTTCAGCATATCTTGGATCCCTCTATCAAACATACATAATTAAGTCACACCATATAAAATAAAATAAAAAAACACAAACACACAACACGACACACATGTTTGTATCAATGTACGAACTTGGTGATATCCTCAAAATTTAAGGTGTTGATCGAGATTGATTATGATCCTGTTTGGTAAAATAATTAGTTTATCAATCAATTTTGATTTATTTTACCACTATTAGATGTTTGATTTGATTAAAAGTCAATATAAATGTTTGGTTAATCAACTTTTTGTAATCCCAAAATGCTAAAATTCAAAAAACTGTTCAAAATAATTTTTTCAATTAGCTTTCTGAGAAAAGAAATTATATCAAACCGCTATCAGCTAACAACTAATTTACCAAACACTTTTCTACAATCAGATTATCAACTAGTCATACCCTCCAACCCGATCGATCAGCTAACAGTTACAATGTTGTTTAGGTTACAATTACGTTAGCTTGCATTGCATTTTTATTGTATCTCGTGTAAATCGACACCTTAAAATTTTATGTTTTTTTTTTTTTTTTTAATGATGACCAGAAAAATTCACATTTACTACCAGATGATATACATAGGATATATCTCACCCTGTCATCCTAACCAACAAAAAATTATAAAAAGATAAATCAATCTAAGTTATCCATAGCAAACAAGCTAAGTTCAAATCAAGAAAATCAATATACTAATAAAATAGAGGGAGTGGTAAATTAAAATGAAGACCTTCCTGATGGGAAGATAAAAGGCCCATATTCAAAAAGCATAGGTGTGATATCCTTGGCGGAGAAGGCCGGCCGGTTATGTTCATCGGGAGTAGCTAACATGGTGGCTATGAGACCACCAACACTTGTTCCTGCAATCACATCAAAGTAATCTGCAATTCTCGCACCTTCCCCATCCAGATCCTATATCAAAACACCATCCAATTCATTATATTGCTTTCATCATATATATATATATATATATATATATATATATATATATATATATATATATATATATATATATATATTCATCATAATATATTTCCTGAACATATATATAGAAGCAGAATGAATAAACCTGAAGCTGGGATTCAAGAAACTCAAGAATCGTAGCAGGAATGATTCCTCTAATGCCACCTCCATCAATGCTGAGGACTGTGTAAAGTTTTGCAGCAGTTGAGTGCTTCTTATTTTGAATGCAGGATGATGATAAAGATGCACCCATATTTTGTGTTTGTTCCCACAAATTTTAGCTTTACTATATGCAGTCAAATTAAAGAAAACTTGCTTGCCCACGCCAGTTTAATTGTTCTTGAGTGGTAGATTCTGAACAAGGACACATGATCGTAGACACTAAGCACTGATTCTCCCACTAAATGAGCCGTCAAGTCACTGTGATTTATCTCTCCACTGTTTTGTTAGATTGATGTGTGAGAATCTTGGGGATGAAGGGAATTTTACTTTTTTGTATGCAAATTAAAGAAAACTCCTCACATGAAATATAATATACATTGAAGTATATTTCATACTTCATATATAGGCTGATAGGCATTATATATAACGTTATTCCCGTGAGTTAAAAGGAAAATGTTAGTTACATTTTGAAAAAGTTCCTTTTATATTCATTAGTTATTTATATGAAAGATTTCCAAAGGCTCAAGTGGCATAGCTTTGGTCCCTCAAATGAAAGGTCTCACTCATTCCTTTCCACCTTTTTATATCTCATTCCTTCCCACCCCTTTTTATATATATAAGTATTTGAATAGCTTAGTTGGTTGTCCTTTAAAATTTGATATTATAAGTTACGTTTTGGAACAACATTTAACTAGTTTTTTAACCCCGGCCCTTCACAATAGAGGAAGGGCTTTACTAATATATTTATCAATAAATATGATATGTGGTTTATAGTGTATTTTTTTGTTCAATTTATATTTTATCAAATTGATTATATTTCATATTTTGTCATAAATATTTTTATAGTTCTTTAAAATTTACTCACTCAAATATATTTTTGACTTTGCCCCAAATTATACCATAGTCATTATGAATATTGTATTGTAATTCATATGGTATTTTGCATTTGAAATATATATATATATATATATATATATATATATATATATATATATATATATATTATTGATATTTGATATTTTGTCATATACATTTTTAAATTCATTTAAACTTCGTCCCCACTTACAAAAATTTCTCAATTTCTCCGTCCCTGATCGAGTTCACATTCCGAGTATTCGAGTTGAACTGAAATCTCAAATTTGAGTTTGTATATTTTGTGGTTGGTATGCGGAGAGGTTTATCTAAATTGGTAAAGATTAGATTACTTTTTGACCGAAAGATGTCAACCACATTCAAGTTGATCAAACCATTAGCTTGGTAATTATAAGATGATTTTAAGTTTAACCTTGTGGGGCTTTCTATTGACTTTTTTGGTTGGCAAAAACTTGTGTGAGATCGTCTCACATATCTTTGTCTTCGAGACATGTTAGGTCAATATAAAATTGTAATACTTATACTGAAAAATATAATATTAACTAAGAATAACATGTTTGTTACTTATAATGAAAAATGTAGAGTGAATTCCATTTTTGGTCCTACTGTTATAGGGGCGTTTCCAATTTCAGTCCACTTTAAATTTTTTTTGCCACTTTACAACCACTGTTATTGAATGTGTTCCACTTTTAGTCCACCGTTAATATTTCCGTCAAGAGGCCGTATAATCAAAGGGTATTTTGGTCTTTTTATGTTTGTCTCTTCTCTTTTAATCCATGCGCTTCGTCCTCCTCCTCCGATATTCGAAGATGGCTCTTCGAACAACGAGAATGGAAGCCAAAGCTACATCGTTTCGTTCGTTCCAACATGGGCCGACGAGGTTTCTTAGGTTTTAGGTTTAATGTTATCATTTCTTTAGTCAAACATAGTCTTGGATGAGAAGAAAGGTCGAAATACCCCTAGATTACACGGCCTCTTGATGGAAATACTAACGGTGGGACTAAAAGTAGAACACATTCAATAATAGTGGTTATAAAGTGGTAAAAAAAATTAAGGTGGACTAAAATTGGAAGCGCCCCTATAACAGTAGGACCAAAAATGGAATTCACTTAAAAATGTAATACTTTTGCGGAAAAATGTAATACTTTTACATTTTGATTTTAAAGTATTACATTTTTCTCAAAAGTATTATATTTTTCCTTATAAGTAATAAAGCCTAATTTATTCCTTATTAGTATTATATTTTTGCAGTATAACTATTACATACATTTCTATATTGACTCGATCCGTCTCATGGATAAGGATTCGTGAGACGGTCTCACAAAAGAATCACTCGTCTTGGTTTGATCGAGTTGATCAACTATAAACAGCCTAAGCTGTTTTATTTTCTTGTGATCCTTTGTTGGCAATGATAAAAAAAGGACTTCCCCTAAAGAGGACATTTGAATAACGGCGGCTGAATTTCTATTAAATCAAAGTGTAGGGTTAAAGAATTTGTGGATAAACAATAAGTCGTATGTAAATTTAAGTGATTTATTTATTTTGAGAATATATACATTGAAATTATAATTATCCAATAATGAAAACACAAAAAAAAAAATATATATATATTAGTAATCTCTTTTAGGTGCAAGACCACTCACCTATCACAAGTCACAACTTTAACTAGTTGACTAATCCAAAATAAATTAATAGATTTATTTTACTAGTAACTTCGTTGTGTAGGGCATGAGCTATGGACCCTCAAAATTGGAGTGCAATCATTTTAACACTCATACTCATATTATATATAATTTAATACTCATACTCATATTATATAATTGTATAGAATTCTTCTCCTAAAAGGCTGAATCTCCAATTACAATACCCCCTACATTCTGGTTCGATCCTTGACTTTGGGAATGGAGCAGCCTTAAATCTCCATGCCAGCTGTCCTACCTAAAAAAGGTGCCTACAATTCAACGAGGGTATTAGTCACTGTGTTCGACGGTGGAAATCCTAGATATACACAAAAAAAAAAAAAAAAAAAATTCAACTATCAATTTTACTCAAGTTAACCTATCAATCAACTTTAGTCTATGTATTTTTTTTTTTTTTAAATTGACTAAATTAAATTGGCCGGAAATGTTTGGAACGTACATTTCTTTAAAACTTAATAGTTAAAAATAAAAATGTTTAAAAGTGTTACTATTGTAAATTTAAATTAATTTATAAGGTACAACATACATTTAATATTTTTCCTTCAATCCTTCGCAACAAGTTTGACCGACTGTGTTGATAATAATCAAACTCTCGTAATCTTTAAATACGAGAATTATGTTCTACTTACAACCTACTCGACGACACTTTTCAAGCATAAATTTAAATATTTAATTATTAAAAACCTAAAATCTCCCATCTAACCAAATGACTTTATTTTTTTAAAAAAAATTTATAATTAAATTGAAAAAGAAACACGACCATACAATGATAAATAACTAAGGAGTACGTACTAAATAATTTAATATTGTCCCCAACATTTTAGTTTCCTCACGTAACCGAGAGTACCTACTCCTGCTTTCATAGATTATAACGAAAGAAAATTACACTAACAAAGGTATATTACTCCATTATCATCATCCATGGTGTAAAACTTTAAAAATATAAAGAAATTAACATGTATTGAATAGCCGTCCTAGCTCAGTGGTAGAGTGCATGGCTTTTAACCACGTGGTCGTGGGTTTCAAACCCACGGACGGCCTGTTTTGCTTCACAAACAGGGAAACCCCACCAAAATTGCCCCTACAAAACCTATCAACATAGCCCAATCTCACAATATTTGCTTCAAATGTACAAAAACCATCAACAAGCCCAATAGGCACATTTAAAAATCAACTTTTCACTCATTAAATATTATTTCCATCGTTCTTTAGTTGCAATTTTAAATTTAGTCTCATAGACTATCATATTTCGGACTTTATGATCCTTCCGATGACTTTTCTAGTGAAATCTTAATTTAAGTAAGGACATTTTCGTCTCTTCCTTTGTTTTAAAATTTTCTATTTTTTATTTTCCTCTTTTCGTCTTCAGACGTGGATTGCACTTCCTTCACCCGACTCGTTTTCATCTCCTTCACCCTGTCCCAACACATTCTCTCGCGCCAGTTCACTTGTCTCCCCTCTCTTTCACTGCCTCGGCATTGCCTAGCTCGACTAGTCACCAAGGTATATATCTTTGTATATGTGCTTCACTTGTACGGTTCAATTCTTCAATACTTGCTCTCACGATAGCGATAATATTGATTAAGTTTCATGTTGAATTTCACTACGAAATTGATTCAATCAAATGAGGAGGGGTAACAATTGCAGAACAAGCTCTAACTTCGGAACATTTTACCGTGACAATTTTATTATTAATTTTTATAAACAGTTTCAGTAAATGGATGTTGATCGCTACTAGGAAGTGTCATTAAGGTGTCTGTGTATGCTCTGGATGAGAAATTTTACTTATGTCCTTACGTAAAATAGGATTTCACCGGAAAAGTCATCAGAAAGATCATAAGTGTCAAAATATGATAGTATGAGATGTTAAATGACAAAAACGATAATGTGGAACTAAATTTTAAATTTTTACCAAAGACAATGGACTTTCGCTGAATTTAACTCATATTATGAGCATATAAACATATGTTCATTCATCTCTTCACTTAATAAGCTTTTCACTCATTAAATATTATGGGCATATAAATATATAAAGTTCATTTCTTTACTTCAAAGAATAATCTGAATCCACATAGTCCTGATTAAATTATTAGTCAATCCCACTAAAAATAATATCTCAATAATAGCCATTTGTCAATTTTCCAGCATTATTTGGTAGTGACAATACGATATGATGAGACTCATTTTTTGGGTGAAGGGGAATTTTTTGTCTATAAAAATTCTTAACTTACTGTACCAAGTTATTTGACAATAAATTAGTTTACAATTGGGTGTTACTATAGTTAGAGTTAATATCCGGACTCATTAAACTCCGGTCAATTCAAAGGACATTTCGGTCTTCATGGATGTTTTCAAAAAATAAACATATGTCATCATACTGTATCCGATCATGGTCTATTTTTTTTTTTTTGATGGAGTAAGACCCGTTGAGATGGGGAGAAAGAAAAAGAACTAACTACCAAACTCTAACCACACTTGCCCCAAAGGCATCGGCTGCTAGAAGCGGGTTCAGGCTTAACGGCGGGTGCTCCAACCAAGTGGTTCCCCACTCCGCGTTCTGTCCCAGATTTGCCAGGTGATCCGGTCATGGTCTATACTACTTATACTAAAAGTTCATACCAAAACCTTCAAAAGAAAAAAAAATAGTATACCAAAAAGTAATATTCAGTATATTAAAAATGAATATTCAATATACTAAAAATGAACTTTTTTTTTTTTTTTTTAAAATAAAACTAAATATAAACTTTCATCATACTAAAATTGAACTTTATGTCAACGGTCCGCCTTACAGTATAATGATTGCTCTTCTCTTGTACACAAAAAGAAATGCCAAAAATTCTTCCAAATTCATGACTATATGTCTATATCTGTGCCTATCTCAAAACCATGCTTCCTAATCTAAACCTACTAAACAGAACCAAAGAACTTGAGTGTATCAAGGGACTAACTGTTCCTTTGACACGCAACTATAAGTCTATAATGAATTAATGATTCAAAACTTTAATCTAAAAAGGGGTTTATGGAAGTTTTGGGTCTAAGCAAACTCAGCGTTTTCTTCTTTTCCTTTTCCAATTACCTGTTCTTTTATGCTGTCTTGCCCGTGACGTGAGCACATAACATACATCAGCAGAATTAGCTGATGATTTTTGATATGCTAGTTAACTTTGGCTTTCCATGCCAGGTACTTTTTGTTTTCTCGTTTGCATCTTTTCCATTCTCTTAGAACAGCAAGAATCACGTGCAAAGCAACAGGGAGAAAGAAGGGCTGCAGGAATAGAATAGGAGAAGGAGAGAGTAAGACAAGTGGTCTAGATTTTGGGTGTTTGGGAGAATAAGTCAGCAACTTACCGAATAGACAGCAAAGCAGTGCTCGAATGAGTAGTAGCTCACTGACATCATAGATGGATGATAAAAGGCATCTTCTGCCAAGGATCTTGCTTGTCTTGACAACACTGATTGATCGCAAACAGAGTAAACTAAGAAATTTGCAAATCAAAGTGCCAGAGAGGAGATTACTGAAAACTTAAAGGCAAAATAAACATACCGGCTGAAGCATCATAATTGCCAATTGATGCATTGCTAAGAGATGACTTTGCAGCGTCAAGAGAGAACTTCACCTGCACATAATTAATACTATATATATAAATAATAAAAGCATACATGTCAATAAGTTCTGCAATATCTAAAATAGTATCCCCTTTCTCATAAAAGAAAGCTTCTTTTAACCAGCTTGGTTGGCGTGAGTAGTTGTGCACTCTCATCCCTTAAGACAGTTCAGGAGTTCAAACCTCCTTTCGTATGGAAAAACCAATATGGACAGCACTTTGACCATTAATTGGGCCGGCCCGATGCGAACGGGAATTAGTGAATATGGTACGAGCTAAATGATGCCTCCTATAGTTAGGGTCTACTCAAGACACCTTGTGGTCTAACAAAAAAAAAAGGGTTCAAATATGATGGCTCACCAGCAGGCAGTGTTGCAAAAATCGCGCCTAGGCGCTAGGCGCTAGGCGGTCAGCCTCCTAGGCACCCGCCTAGGCGTTCTAGGCGCCCGCCTAGGCGCTCTAGGCGGTCCCCAGGCGCCTAGCGATTTTGTCAACATTGCCAGCAGGAATATAAAGGAGACAAAATATAATTGAATCACTAACCTGCTTCCCTATCTCATCCATAATTATCATCCTAGGAAGTGATTGAACCTGAATGAGAAATTTTTCAGGATCTAGACATATAAATAAAGGACAAAGGATGGGGCAACTAATAACGTACCAACCGACTAAGTGATCCAAGAGTGGTACCACATTGAAGAAGATTGAAGCATGTGTGTTGTCGTGATATGAAATCCAATTCCCTTTAAAAAACACACGAGTTTTTGAATTATCATTAGCAAATAGCTTGCAACATTCATATGTAAATAAACAGAAGGGAGAATATAGAGAGGAATAAAATTTTCATTGTATTATTCATTGCTTTCAAACATAGTCTAACCATTGTGTAAAGCCTTTTCCACTGGTTAATAGTCTAGACGTGGCAGTTGCACCAACATAGAGGCTATTAGAATTCAAACCAAAGAGTTGTCGCAGCTGCCCTAAGAAAACTTCAAAAACCTTCTTCAATTCCTGTTTCAGAATGTGCATTAATCAATTCAAGAACCCATGTTAGAGCTACTTAATAACCAGGAAACATATTCGATAATGAAAAAAATACCAATCTTATACAATATTGAATCTAAATGCTGACCTCAGAAGAAATCTTATGTCTGAGAGGTTGCATCTCTGAGTTATTTGAACAGGAGGGATGATTCCAAACAACAACTCCTCCCCACATCTGAAAAGAGTCATATTCATGTTACGAGGTTGTGAAAGAGAGATGCAAGATAGAAGGGCATATTGGGGATGAATCCTATACTCACAGGAGATATAAACCCATTTGTTGTGGAAAGCTTTCCATTTGGAAGGAGCAACTGAAGAGGACACTCTTCTTCTGATGGCACATACACCACAAAGTGCAGGACTTTTGACCGGCCGCCAGCTGCTGTTGAAGTATCCAAATGCCACTCATTTGAATTCACCTATAAAGCTCATTAGTATATAAATAAGGAACTCGACAACATCCTCAGTAACAACAAAAGTAAAATGACTTACGAAGAAGGGAAGATCCTTAATACTGAAAATATAGCTTCCCTGCTTTTCATCCCATCCAGAAAATGAGGACTTTGGAGTATGGTAGAGAACCTGCATGGCAAAAATGACACTTATATCTTTTTATAAACACTACATGGGACAGTAAGAAAGATTGAAATCTCAATGAATCTCTACAAAGGCCACCTGACTCTCCACACTAATGTCAGCTATTGGTCTCAAAGCTTGGACAATAGGAGCCAACAACATATCATCTAACTCTTGAAAATCCCTGATATATGTTCCAGTATAAATGGTGGCATAAAAAAAGATAAAAAATCACTCTGAATTTACAAAAAGGAAAGGACAAATTAAATACCAATCATAAATCCAATCACGGGGATCAGCATTCAAGAGATTGAATGAAAGCACAACCCTACCATCTGCACCAACTGGCATAAATTCCCCATGAATTGATCCTTCTTCTTTCCCACCATTCACAAACACTTGCACAAAAATTTCCACCACTTTCTCCACAGCTTCCAGCTCAGAGAGCTTACCTACAATCCAAGCATGACGATATTTCCCAACCACACTTCTCACCTCTTCATCCCTGTCCACCACCACTACTGTATAAACCCTACTGCTCCTACTATCCAACAGAGACTCAAAAAAGTCATCCGTGTTATCCAAACTCTTCTCAAAATCAAGTCCACTTAATGCTCCACATTTCCAAACATTATCCTGGCTTTCACTGTAAATGCAATTGGAACTTGAGCTTTCAAGTGTTACTGCAACTGTAAAATTGCTTAAACAAGTACCGCAAACTGGAGATTTGGCTGATGTGAGTTTTTGCATTTGACTAGTTATCAGAAAACTTAGCTCACTGGCAGTGGAAGTAGTGCTATGATCTAAATTCACAAATACAACTTGGAATTTACAGGGGAATAGCAAGGGACTCCTTCCGATGGATAAAGCTAGCGAATCGATGTCCTTAAATGGCAATGGCGCTCTATGGATCTCGATTGATTTCAGCAGAAATGGCAAACCTATAATCAATTTTCAAAAAGTAAGAAGGAAGATAAAACTTGAAGTCGTGGCAGTTACGAATTTGAGTTTCTCGTGCATTAATTAAACAAACGTGCAGATGCATAGTAAGTAATAGCTGGTGAGTTACCAATGAGGAAAGAGATAAAGATGGTGAGGGTAAGAAACAGCCGCTTCCTTCCGGGTTTGGTCTTCCGCATGGTGTTCGGGTCGAAATCGTTGACAAACGACTGGTCAGATTTCTGGTTATTATCTTCTGCACTCGGCGCTTCGGAGATTTCCGCCATGGCTGGAACCTCAAGTTAAGAGTTGTTCCTTCACTCTGTTTCTTTCTGAATAATTCAAAGCACAACTTCTGTTATTAGGGATGGCAACAGGGTGGGGCGGGGGCGGGGAATGGGGTCCCCGTCCCCGAAATGGCTCCCCATTCCCCGACCCCGCCCCGTTCCCCGGCGGGGAATTTTCAGGGACGGGGAATCCCCGCCCCGTTTTTTAAATTATGCCAATGAAAAAAACCCATCTCACCACCTGAGAAAAAAATAAAAAATTGAAGAGAAATATCTTAATCACACACTGCCATCTACCGGTTTCCCAGCTCTTTAATGTAATCTAAAGAGATCAACTGAAGTTTCAGCACATGGAAATCCTAAATAATTATAATAAGTGTAGATTTTAACTAGACAGAAATATCAGCACATAACAATTACTAAAAAAAGTTTGAATTGAATTCTAGCCCTAACGGTGAAAGGTAAATACTTCTTCAGTTCTTCCTACAAATAGTTCACAATTTCCATTGAATTCTACATATCAAAAAGTTCAGTAGCAAAATTTTCACTGCTTAACTAAAAGCAGAGGAAGCAATGAAGATACCATAAAATCTCTTCTCACTGCAAGTCAAGATATCAGAACAGGCTTAGCCGAGTCTATGTTTACTGAAGAACAATAAAGATCTCTTTGCTACTAGTTTTGAAAAATCAAAGAATCTGCAAGAAAGGAAGAAAGCATTTTACTGTAGAATCAATGGGAGATTCCTTTGAATGATAGCAAGAAGTCTGATATTTCACTTATAATTGAAGAAGTCTTGCCCCATGTAGTTTGCATATTCGTATGTTTAAATTTTGAAATAAAAAATAGACATTAAGCTGGACAGCCTTATTGGGGCAGTGGGAATCAATAATTGGAAAATAAAACAGTCTAAGAACAGAAAAAAGTCCAAAATACATAGATTAATAACATTCTAAAAACAAATCTGTTTATCAAAATTCAACAACTAATGACTAATTACTAAATACTTCAAAAATATAAATACTAATCAAAACTAATTACTAAATACTTCAAAATATAAATTACTAAATATTCTTTACCTGTAAATTACCTAAACAAAATTCAATCTTACAAATAAGAATTTAGTTCAAGGTGGGGCCTAGTATACAAATTCTAGTAAATGCAATTGTTCTGGGAAGAACATGTCTACAAATATGCAATCTTTGATTCTTTGTTCAGCACTTCAGCTTCTAACCCAAGACTGACTTATTGACCCTAAGGTCTTTATACTAGCATTTGGCCCCTACACTAATTCACAACAGCGACAAGTAAATATTTTTTACCTGGAGCTAGAGCAACAGCCGGCAGACGAGGACGAGCAGAGAGACAGCGACGGCAGCTGGCACTCCGGCAGAGAGGCAGAGTCGCAGTCTCGCAGAGCCGCAGCCGGAAGAGGCGGAGTCCGGGATGGTGACAGCGAGCCGGTGAGGGTCTTGAGGGATGAGAGATGGCTGATGGCGAAGATGGGGGCTGGGGAGAAATGTGGATTCGCTACTGCTTAATGAGCACCTAAATGTTTTGTTTTTAAAATTTTTTATTAATATATATATATGTGTGTGTGTGTGTGTGTGTGTGTGTGTGTGTGTGTGTGTGTGTGTGTGTGTGTGTGTGTGTGTGTGTGTGTGTGTGTGTGTGTGTGTGTGTGTGTAATAGGATCATACGAGAACACTTGCTTGTTTAGGTGAGAACGCGATAACAAATATTGTGCATCAATGTAATTAATTTTAATGGTATAAATTAAGTGTGTGCAAATGCGATTGATCTAGATTGGTCTATGTGACATTGTGAGATTAAATTTTGTGCATCAATCTACTAAATTCAATGGTCTAGATTGATCTAGATTAAGTGTGCGTGAACGCGATTAAGTGTGTGCGAACGGGATTGATCTAGACCTAAGAAATCAATCCATGTCATCTTAGGAAATCAAATCTGGGACATCGAAATAACAAAACAAATGCACAAGATTAATTCTCATGTCCTCACCTAAGAATGAGTCCTCATTTGATCCTATATATATATAATACGGGAAATCGAATATGGGTACAGGGATTGAGGTCAGGGTCGAGGTGGGAAATGCCATCCTCATCCCCATTCTCGACAGGAATGAGGAAATTCGAATCATTAACTCGTCGGAGAAAATCATGTTTATAGGATTCAAAAATGGGAAATTCCTTTTATGGGATACAGATAAAGGAATAACGTTTTTTAGGAAGGTGACATATTATAATAACGCCTTCGAGGAAGGCGACATTCGTTAAAGTTGAAAAAAAAAAATTAGAATACGAACGTATATACAATTGTACAAGGAAACCAACATGGATTTTGTAGTAATAATTAAGTAATGATTAGTAATCGAATAACGATGTAATGATTAGTAACCGAATAACGATATAATGATTAGTGATGTTTGACTGAATAAGTACATAATTAATAATGATTAGTAAAAATGAAACATAATTACAATAAGATAAAATACAAAAGTTGTTAACTTTATTTTTATTATCATTATATTTAAAGAGTTAAGTTCACCATACACACTGTCATGAATGAAATATTTAACTGACCAAGGATAAATTTTTTCAACATATCATTGACCAATAACCATGATTATTATAACATTATCCTCCAACTGAATAAAACCACATCATCCTCCGTTGTATTAATATTAAAATGCGTTGTTATTTCCTCCCATTGTTCTGTGAACAAAGTTAAAGTTCTGTCAAAGTACAGCTCTAGCTTTCGAGATTCAAATACAATTTTCAGCGTAGCATCAACGAACTCGTCAGAATCTCTGAGGAATGCAGACAATCTAACTTTCTATATAGACGTAATTAAGAAAAAAAAGGAATGAGTAATGTTAGATGATAGAAGTTGAATTAGAATATTATGAATGTATATTATTTCTTACCGCTCCATGTTAGGAGAAATCAGTATACAAAGAACGACATCGTTTTATATCAATTGAATATGCTGGGGGCAGAGCAAATTTTGCCTTTACACTATTCGGTCTAATGTTTAAAAAACAAGTAATTAATGGTTGTTGTAATATGTAACATAAATTTTGGCGATGCATTAAAGTGTATAGTTACCTGATTGATATGGTCGAGAAGGAATGTGGTACGCATTTAGGTGAAAATAAGGGTACCGCTTCAACATGCCGTCGAAAGTTTAGATGTTTCAAAAGTGAAGAAACCCGTATTTCTAAATAGCACCATGTTTCCCGTTCTTAATGAATTCGCACTAATGAATTCAGAAATTCCTGTAGTAAAGTGCTTGTTTTCAACTGACACTTCGATTGCGAACGACGAACCATGTTTCAAGATCGCAGTCATTGTGAAGTGCTGCATTAGATGTTGATACATGCATTTTGGAATTTTCTAAAAAAACAAAATTAGGGCGCATGTCAAAAACTAATTGGATTAAAATATAAAAGAACGAAATATAGAAGTAAAATTGATAAATTTACCATGGTCACACGCGATCTAATTGTAATAAAGAACCATACAAATGTTTTTTTATCATTGCAAGCTACAAGAAAGCAAAGGAAAAACTAGTTATAAATAGACATTATAAATTTTAAATATGAAATGACTTACGTGATGGAAGGAGAAGTGTTCGTAAACCATGTTGTAGGATGTCATAGGTATAACGCTCTACATCTCGAAAATTCTAAAATGCAATTGGATCGGACACATTTAGTCCTAGCATTTTCATATATTTTACCCATGAAGGAGGTGTAAAACATATATATTGATCTTGTGATGTATGCTCTATAATTGCATACAATAATTTCCTTCCGTTTATTGTATTTGTGAAATAATGTTTCATATTATAACGTTGTTGGTTGATGCATGAGACCTTTGAAAATTCTACAAACATATCCATGATGATGGAAGAGAAATGTGTAAATTGGTAAGGAGTCTGAAAATCGATAAGTTTGGAGCAAAATGGACGTAGTTGTGCTTTTATAAAATGGACGGAGCTGTGTTTAGATAGGAGGGAGCTTTGCAATCCAATATTGCCTATAACATAGGCGTTATATGAATTTGTCAGGCAATATTCCAATAACGCCTATGCCTTAAGCGTTATTGAAATTTCTCAATCAAATATTCCAATAACGCCTAAGGCATATGCTTTATTGGAATTTCTTAATTTCTCGCATTTCAGCAATGATATCAACGAAGACATTGAAGATGAGTAAAGATGTGCAATTAATATTCCGCGTTGAATAAAAAAACACGTAACATGAGTCAGTTTTGAAATTAATAGTCCACTTGGCCTTATATATAATTTTTTTTTTGGTGTGAAATTCGTGGAAGAAAAACAAATTTGCCCATGTATCTCGTCGGCATTAGAAAAATGTGAAACTTATAAAAATAAAGTTTCGTCTAAAAAAATGTTAACATATAAACCATCTAAATTTCTATTGAAGTTATGTGTACAAGGAGTGGAGTTAGTTAATGTCCCTACGATTGAAAAATTAACTTTGGGCACTGGTGTGAAGCATGAGTTCAAGCCAGACAATACCTACATCGTCCAGTGGATCTTGTATTTTCATAGTCCATTTTCATTGGGTAGCGACGAGTTTTTTCAATTTGCTTTAAAAAAATAAGGTTTTAATTGTTATTCTACCCATGCAACTCGGGAAGCGTGAGTAAGAGATTTTCTCCTATGGGAATTCGTGCGCCAAGAAACTTGGGTTAGGTTGGACACATACATAATAAATACGGTAAGTGGGAAAGGACCTACCATATTTACTCCATTTCTTTTCCAAAATAAATGGAAAAGTAATATTTCTAAAAATTGCATAACAATAACGCCTATGGGAAGGACGTCATTCCCTTCCCCGTATCCCAGCAGTCGAATTTCCTGATCACGAATCCCGGTATTAATTTTTCCTCGAAAAAATCACCCGTGGAAATTCTCTCCATTCTCACCCCCGTCCCTGATGGGGATCAGTTTTTCCGTCGGGGCGGGTTGAATTTCCATCCCTATGTTATGTCATTTAAACGATGCGGTCATGGGTTCGAACCCTATAAATGCAAGGTGGCTACTAACTTCTGACCAAATTACATACAAGTGAAGTTACAATACTATAACCAACAATTGTGACATTATTTCTTCTTGAAAAAAATGATGAGTTTATCCATTAGTTATATAACTCGATTCAGGAATTATTATAAATTTTTCTCTTTAATTATGTTGAAAGTAGTGATTTCAATTCATTGTTTAAAGATTTTGTTAATATTAACAACTTATTTTGTCTTAAAAAAAACAATTTATTTTAAATTTCTAAATTATTAAAGGACATATTGATCATTCCATAAATTTTTCTCAAATTCCCTCTATAAATTTTCATATATATGCTACACTTACTATATAATAACATTTTACGTTGCACATATAATAGTCTAAGTTGCACTTGTTTAATGGACATCAAAACAACAAAAAACTTTCATAGGTTGCACAAAAATACAAAATACAACCTAATATACAAATGATTTAATAGGCATCGAAAGAATCAAATGATAACCTAAGTTACATGGTTTAGCAGGAAAAAAAAAAGATTTATGTAAATGTTGAACACATGGTTTTTTTTTTTTTTTTTTTTTTTTTTTTTTTTTTTTTTGAGGTGGCTGACTAATAATAAATGTTGGAGGTTGCATTGAATCTTCCTAATTGTATTGGCTATTAATGGTGGAGGCTAGAGGTAGCCACGAGCTAATTTAGGACATTAATTTATTAGAGATGAATTTAAAATTCAAAATCAAAAACCTTAGACAGCATAAAAATGTTTGTATCAATGCAAGTAAAAAGTGAGACATACTGTTTTCTGTAAAACAATAGACAATTGCAGGTGTGAAATTAGCACACTCAACTTATACACTGATAATAACTTAGCTACTATATATTTTGTTTTATATACTAGCATTAGAATGTAATATCATCATTTGCCTTTAATTAGTTAAAGTCATACACACAAAAATATTATAAAAAAGACAACATGATGGGTAAAATAACGCATGATTTTTGCCAATTTACAGAGGAAAAAGAGATAAAATGAAAACACAATTAAAAAAAAAATCATCACAATTGATCTACGAAATGCACAAACAAAGAGATCGAGAAATGCAAGGATTAGGTTTTGCAGTGATCCGTTAAAACTAAGCAATGGCTGAATCAAAAAAGTAAAAACTTACTTTGAGCCTTGGAGTTGGAGTGACTCAGTGAAGCAGAGACTGCAATTGTTATGCTGTGAAATCGTGTCTATCTTCCACCTTGCAAGGTGAACACGGTTCTATGTTCATAATTACTGAATTATATGTTCATAATTATAAAGTTATATATTCATAATTTTTGATTTCATATTCTTAATTATTGAACTATATATTCACAATTACAAAACCTATGTTCATAATTATTGAACTATATGTCCATAATTGTAAAGCTATATATATTCATAATTTTTGAACTTCATATATACAATTATTATTGAATCTCTATATTCATAATTACAGAACAATATGTTCATAATTATGTTCACAACTCTATGTTCATAATTATAGAACTATATGTTCATAATTTTTGAACAATATATTCATAATTATGAACCGTTTTGGAACCGTGTCCACCTTGCAAGGTGGACACAATTCCACAGCATAATTTGCCCAGAAGAAGAAACAGACTAGAGAATAAGGGAAAATTATTCTGTGCATCCGACTGCAAAACGACATCGTTTTGATTAAAAATGCGTGTCCACTTAAAAAAAATCAGTTTCGATTCCCGGCAACAACATTATGTTGTGCATAATTTGAACTATATATCCAGAATCAATGAACTAAAAATCCAGAATCAATGAACTAAAAATCTATAATGAATGAACTAAATATCCATAATGAATGAACTAAATATCCAGTATGAATGAAAAAAAATCAGTTTCGATTTTTGTCTAAATATCCAGAATCAATGAACTAAAAATCCAGAATTAATGAACTAAAAATCCAGAATGAATGAACAACATAATGCTGTTGAGGGGAATCGAAACTGATTTTTTTTTTTTTTTAAAGTGGGACACGCGTTTTTAGTCAAAACGACGTCATTTTTGCATCCGTGTGCACCGTGCATGGTACACACGGATGCACAACATAACGATTGGAGAATAAGAGCTTAGGTTGAGAACTGATATCAATGATCACCGAGTGGAGCATTTATGATTTTTTTTTTTTGGACAAACTTGATGTCCGCTAAGATTTTAACTTAAATTTGAATCAGACTTCATGTCCATTGTCACTTATGAACATGATGAATCCTAGTTCAAAACAATCATTATGACACAACATGAACAAGAAATCTAACTCCAATAAAACTGTCTTTGAATATAAATTAATTGCAAGAATCAAAATTGAATAATAGAGGGATGGAGAACATCTACGGACTAAACAAAGCATAAACTTTGACATGAGACGATCAAATAAATAAGAACTTCAACTTCAACTTTGTCGGGAATGCAATGCAATGACTAAACGAAGCATAAAAATTGACATGAGACGATCAAATTAATAAGAACATCAACCAACGCCTCATTACAAGAGAACATAGATCATCTTTTTGCGCAAAGAAATTAAAATTCATATATATTACAGATATTCCAAAGTTACAACGGCAATATAATGACATAAAATAGATGTACATTGCTCTCAAGATAACCATGCACCAACTCACCTTCCATGTAAATCCCTAGCTCTTTCAATTGTGGAACCATTTTAAAATTTTTATTTTGGTCTGAGCTAGCAACTTTCAACCAATAAAGAGTTTGTAAATTTTCTTGAATCAAGCTTGCGAAACACTGTGAGTATCATTTTTCAAGATGCAAGTGCCTCAACTGTAAAAAATCCAAAATATTACTTGGCATCTGGTGTCAGTTCATGCATTCACCTACCACGGATCACTGGGCTATGGTGAAACGGGTGTTACGGTATATCAAGGGAACTACTGCATACGGGTTACGACTGGAACCGTCCTCGACTACAGCTATTCATGCCTATTCAGACTCAGATTGGGCTGGCTGTCCTGTTGACAGAAAGAGTACAAGTGGCTTTTCTGTTTTTCTAGGGTCTAATCTTGTTTCCTGGCTCTCACGGAAACAACGCACGGTCGCCCGTTCTTCAACTGAAGCCGAGTACAAAGCCCTAGCAGACGTTGCGGCTGAAGTCACGTGGATTGTATCTCTACTTCGTGAGCTTGGGTTGCACTCTGGACAACCCTCTACATTATGGTGTGATAACTTGGGAGCCACGTATCTCTGTGCGAATCCAATATTTCATGCCAGGACGAAACATGTAGAGATTGATTACCATTTTGTGCGAGACAAAGTTGCTTCAGGTGATTTTTTGGTCAACTTTATTTCGACAAAAGATCAGATAGCGGATATTCTCACCAAACCTCTGCCAGGGCCGCGGTTTACTCTTCTACGGGACAAGCTCAATGTTGTGCTATTACCACCTTGTGCTTGAGGGGGTGTGTTAGTATAGTTAATATATTGGTTATTATTATTATTTGTCTATAGTCTTTTATATGTGGTAGATGATTTAGTCTTGATCTACTACCCTGATAGATAGGAGTCTTTAGTGGTAGTATTCTGATATACCTTCTGTAATTCTTTCAGTTATGATTATTCGAAAACATTATCACATTCATCCAAATGACATCCTCCCATCCGTGAAGAAACAATGAGAGTTTGCAAATTTTGAAGAATATTAGACAAATGAAACGACCTAGAGGGGATATGAAAAGAAGCATGACCAACATGAATAATAGGTAGACCCGTACCATCGCCGACACGCAGTGTGTCAGTACCATTACTCATTTGAAATAGAGAGAGCGACTATATCCGGAGTGACATGATTTGTTACACCCATGTCTGGTAACCAAGTATGAGAGCTTTGCGAGGGATCTGAAAGGAGAACCCTAATAAACCATATGGGCTCGAGGATCTTTATCATATCGCTTGTAGCAAGTTATCCCAGTGTGCCCTAGAATCCCACAAAGCTGACACTTAGCTTGATGATTGTCGTGTCTCCCACCATGACCACGACCTCCATTACCGCGATTCCGATCGACACTACCACCTCGTGACTGCTCACCGTTCTGCCCGGAGCCCCGATCGCCTCCACCACGCGGTTGGCCCCCTTTCCCTCGCTGCTGGCTGCCTTTCTGCACGGTAAAAGCCGCCGACGAAGCACCTGGTCCACTACCGGCGACGAACTCCTTTGCACCGAGGAGATCAGCGAGCTCATGAAGGGTGACCGGCTACCCCGGGGCGTTGAGAGAAGAGACGAGACTCCGGAACTCAGGCTTCAACCCCAGGAACACGTACATGTTTTGTTCTTCAAGAGGGACATGCTGGCCAGCGAGGGTAAGATCTTCCACCAGTACCTATGCTCGTCCGATGTAATCGGTGACGGAGGCGTCACCCTGCTGAAGCGTTTGGAGTTACCCAGGGAGATTCAGGGAGCGAGATCAAGACGATGAAGCGAGAGTGAAGGTGATGGCAATCCATACGACATGGCTTGTGTGATGCCCGATTGCCAGGGGCATAACTTCATCCAACAACGAAGACATGAGCAAGGAGAGTAGCGCTTGATCTTGACGAACCCATGCGACACTGTAACATCCCGAATTTTATACACTAGAGCCTAGCCTTTATTGCCTTTAAAGGGTAAAGAATGCAGAATAAGAAAGGGGTAAAATACTAAATTACCCAAGTAATCAACCAAAGGGGATGTTACTCCGTAGTCACCCTCCCCGGAGCAACTACACGGAAAGGCTAAATATCATAATCATAAATATTAATCCGCAAAAAGGGCCCACATAACCCAAAGTAAATCTGAGTCCAAGATCATAACAGAATCATAGGCCCGCACGCTTGAGCGTCAAGCACTACAAAACATACTACGAAGTAATTAAGCTACTATAATTTAACATCAAGATAAGTCTATGGGTTTGACAAACATCTAGGAACTAGTACCCAAAACTCTGTATACTACACTAGCTTCTTCTATTCGCGCTCAACAGTTATCGTCAAACCTGAAAGGGGTTAAATACAAAAATATACGAAAATAACCCGTTAGCACGAATGCTAAGTATAAACCACTCAATCTTGTAAAATAGATATAGATTTGAAACTAGATAGTTTTACACATTAGCAAGTCGAGTCAATCAAGATCATAGATATAACACAAATAGGGCCACAAGAGTATAAGCATACTTCTGCAATAATAATAGTTATTTATAGGCATTAAGCTCACATACAAGTGCAATTCTTGTATAGACACTTATTCATATATACATGCTTACTACGCACTAACAAGACATGATTCGAGTATAACATAATAGATCAAAGTATAACAAAGTGACATGTAATCATATGAGTGACTGAGTCAAGGAAGGTCAAACATCATCTTGCACACAATATTAGAATTTAATCTACATACCAATTTATTAATAAATATGGATCAATATAGCAATATGATGAGGCAAGTAATAGACATGAAATTAATAATATATTCTCTCTCAAGAAAAGCTATATATATATATATATATATATATATATATATATATATATATATATATATATATATATATATATATATATATATATATACTCCGGATCCCATGAGGTCACATAGATAAATGAGTTGACGAGATCTAATCATATCCATTAGATCATTGCATATTAAAGGTTGAGATTGAAATAGATTTTGCATGCATTTTATGTAGTAGTCTATGCATAAGGGTGAATACGTAAATGTAATATAATAGATATTTATGGTTACAAATAAATTGGAATATATCCCACGATTAGCAACTGATTTGTGGGAAAGAAATATTTATTAACGGTAGTATATTATTCTTGATACGTGGGGGACCCTCTGACCGCAAGCATTCGTCAAACAGCCTCAAGGTGCAAGGATTGTTTGACGTCAACGGCCACAGTGATGGTGCTACCGGACACAGGTATGTGCATCTGTTTGCGAACTATGTTATGCTTTAATAGTGGTGTGCATATATTATTTTGGGTCTGTGCATCGGGATCATTTTGTGTGCAAGTTAGTGCATGTCAAAGCGTGGGTGACTAATGAGTGCATGAGGGTGGCGTTTACTTAGAATATTTTTACGAAGGAGGTGTTTTGGGTTCTGTGTATTGATTTTT